>NW_027555736.1:216598487-216985987 GCF_003287225.1 Phascolarctos cinereus | reverse complement strand
TATCCTTTGACCAAGCAATAGCACTTCTAGGGATATACCCCAAAGAGATCATAAAATGAGAAAAGGACCCACATGTACAAAAATGTTCATAGCAGCTCTTTTTGTGGTGGCAAAGAATTGGAAATTGTGAGCATGTCCATCAATTGGAGAATGGCTGAGCAAGTTGTAGTATATGAATGTAATGGAATACTATTGTGCTACAAGAAATGATGAACATGCTGACTTCAGAAAAATCTGGAAATACTTGTATAGTCTCATGCTGAGTGAAGTGAGCAGAACCAAGAGAACATTGTACACAATAACAGCCACATTATGTGATGACTAATACTGATAAACTTAACCCTTCCCATCAATACAGGGATCTAAGACATTTCCAAAGGCTTCGTGATGGAAAATGCTATCCACATGCAAAGAAAGAACTATGGAAGTTGAAGTGTTATCTTTCTTTTTCTCTCGTCTATTGAGTTTTGTTTCCTCTTTCTGATGGTTCCTCCTATTGGTTTTAATTTTTACTTACAACATCACTGATGTGAAATGTTTTACAGGAATGTAAATATATAACCCATATCAGATTGTGCACCCTCTTGGGGAGGATGGTGAGGAGGAAGGGGAGAAAAATTTTAAACTCAAAAGAATATGGAAGTGAGTATTGGTAAATCAAAATAAATTAATCAAAGAAGAAAAAAGTATTTAAAAAATAACATCTACATCTTTCAGCAATCCTGTAGTGTCACTGTTCCTCTTCTTCCCCTTAGCTTGAAAAGAAACAACGAAACAATCACAAAACCAACATTTTTTCCCCTCTCTCAGTATTTATTGCTGTCCTCAGCTTATTTTCCATTTAATGTTCTGCCCTAATTCTTATAGAATTGTGATGTTCTTTTCTATTTATTCTCAGCATCTTTGTTTTAATTTTCCATATATCTTCAAAATTTTAGTTTAGTTTTGGCTGTCTGAAATATTTAAGGTGAATCAATGGATAAAGCCCTGAACTTGAAGTCAGGAAAGAACGGAATTTACATCTGGTTTCAGACACTTCCAAGATCCATGACCTTGGGCCAATCACAACCTCTATCTGCCTCGGTCTTCTCATCTGTCAAATGGGTATTATAATAATAACACCTAACTCTCAGGGTTATTGTCAAAATAAAATGATATAATATGTGTAAAGCAATTAGCAGCAATTAAGTTATTATATAAATGCTAACCATTAATCTTCTATTGCCAAAATTAAGGTGCTTTTATGTCTACAGTAGTCTCTTTAAACAAAATAGCCTAATTTCTCATAAGTCATTTAGAATTTTATTTTTGAGAGCTTACCATTCCTTATATTCAGAAAAATTAAAAAAAAATTGGATTCTGAATCCCAGTATTGATGTCTAAAGGAACTAAGTGACCTTTGGGATCTAGTCCAACAGAAGCTGAGAGCAAGAGTCATCTGGCAATCATACTACATTAGTATATGAACTAAATATGATCCATGTTATGTTAAAAGAGTGGTAGGAATGATTCCACTATGACCAGGAACTGACATAGGATAGGGGAGACAGTGACCATGAGCTGTGCAGGGAGAAATGTTTATACTTTCATTTTTGTTCTAATGTAAAGTAAACAACTCATTAGAAAAGTGAATTGATGGTATCATCATGTAATAGTGGGGAGAATGGTGGAGGCTTGTGTAGATGGAATTTAAAAAATCCCCAAAATTAATGTACTCCACAGTACATAGAGGTGAAATTTTGATGTAGCCTGCCTGAGTCTAGGAGCATGAACAGGAGCATATTTGATATATGTGCAAACACAGGGCTTGTGACTGCATGTCCAGTTATCTTTTTCTATACCACACTTAATTCCATTTTAGTAAAAGAGAGCTAAAAAAAGCAATTCTTATAGCAGAAAAGAAATTGCATTAAACACTTTGGCTAAAATCTCTTTATATTTTGTTTTTCTTTCTCCACTTATGGTTAAAATGAAATGCTACAAGGGAACACTGTAAATATGCATAAAATGAAAGTAAAGTATATTTCAATAGGAGGAAACAAAAGTCTATTTAGGAGGAAAAGAAATAGCAGGCAATTGTTCACTTGGTTATAGAAAAAAACAGGAAGTGAAGTAGAATAGATAAGAAAGATTCTTTAGTTAAGTGTAAATCGGAATGTGATGACATTTAAAAAATACATCTCCTTTTGCACGTTGCCACAGAAAATTTAATAACTATCTGATTTATACTTTCCTTTCCCCCTCCAAATTTCATAGATGATAAAACCCCTAAAAGTAGAACAAAGAGAGATATAGTTGATTCAAGCATGGAACAGGATGAAATTGGCATTCCTACAAAGGCTCCTATACATGTATAAAGATTTCCCATGTGATACTAATAGGCAAGTATTGAATTCATGGAAGGTAACCAAAACTTGTTTGTGCTCAGATGATTTTGTAGTAACTCATGAAGTAGTTATCTTTCTTAGATCTTAAGAATTAATTTTGTATTTACCAACTGGGAGGTATGTAATCCAGGTGACTAAATTTATTGAAGCTTCTGACAGTCATTTTTCACTTTATTTTGTCTCTATGATGAAATGTTTTTTTTTTTAGTACAACTTTTCTGAAGATGTTCAGCGCGATTCTACGGTTAGCAAATAACTTTTTAAAAACTCCATATTTATAACTGATTCTTTCAAAATAGATTTGCTGTATAGCAAATTAACTTTGATTTGATTTTGTCAGCAAAAAATACTGAATGGGTGATTTTTTTGTGTGTGTCCAATGTAAGTGGATCAATTCTTATCTTTAAGAAGTATTACCAGCAAAATTTGAAATTGCTGAGGAAACAAAGATCTGAACTTCTGAACATATCAATTTATTAAGCAATACATGCCAATTATATCACAAATAAGGACCAGGCCTCCTCAGCATGATATGCAATAAAAGGGTAGACAGATTTTTTTTTTATGTTTTAAAATAAAATAATATGATACAAGATTAGGTTATCTGATTTTTAATTGGAGGAAAGATTAGAGACTTTCCAAGCTGGGAGAGGAATGAGAGAGTTTAGTGATTTTTGAGGAGGTGGATTTTACTTCATGCAAAACAGGATATCACTCAAATTCCATGATCAGCCAGCAGGTGGAATTAACAGGAAAATTAAAGTTATGCTCAAAATGAAGTCAGTTGGAGCCAACATGGCAGAATAAGGCAGGAACTCACTTGAACTCTCCCAAAATCACCTCCAAATAACCATAATAAAATGCCTCTAAATAATTATGGAGTGGCAGAACAAACAATAGGATGAGATGAAACCATTTTTTCCAGTCCAAAGCAAGTTAATGGTGAGCAGGAAAGTTCTATCTCAATGGGGTAAATGGGGAGCACATTCCAGAGCAAGAAGCATATGGGAAAGCCAGCAGCAGGTTGTGACCCAACAAGTCAAAAGCAAGAATCTTAGAAAAATTAATTATTATATATCTATGGAGCAAATTAAATAGACATAGAAATGAGTATACCTCTTTTTTCTCAACTTTACATGGTGCATTAACAAAAATTAACCATGTGTTAGGGCATTAAAATCTCACAACTAAAATGTTGAAAAGCAGGAATGTTTAGTGAAATATTTTCCAGATCATGATGCATTATGAATTAAATTCAATAAAGAAATATGGAAGCACAGCTTAAAAATTATATGGAAACTAAATGAACTAATGCTAAAGATAAAAAAAGCAGAATTGTAGAAATAATTAATAATTTCCTTAAAGAGAATAAGAATAATAAGACAACATGCCAAAATTTGTGGGATGCAACAAAAGGAGTACTTAGGGGAAAAGGGTCTATCTTTAAACCCATATGTAAATAAAAGGGAGAATGAGCAGATCAATGCATTGTGCATGCAAATAATAAAACAAATAAAAAAACAAATAAAAAATCTGAAATTAAATATAAAAATGGAAATCCTGAAAATAAAAAAAGAAATTAATATAATTAAAAATCAAAAATATTAAGCTAATAAATAAAGCTAGGAAATTTTTTTAAATGGGGAAAACATCAATAAAATAGATAAACTATTGGTGATGTGATTTTTAAAAAAAGAAAGAAAAATAAAGTACCAGTATCAAAAATGAGAAGGGTCAATGCACCACGAATGAAAATGAAATTAAATCAATTATTTAGTTATTTTGCCCAATTGTATGTCAGTAAATCTAAAAATCTAAGTGAAATGGATGAAAATTTACAAAAATATGAACTGCACAGATTAAAAGAAGAGGAAATAGAATACTTAAATAGCTCAAAGTTAGAAAAGTAAATTGAACAACTCATCAATAAAATCTCTAAGGAAAAAAAAAGGTAGCTGGAATACCATGAATTTACAAGTTAATTCTACTAAACATTTAAGGAAAAATTAATTCCACAACTATATAAATTTCTTTTAAAACATGTAAAGGAGTTTTAACGAATTCTTTTTTTGACACAAATATTGTTTTAAAACTTCAGCAAATGAAAGCAAAAACAGAGAAATAAAAGTATAAAATAATTTCCTTACTGAATATTTATGAAAAAAAATTAAACAAAATATTAGTAAGATTACCACAATATATCCCAAAGATTTTACACTTTGACCTGGTGTGATTTATAGTATGTATCCATGGATAGTACAATATTAGACAAAGTGTAAACATAATTGTTCACATAAATAATGAAACTTTAAAATCATATTAGTATATGAATAGATGAAGAAAAAGCTTTTGAAAAATAAAGCATCCATTCCAATTAAAATGTGAAAAAGCATCGGGATAATGGAAGCCTTTCTTAAAATGATAAGTATGATCAATATAAAACCAAGATCAAGCATTACCTATAATTATAATAAACTTGAAGTGTTCCCAAAAAGATCAAGATTGAATCCAACCAATAAAAACAGATGCAAAGAATTGTAGTAATATTTAATTACCCAATGATAGGCACAACAAATATAATAAAAATTACAATTTTACTTCAGTTAATTTACTCATTCAGTCCTTCATCAATCAAACTGCCAAAGAATTACTTTATAGAGCTAGAAAAAATAATAACAAAATTCATCTAGAAGAAAAATATCAAGAAAACCAAAGAAATCAATTTTAAATATGTAAAAGGAGGCAGCCTAACAGTACCAGATTTCAAACTATATTACAAAGTAGTCATCATAAAACCAATCTAGAAAAAGCTAAGAAATAGAGTCATAGATCAAGGTGATAGATTAAGTACATAATATACAATGGTGATTTACCATATCAATCCAGTGTTTGAAAACCCAAAGATACCAGATCTGGGGGCAGGAACTCATAATTTGAAAAAGGAATTGCTGGGAAATTTGGACAGCAGTTTGGAAGAAATAAGCCATAAATCAACATCTCACACCATATGATAATATAAGATCTACATAGATACATGATTTAGACACAAAGGGTAATATCATAAGTAAATTAAGGAACATGAAAAAAATGTACCTGCCTTAACTATGAATAAGGGAAGAGTTTACATCCAAACAAGAAATAGTGAGAAACACAAGAAATAAAATGGCTGTTTTTATTACACAAACTTAAAAAAGGTTTTTTACAATAAGAACTAAAGAAGCCAAAATTAATAGGAACATAGGAAACTGGAGGAAATTTTTGCATCAAATTTCTGTGACAAAGATATCATTTCTCAAGTGCATGAGGAACTAAGCCAAATTTATAAGAATAAATGCCACTCCCCAGTTTTAAAATGATAAGAGAATATAAACAGGAAGTTTTCACAAGAAGAAATAAAAACTATCAAGGTCACATGAAAAATATTCTAAATAAATATTGTTTATAGAAATACAAATTAAAACATCTCTGAGATATCACCTTATGCCTATCAGATTGGCTATCATGATGGAAAAAGAATATGACAAATGCTGGAGGGAACTGGGGAAAAAAAAGTTACACTAATGTGTTTTTGGTGGAGTTGTAAATTAGTCCAATTGTTCTGAAGAACAATCTAGAATTACACCAAAAGGTTATAGAACTATGTAAACTCTTTGATAAATTAATATCACTGCTAGATTGGTATCCTAAAGAGATTCTTTAAAAGGTGGGGGGAAAACTTAGCTATACAAACATATTTATAGCAGCTCTTTTTGTGTTTTCAGAGAATTAAAAATTGAGACGATGCCTATCAAATGAAGAATCGCTAAGCAAATTTTGGTGTACTGGGTACTTTTCTCCATCCCACATTATTCTGTGTTTTTTTTTCTCTCTCTTTTTATTTTTTCCCTCCTCAAAAGTTAATTTTGCTTCTCATCACTGGCTCCTTTAATATGTCCTCTATTTTATCACCCTTCCCTTTCTCTTATCTTCTATGCCTTCTATTTACCTGTTGGTTAAAAGTTACATTTCTGTTCACAATTGAGTGTGTGTGTGTGTGTGGGGGGGGGTCTCTGTGTGTGTTTGTATGTATGTATGTATGTATGTATGTATGTATATGTATATGCAAGTGTGGAGAGATAGATAGATAGATAGATAGATAGATAGATAGATAGATAGATGATAGATGAATAGATAGATATAGATACAGGCAGATATTCTTCTCTCTTTGAGTCAGAATTACGTTTCAGCATTGTTGACACCCTTCACATTTCACCTTCCATCATAAAGCTCTACCTTGCATGTCTCTTTTATATGAGAAAATTTTCCTCATTTTATGTCTTCCTCCTTCTTCCAATGCATCCCTCTTTAAGACCCTTTCCTTTTTTGAGATAATTCTAACATAATCAACACACACACATGACTTCTTTCTATGGAAATTCCTATTAACTACTCAATAATTTTAAAGTTCTTAGGAGGTATAAGTATCATCTTCTCATATTGGAATGTAAATAATTTACCCTTTTTGATTATTCTTTCATGCATTACCTTTATATGCTTCTCTTGAGTCTTCTGTTTGAATGTCAACTTTTCTATTCAGCTGTGGTCTTTTTGTCTGAAGTCTTTCAGTAAAATATCAACTTTCCTTTGAAGAATTATATTCAGTTTTGCTGAGGAAGTGATTCTTGTTGGGAACTCTAGCTCCTTGGAATTTGTATGATATCATATTCTAAGACCTCTACTCCTTTAACATGGAAGCTGATATATCTTGTGTGATTGTAACTGTGGCTCCAGAGTATTTGGATACTTTCTTTCTGGCTAATTAAAGTATTTTCTATTTGACATGGATCTTTTGAATTTAACTATAATAATCATGAAATTTTTGATTTTGGGATCTCTTTCAGTAGGTAATTGGAGGCATCTTTCCATTTCTACTTTATTCTCTGAATCTAAGATTGCAGGGCAATTTTCCTTGATAACTTCTTGAAAAATGATTTTTCTATGATCGTGACTTTTAGGTAGACCATTGATTTTATATTATCTCTTCATGGTGTATTTTCCAAGTCAGTTTTTGTTGTTGTTCTCAGATATATATTTTATATTTTCTTCTATTTACTCATTCTTTTGATGTTGTTTTAATATTTCTTGATGTTTCATGGACTCAGCTTTCAGTTGCCCAATTCTATTTTTTAAGGAATTATTTTCTTCAGTGAGTTTTTGTATATCTTTTTTTTTTCCATTTGGCCAATTCTGTGTTTAAGGAGTACTTCAGTGAATTTTTGGATGACTTTTCCTTTTGGGAAAAAAATTGCTTTTTAAGGAATTCTTTTCAGTGGATTTTGGTATCTCTTTTACAATTTGGTTAATTCTGATTTTTAAGGTGTTATTTTATTTGATATATTTAACCAAGCTGCTGACTTCATGATTTTCTACATAACTCTCATTGCTTTCCCCAATTTTTCTTTGACCACTCATCTTTTTCTTTTTACTTCTTCAAGAAATTCTTGTTTGATTTCTGTTTAATTAGTCTTTTTCTTTTAGGCTTTGCTTTTAACTGTTTTCCCCCATTACTATCTTTCTGAGTTTATGTGTTGTTCTTCCCTGCCACTGTAGTAGCTTTTTAGAGTCAAATTCTGTTTTTTTTTAATTACTATTTGCTGTGTTTTCCATCCATTTCCTTGAATTTGAAATCTGTGTTAAAGTTGGGATCTAGTCACATGGAGTAAGGAGGCATTGTCCCAGGATTACACTTTTTGGTGTTGGTATTTTTAGAGTCAGTTCCAGTGACCTGAAAGTTTTTGGTGATTCAGAGGTGGTGTGATCCTGAGAGTCTTAAGTCTGGTCTTAAGTCTGGACTTCACAAAAGTCCCTAGTTCCCTGTAGTCACAAGTACTAGTACTTCTCTTTGCTTTGAAAATATAACTTGTGACTTGTAATCAGTGAGCATTTTGGCTGTAGAACTGTGACCTAGAATTTTGTAGGGGAAATAGAGTTGCCAATCAGTGACAGCTGTAATCAATGCCAGTAAAAGTTGCCTGGTAATCTCTCTCTGACCATTTATCTAACCCCTCATATTGTCTCTGGGCTGAAAGCTCCCCAAACTGTTGATGCTGCTGTGACTCCTGTTGCTGCTGCTGTTGTGTTGGTTCCAAATGGGATTCTACCCAGCTGTCACAAATTTTTCCGGTTAACCACTTAAGTTTTCTTATGTTAGAAGAAAAAATATCATCCCAATTGCTTGTTGTCTCTTCCACTCTGGAATTATTTTTGTAAAATTATTTTAAAGTTGTTTGGAGAAGAATGTTGGGAGAATTTGATGAATGGCTTACCCTAATCTTCCATTATGGCTCCACTCCTTCAAACTGAATTTTATAGATATTTTTACATGTGCTTGTGAAATAGTTAATGAAATAAAAAGAAAAATAAAAAAAATAGAAACACACTGAGATGTGGAAAAGGAGGAAAGTGAGGAATGAATATAGATAATCTTTTCTAATAATATAAGGGAAATCATATTGTTTTTGTCCTTCTATCTCTAGTGCATAGTACAGAGGCTGTCACATAGAAGATGCTTACTAAATTCTTGTTGACTGATTGATAATATAAAAAGGAGGGAGAAAAGAAAAAAAATGATACTCGTGCATTAATTACAACATTGCTGATGACACTCCCAGGAGTAAAGATGGCAAAGTAAGAAGTAATTTGCTCTCACCCTCCATTATTGACTTCTGAAAGCCCAGAAAATATCAGTCAAAGAAAAACCCTGGAATAGTTGAGCCAGCAAAAAGATGGGGTGCAGCAGTCTTGTAGGCCAGGAAGCTTGGGGTAGTAAAGGAAAGGTCCTTCTTGCTGTGGGGAAGGGGAGCAGTACAGGACTGGTGTCCCAGCAAGCCAGCACAAAGCCCCACCTCAGCAAACCAGGGTGAAATCCTCATGGTTGTGGAGCAGGGAAGCACCAACACCAGGATCCCCCAAGTGCCTCAGCACAGGAAGGGAAACTAGTAACCTATAGCTCAGAAGACCATCATGTACACTGGCATATTCCAGCAGCCAAATCTCCAGGTGCTTCAGTATAACTCCAGGATGCACAACCTCAGAAGACACAGCCCCAGGCCGGCCAACATCCTCCAGCAACCAAAATTTTCAGTGCTTAAAAGAAGCCTGGGTGAGCAGGCATCCTCCAGGGGGCAGACTCTCCACCCTCACCCCAAACTCCAGTGTTATTGGACCCAGCAAAGCACCAGGTAAGCTTCCAGACATCTACAGCTTCCAGCTGGCAGCACCTGAGGCCTCAACACACAAAGACAGTTACTAGTTCCGGGGCTCCTAGCACAAGAAGCTTGGGTCAGTGCCCCCTGTCCTACAGCAGGAGTGCTAAACTTTAAAAACCTGGAAATAGGCAGAGATGATGAGCAAACAGCAGGAACAGACAATGACCACAGATTCTTCTTATGGGGACAGGGAAGATCAAGGCAAAACTTCAGAAGAGGATAACATTGTCTATGTACCCACATACGAAAACTCTAAGGAAAATATGAACTGGTCTGAAGCCCAAAAAAGCCTTCTTGGAAGAGCTCAAGAAGGATTTTCAAAGTCAAATAAGAGAGATAGAAGAAAAATTGGTAAAAGAGAGGCGTGGTATGCAAGAGAGAGTCAAGAGCTTGGAAAGGAAGGGCAAAAATTGACTGTAGAAAACAAATCCATAAAAAATACAATTGGACAAATAGGAAAAAAAGTACACTGAAGAAAAACAAGTTCTTAAGAAAGGCAATTAACCAAATGGAAAATAAAAAGTACACTGAAGAAATCAATTCTTTAAAAAGTAAAATTCACCAAATGGACAAGGAGGCATAAAAAAAAATTCATTGAAGAGATCTCCTTAAAAAGTAAAATGGGCTAAATGGAAAAGGAGTTACAAAATCTAATAAAAGGAAACAATTCATTAAAAATTAGAACTGGGCAAGTGGAAGCTAATGACTCTATAAGGTATCAAGAATGAGTCAAACAGAAAAAAATACGAAAACAAATAGAAGAAAGCATAAAATACCTCATTGGTTAAGCAATTGACCTGGAAAATAGATCCAGGAGAAATGATTAAAAAAAAATTTGTCTACCTGAAAACTGTGATGAAAAAAGAGTTTGGACAGCATCTCTCAGGAAACCATTAAGCAAAACTACCTGAGGTCCTAGAACCAGAAGGGAAAATAGTTTTTAAAAGAATCCACCAATCACCTCATAAAAGAGAGCCCAAATTGAAAATGCAAGGAATATTGGAGCCAAATTCCAAAATTACTAGGTCAAGGAGAAAATACTGGAAGCAGCCAGAAAGAAACAATTTAAATATTGTGGAACTACAGTCAGGATTACATAGGACCTTGGGGCTTCTACATTAAAAGATTGGAAAGGGGGTAGAGCCAAGATGGAGGAGTAAAAGCAGTGACTTGCTTTTGCTCTCCCCCAAACTCCTCCAAATACCTGTAAAAAATGACTTTAAAAAATTCTATAGCATCAGAACCCACAAAAAAGAGAGTGAAACAAATTTTGAGCCCAATACATCCCATAGGGTTGATAGGAAAGGTCTGTTGCACCAAGGTGGGAGAGGAGTGCAATTCAGCATGGGCCACACAGGCAAAGACAGAGCAGGCCTCAGGAAACAGAATCACAGGCAACTATGCTGTTTTCCAGGCTTCTCAACCCAAAAACACCGAAGACAATTTAGAAGGTCAGTGGGAAAGCTCTGTTGGACCTGGGTGAGAAAGGAGTGAAGTTCAGCCCTGGCCCAAGCACAGCCCTGAGATTACAACCAGAGTGCCAGCAGCTACTTCTGGAGCTCTCAGCCCACAGATGGTGGGGGGATCAAGTGAGTAATCAGAAGGTGATTGCAAGTATCTCTTTGCTAGCACTGAGGCAATATTCTCTTCCTTTGCCATGCCTTGATCTGGATTGCATTCCAACATGGAGGTAAGGAGGAACACTGGCAAGGCAGAGCTTGTGATGCAGTGCAGAAGGAGTCCTCCTCACAGTTCCAAGGCAGAAAAGAGTGCTTGTGGTCACTCATAAACCAGAGCACAGGCCAGGAAAGGGGTATACACCTCATCTATGATCATATCAACTTTGGAGGAACTGAAAACCTACAGGTCCCTAGAAGTGTCTCTGAAAACAACTGCACAAAACCCCCAAAGCTTGGGACAGTACATTCTCCACACTGGAAGCAGACCCCTACCTTAACAAAGAGTTTTTACATGCAACTGGGAAATAAGATACACAGCCAATAAGGTATAGAAATCTATCCTGCTTGCAGGAAAATAGGAGGGGAAGGGGATAAAAGAAGGTGAATGTAATAGAAGGAAGTGCAGATTGGGGAAAGGGGTATGTAGATTGCATGCTGTCTTGGGGTGGTGGAGGGGAGATTTGTGGGGACAAATCAGAACTCAAAATCTTGTGGAAATGAATGTTGAGAGCTAAAAATAAATGATTTTTTTAAAGAACACACCTACCAGACTGTCCTGCTCAGTGCACCCCAATTAGTCCATAGACATTTGTTCACCCCTTACCTCTGAGCCTGGAACACTTTCTATATTCCCACTCTTCATGAACCACCTGAAGCCCATTTTCCTCCATTAAGCCTTCTAAGACTATTCTAGTTCAATAAGAGTGATCTCTTCATTTTAACCTATAGCCAGTATGTTCCATACCTCATTTGACCTTTGTAAACTGCCTCAATATCATCTTATACCAATGTCATTAGAAGTGTTCTATGCTTTGAAAAAAAGGATAGGAGAGCATGGAATAAAATATTCCACAAGGCAAATGACCTTTGATTACAACCAATGATCAACTACCCAGGAAAATTGAGCATAATCTTTCAGGGGAGGGGGAAGATATTCAATGAAATATGGGACTCCTAAACCTTCCTGATGAAAAGATCACAGCTCAACACAAAATTTGATCTTCAAATACAAGACTCAAGAGAGACATAAAAAAAATAAACAGGAAAGGAAGAAAAAAAACCCAGCAACATGTTATTAATATGGGCAAATTCTTTACATCCCTACAAGGGAAGATGACACTTGTAATTCTTGAGAATTGTATCTTTATTACCACATTTAGAAGGGGTCTGCATAGACAGAGGGTGTGGGTATAAGTTGACTTTGATGTGATAAAAAAAATAATTAAGGGGTGAAGAAAAAAATTGTACTGGGAGAAGAGCAAAGGAGGAGGCAGACAAGGGTAAATTACATCACATGGAAAGGCATCAACACCTATTTCAGCAGACAGAAAGAATGGAGGGAGGTGGATATTGTTTGAATCTTACTCTCAGCAGATTTGGCTCAAAGTAGGAATAACATAATCCGTTAGGTATAGAAATCTAATTTACCCTACAGGAAATAGCAGGGGAGAAGGGAAAGAAAAAGCATGGGTGAATAAAAGGGAGGGAAGTAGTAATAAGGGTAAAGGGAAAGAAAAGAAAGGGGGCTCATATCAGTGTGGGGAGATTGAGGAAGGTGGTGGTCAGAAACAATGTAGAAAGAAGAAAGATAAGCATAAAAGGGTGGGGGGGATAGGGTGGAGAGAAATACACAGATAGTAATCATCACTGTGAATGTGAATGGGATGAACTCTCCAATAAAATGGAAACAGATAATAGAGGGGATTGAGAATGATAATCCTACAATGTGTTGTTTACAAGAAACACATTTAAAGCAGAGAGATATACACAGAGTAAAGGTAAAAGTCTGGAGCAAAATATATTATGCTTCAGCTGAAGTACAAAAAATAAAAAAAAAAAGAGGAGGGGAAGCAAACCTGATCTCAGACAAAGCAAAAGCAAAAATAGATCTAATTAAAAGAGATAAGGAAAGAAACTACATCCTGATAATAAGAGGGATGGTCAATGAAGATGCGCAAAGTGGCATAGCATACAAAATTTTAGAAGAGAAGTTAAGGGAGTTACAGGAAGAAATAGACAGTAAAACTGTAGTAGTGGGGGACCTCAATCTTCCCCTCTTAGAGCTATATAAATCTAACCACAAAATAAACAAGAAAGAAGTTAAGAAGATGAAGAGAGTTTTAGAAAATTTAGAAATGGGTGACCTCTAGAAAAAGTTGAGTAAAGATAGAAAGGAATATACTTTTTTTTCTCAGCTGTACCTGGCACCTACAAAAAATTTGACCATGTAATAGGGCGTAACAACTTCACAATCCAAAGCAGAAAGGCAGAAATATTAAATCATGTGTTTTACATCATGCTGTAATAAAAATTACTTGTAATACAGGGCCATGGAAAGATAGACTAAAAATTAATTGGAAACTAAATAATATAATCCTAAAGACTGAGTGGGTCATACAACAAATCATAGAAACAATCAATACCTTCATCCAAAAGAATGGCAATAATAAGACAACATACCAAAACTTATGGGATGCAATGAAAGTGGTTCTTAGGGGAAATTGTATATCTCTATATGCTTAGGTGAATAAAACAGAGAAAGAAGAGACCAATAAGTTGGGCATGCATCTAAAAAAGCTAGAAAAAGAATGACTTAGGGGCAGCTAGATGGCGCAGTGGATTGAGCACCGGCCCTGGATTCAGGAGGACCTGAGTTCAAATCCAGCCTCAGACACATAATAACCCCTGCTAGCTGTGTGACCCTGGGCAAGTCACTTAATCCCATTGCCTAACTAAAAACAAACAAACAAACAAACAAAAAAGGATGACTTAACAATCCCTAAATACCAAATTAGAAATTCTGAAAACCAGAGAGATTAATAAAATTGAAATTAAGAAAACTATTGAACTAACAAATATACCTAAGAGCTGGTTTTGGGGGGGGCAACAAAACCAATAAACTTTTTGGTCAATTTGATTTAACAAAAAGAAGCAAACTAAATTACCAGTATCAAATATGAAAGGAGTGAATTCACCACCAACAAAGAGGAAACCAAAGCAATAATTAGGAGCCATTTTGCCTAACTGTATGCCAATAAATTTGACAATCTTAGTAAAATGAATGTTTACAAATATAAAAATTGCCCAGATGAATGGAAGAAGAAATGAAATACTGAAATAACTCCATTTCAGAAAAAAGAAATTGAGCGAGCCATCAATGAACTCCACAAGAAAAAAATCTCCAGGGTCAGATGGATTAACAAGTAAATTCTATCAAACATTTAAAGAACAATTAATTCTAATACCATAAAAGGTATTTGGGAAAATAGGCAAAGAAGGAGTCCTACTAGATTCTTTTTATGGTATAAATATGGTGGTGATAACTGAACCAGAAAGAGCCAGACAGAGAAAGAAAATTATAAAACAATTTCCCTAATGAATATAAATGCAAAAAAAAAAAAGATATTGCAAAGAGTTAACAGCAACTTATCACAAGGGTAATACTATATGACCAGGTAGGATTTACACCAAGGAGTCAGGCCTGGTTCAATATTAGCAAACCTATCAACATAATTGACCATATCAACACCAAACTAAAAGAAACCATATTATTATGTCAATAGATGCAGAAAAAGCATTTGACCAAATACAACACCCATTTCTATGAAAAACACTAGAGAGCATAGAAATAAATAGAATATTCCTTAAAATGGTAGTTAGTATCTATTCAAAACCATCAGTAAGAATTTTATGTAATGAAAAGCTAGAAGCATTTCCAATACGATCAGGGTGAAACAAGAATGTCCATATACTAGAAATGCTAGCTTTAGCAATAAGAGAAGAAAAAAGAAATTGAAGGTATTAGAATAAGCAAAGAAGAAACAAAGCTGTCACTTTTTGAAGGTAATATGATAGCGTATTTAGAGAATCCTAAAGAATCAAGTTAAAAAGGACTTGAAATAATAAATAAATTTAACAAAGTTACAAGAGATTATATAAATCCACATAAATCAGGGGCATTTTTATATACTACTAACAAAGCCCAAAAGCAAGAGATAGAAAAAGAAATTCCATTTAAAGTTACTGTAAATATTATAAAATATTGGAAATGTACCTAACAAAAACAAACCCAGCTACTATATGAACAAAATTACAAAGCACTTTTCACACAAATCAAGTCAGATCTAAATAATCGGACAATTATCAGTTGCTCATGGGTAGGACAAGCTAATATAATAAAAATGACAATTATACCTATGTTAATTTACTTATTCTGTGCCATACCAATCAAACTACCAAAAATATTTTATAAAGCTATAAAAAAAATTCATCTGAAAGAATAAAAGGTCCCAAATGTCAATAGAATTAATGAAAAGAAATGCAAGGGAAGTGACCTAGCTGTATCAGATCTTAAATTATATTATAAAGCAGCAATCATCAAAACTACTAGGTATTTGCTAAGAAATAGAGCGGTAAGTAGTGGAATAGGTTAAGTAAACAAGACAAAATAGTCAATGACTATAGCAATCTACTATGTGATAAATCCAAATCTGTAGCTCATGGAATAAGAACTCACTATTTAATTAAAACTTCATGGGAAACTGGAAAATAGTATGGCAGAATCTAGGCATATACCAATATATTGCACAATATACCAAGATAAAGTCAAAATGGGTACATGATTTAGATATAAAGGCTGATAGTTAAGCAACCTAGAAGAGCAAGGAATAGTTTACCTATCAGATCTATGGAGAACAGAAGAATTCATGACCAAACAGGAGATAGAGCACGTTATAAAAAGCAAAATGGATAATTTTGATTACATTAAATTGAAAAGTCTTTGCACAAACAAAGCCAATGCAACCAAGATAAGAAGGGAAACAGAAAGCTAAGAAAAATTTTTACAGCCAATGTCTCCTATAAAGGCCTCATTTATAAAATATATAAAGAACTGACTGAAATTTATAAGAATACATGTTATCTCCCAATTGATATATGTTCGAGGGATATGAACAGGAAATTTTCAGATGAAGAAACTAAAGCTGTCTATAGCCATATGAAAAAAAAATGCTCTAAATCACTATTAATTAGAGAAATGAAAATCAAAATAACTCTGAGCTGCTACCTCACACCTATAAGATTTTCTAACATGACAAAACATGACAATGATAAATGTTGGAGAAGACATGGGGAAATTGGAACACTAATGCATTGTTGGTGGAGTTGTGAACTGATGTAACCATTGTTGAGAGCAATTTGAAACTATGTCCAAAGGGCTATAAAAGTATGAATATGCTTGCAACCAGCAATATCACTTCTAGGTCTCTATCCCAAAGAGATTGTAAAAACAGGAAAAGGACTCATATGTACAAAAATATTATAGCAGCTCTTTTTGTGGTGGTAAAGAATTGAAAATTGAAGGGATGTATGTCAATTGGTGAACGGCTAAGGAAGTTGTAGTATATGAATGTAACGCAGTACTATTGTGCTATAAGAAATGATGAAAACAAGTGGACTTCTGAAAAATCTTGAAAGATTTATATGAACTGTTGCAAAGTGAAATGAGCAGAACCAGGAGAATATTGTACACAGTAACAGCCACACTGTGTGAAGAGTGTATTTGATAGACTTATCTCTTCTCAGCAATGCTAGAATTTAAGACAACTCTAAGAGACTCATTATGGAAAATGCTATCTACATCCAGAGAATAAACTTTGGATTCTGAATGCAGATGGAAGAACACTATTTGCTCTCCTTTTCTTTTGTTATTTTGTTCTGTTTCCTCTTTATTGTCATTCCTCTTATTAATTTTAATTCTTTATATTATGACAGTTGTGAAAACATATTTAATGTGAATATATAAGTAGAGTCTGTATCACATTTTATGCCATCTTGGGGAGGAGGGAGGAGGAAGGGGAGAAAATTTAAAACTCAAAATCTTATTGAAGTGTATGTTGAAAACTAAAAATAAATTAATTAATTATTTAAAAAGACATTTGTTTACATAAAAAAGTGTACAGTAGAGTTAAAATAAAAGGATTCCACCCTGTTGGTAAAGTCATCTAGTATTCTTCAGTGAAGATGACAGTGATATTTCATTCATTGTATCCACCTCTATGATATTGCAGAAGCTGTAAAATGAGGTCTTAGCTTACTAAAAAAAAATCATCTTTACTCTACTCTCAGTTGGAAAAAAAATAAAGAATTTTGACTGTCTAGGTCCATATATACAGCTGAATAGACAATCATTTCATTTGGTTCATCACTTCATCATGGATAAATACATAAAGATCAAGTCTAAACTGTGGCTAGTTCAGTTAGAAGTGATATAAGATGGATGTAATGGAGTAGCAGACTTAGAGTACTTTTCTAATGCTAGGAAACACATGAATAAGCTTGTACATGGTGGATACAAAGTCAGTTAATACAGATGAACATAGATCCTGTAAATAGCAGATATTGAACCTGAAGAATAAAGATGGAATGATAGAGAGTTCAAGCTCTGGAAAGAGACAGAAGGGAACAGGATCAAGGGAGTAAACAGAGAAGGGAGCAAAAGCATATGGAATTGATTGTTGATAAATCAAAATAAATTAATAAAATTTAAAAAAAAATAAATTGTTCCTTTATGTGTCAGCTAAAACTACACCTATGGCAAGAAATTTTGCCCTGCCCCAAATTCTCCTTTAGTGTTAGGGCTTCCCCTCTGAGATTATCTCATTTATCTTGCATTTATCTTGTTTGTATATGGGCTTTTGAATATTATCTCCTACATAATGTGCTGAGGTACTTGACAGCAGGGACTGTCTGTTGTTGTGGTGGTGGTGGTTGTTGTTGTTGTTTTGTTGTGGTTTGCTTGCTTGCTTTTTGTGTATTCCTAGCACTTAGTACAGTCTGGCACATAACAGATACTTATTATACCCTTAAGGACTCGACTAGATTCTTGTCTTCAAATTCAATCCTCTTGATTTGTTACTAAAAGGGAATTTGAACCTTTAAAATTATTCAAAACCATTCATATCCATATAACACTATAGACCTTGCAAGTCCTTTTCTTACTAAAACACTGTGAGTTATAGAGAAAAATACTGTTATCTAGAAAAAAACAAATAAGATGCACTATAATATGATGGATAGAGAGTTGGCTTCAAAGTCAAGAAGACCTATATTCAAGCACAACCTATGGTTCCTAGATGACTCAGTGAGTAGGCTCTAGGATTAGAGTCAAGAAGACCTGAGTTCAAATCTAGCCTCAGACAGTTACTATTTATGTGGCCTTGGGCAGGTCACTTGATCCTGTTTGCATTGGAGGAAGTAAGGTTACTCAGTGAATAGTACACAGAGCCTGGAGTTAGGAAGACCTGAGTTCAAATGTGACCTCAGATATTCATTAGCTTTGTCTCTAACCAAGTCTTTTAACTTCTCTTTGCATTAATCTATCAGACAAGGAATCGCAAACCACTCCAGTAACATTGGCAAGAAAACCCCTTATGGGGTCACAAGGAGTTAGACACAACTGAACAACTAAACAACAAATGACTCAGGTCCATATGGCTCTGAGAAAGTCACTGGATTTTGTGCTTCACCTAGCATTTTAGGCTAAAAGTCAAAGAGGGGATGCCAATTTGCATTGTCAAAGGAAGTTTCCTCACTGGAAGTTCCCTATGCCATTGATCTGTGTTGGTAAACTCTGCACTGGGAATCCCCTACAAAGTAAAATCAAAGATCATGAAAAAAAAAAAAACCCACAACAACAAAAACTAGAGATGAAGTATGACCGAATCACAAGACCACAAAATCTTCAGAAGCCGTCTGGCTAAACTTATACATAAAGAGAAATATCTCTTTATAATATCCATGGCACAAGTGATCACTCATCCTGTACTTAAAAAATTAGGGTAATGCTACTTGAGGTGCTTCATATTTCTTTGAGTACATGCTAATTGTAAGCAAGCTTGTCTAACTAGCTGAAACCCACCTTTCTATAACTTCCAATCTTTTCCACTTCTCTGAGTCCTACTCAAGAGTGAATCTACTTCCTATGCTTTCACTGAAATAATTGATTAATAAGGTGAACAACAGAGAGAGAGGCAGCACTCTGTAGCATTCCACTATAAAGATCTCCCTCCAGATTAATGGATGTTCTTTTGGACCGTCATTTAAAGAGTCCTGAACATGTCTGTCTGTCTGTCTGTCTGTCTATCAATCTATCTATCTATCTATCTATCTATCTATCTATCTATCTATCTATCCATCCATATATATTCCAGTCTACAATTTCCCTTCTTGTCCACAAAGTTATCATAAGAAAATCCACCAAATCCACCAAATACCTTGATAAAACACTTAAGTGAAGGTATATGATTTGACATTTTGAAAGATTTGTGACAAAGGAGATATAGGTAAAGCACTTAGCACAGTACCTGACATTTAGTAGGTTGCACATAAATGCTTATTCCCTGCCCCTTTCCTCTTCCTTCCTTCAGCTCCCTTTTCTGTTGTTTCCCCCCCATTAGAATATAAGGTTTTTGAGGATAGAGATTGTTTTCCTTTTTGCTTGTTTTTGTGTCCACAGTTCTTACCATAGTATCAGGTACATAGTAAGCCCTTAATAAGTGCTCGTTATCTTACTATCTATGTGACCTTATGCAAGTCACTTAACCTCTCAGACTCAGTTTTCTCAAGTGGAAAATAGTGGAAATAGTATTACCTATCTCAGAGTTGTTGTGAGGATCAAATGAGATCTTAGAAATAAAGCATTGAAGTCATAGCAATAAACAACAATGCCTTACATAAATGTTATTAGAGTTAACTTCAAGAGAGAAAACTTTAAGACTTCACATTTGTAGGTTAAAATAGTATTGACATATCCTGGAGGTAGAACAACTTAGAGGATTTTAGAGATTCCATTTCTTGGATTAGAGTTAGAGATTCCATTGTTGTTATAGTTTATGATTAGTCTTTCTAGTGATGAATTTCAGTAACAATGATAAAATCCTATTATAGGAAGGAAACCTCTGTCCTTAAAAGATGTGTGATTTACTCAGTTTGAGTATTTCAAATACTTAGACAAATCTCAGACTCCGTGATTTAATCAGTGTTTTTTTATAGTCCTTTCAGCAGCAGCAAAACAAACACATTACCCTATGACTAAACTTTGATTAATTTCTTTTAACCTAGCTAGGCTGTTTATACAATCATTCATATGTATGTGTGTGTGTGTGTGTGTGTATATGTACAAATATACACATGTATACACACATACATACATATGATCCATCACTAGTTCTACATTTGAAAACTTTTACACTGAAAAAATATCAAGGTTATGTTCTGCTGGCTTGGCCTCATAGAATTCAGGTTCACTTCCATGTCATGATAACACATTTCCATTGTTGCATAGACAGTCCAAGGTATTAACTAAAATGAGTTGATGAATACTGTTTTTTAAAGTTTTAGACAAAATGTAAAAGTTTGAGATAAAGCTCTGACTTTGTGTGGGCTGTTTTTTCTTTTTAAAATATCTTCTAACTTAGGTAAAAATCATCCAATAAATGAACAGCTGCAGCAATAAAAAAAATAAGGCAATGCCATGTGAGTAATGTTGCAGGTCAAAAAATAAATTTAAAAGTGGTGAAATTTTGACACTCTGAATACTTTGCTAAAATAAAATCTGTTTCAAGTCTGCAGAAGTACAAGATGAGACAATGCTGATGCTAAGCTGATCTCTCGGGAATCTGCTAAGTGAATCAATTGAAGGGCTTTGTACCTAGTAAGGTAAAAGAAGGTATGTACATTTCACAGATATCCTCTTCTTTCTCTTAGCTTCTGGATCTGTACTGAGCACATCCATTGGGTAAATAATTTTAAATAACAGCTGCCATTTGTATGTATATTGATTCTTGCTTTCTACCTTATATGTTTGATTGTTTGATGGGGGATGGGAGAAATTGGGGGAAAATTAGGGAATAAATATTTATTAACAATCTACTCTGTACCAGAGATTGTGCTAAGTACTCTATAAATATTTCATTTGATCCTCACAACAGCCCTGTAAAGTAGAAGCTATTATTACCTTAATTATTATCCTCATTTTTTAGAAGAGGAAACTGAGCCACAGAAAAATGAGCCACAGAAAAAATGAAATGATGTGCCCATGGTGACACAACTAATATTTTCCAAAGGTAGGATATCCTAGACTCCAAATCCAGAACTATGTATTCTTTCTTACTTTTTCTTACATCATACTATCTTTTTAGAAGTTCATTTGAGTTTTTATGGGTCTGTTAATTTGGATAAGAGCTTATCTTTAGATAAATGAAATGAAGCAATAAAATATATTTTTTAAAAAAAGTATTTTTCAGAATTTCTGAGACATATGAAGTTAATGATTTCTTTTCTTTTACTGTCTGATAGTATTTGATTTTATAATAGAGATGTGAGATTTGGATGAGAGTAATATCTTTGTGGATTTTATGTCTGAGAAAGCAAGTAAGAACTTCTTTGATATACAATTTCTACAAAATCAGCAGTTTGATTATCTGTTCTGTGCAGAAGGGGTCTAAAAAGTAGGCATGCAAGATATTCCATCAAGTTATAGAAAGAAAAATTCAGAATATCTATTTATATTTCCAGAGAGAGAGAGAGTGAAAGTATGTGCGTGTGTGTGTGTGTGTGTGTGTGTGTGTGTGTGTGAGACAGAGAGAGAGAGAGAGAGAGAGAGAGAGAGAGAGAGAGAGAGAGCGAGAGAGAGCACAAGAGAGAAACAGAGGGGAAGAGAAAAAGAACAAAAGAGACAAGAGAAAGAGACAGAGAAGAAGGGAGGAGGAAAGAGAAATAGAGACAGAGCACAAGACTGTAAAAACAATAATTTAATCAATCATAAGAGGAAGTTGATGAAAAGCGATTGATTATTGGAAATATATATTTACGTACAGTACCATTAACAATATTTTTTCTCTATGTAAATATGGGCTCAGACATTAGCAAGTGATAAGTTGATCATGATTAGCAAAACATTAAAATCTAAGGTTTTTTTTTACTGAAAAAAGGATTTTTGTCCCCTCTATTTAAAACTTTTCAAATTTGCACATTTTGAATAGAAAAAGAACAGAAACTGAATTTTTTAAAATGTTGAAGTCATGTAGTCTTCCAAACTAAGAGTTTTGGTAGAATTAGAATCTTCTTTTAATATGTACATACAGACACACACACACACACACACATGCATATATAAACATATGCGTGTACCACACATATATGAAAACCAATCCAAATTATTACACACATGCACATACTTGCCACATATATAGACATCCAATATGTGTATATGTTATACATTGCATGCATATGAATGGTGTATATGTATTATAAATTACAAATATATGAGATATATTTTTGAGGAATATGTAATTATACTATCTACATTTGAAGTTGTGGTGAAGCACATATGAAATTATATTGTGCAGATCTAAGCATAGGCCTGGTACTTAGTAGGCACCCTATAAATACTTATTCTTTTTGTTCTTTCTTTCCTTTCTATGCATATATACACACAACCCATATATGTATATCTTAAATGCCATTTAGTTATTTACTAAAAATCACAATGATTAATTTTCAACAAAAATTCTGAATAGGAATAATAATTGATTATGATTAAGTTAATTCAAGTGATATTGACTTTTATTTATTTGAAACTACTTACCTTTCTGAGGTATTTTTTTCATCTATGATAACCATTAAAATCAAATATCAACATATGCTGACCTAAAAACAGGTTTTTATTTTATCACTTTAACTCAGAGTCAAGCCAAGATTTTCAAAAATGATGATGTATAAGCAATCATTTGACTTTTTACTAACATATTCCTGATTTTAGTAAAAAGTAAATTTAGTAAATAAAATCATGTTTTAAAATGTTCATTTGTTATTTCATTTTAGTATATCCTATTGTGTATTCTGTAAGAGAAATTATATATTTGTATGGCTATACATCCATATGATACACAAACACAGGTGTATACATATATTGGAGAACCATGATCTATTTTATTGTTGTTGTTGTTGTTGTTTATACAGGTGTGTCATTAATCAAGTTTGGAAAACAACACAGTAAGATACAGCTCTAACGTGTCATCCAGTGATCTTCTCCATAAGTAAATAAATATATTGAATTTGACTCACATTTTCTTAAAGAGGTTAAACCACTGAAAAATATTTACCACAAAGAAGATCTCAAAATAATCTAAAAATTTCTTATCCAAGAAACATTTCTGTCCTCTCAAATTGCATAGTTTTAGAGTAAATGTTCATTTTCTTTTAAAAATAATATATATATGTTTGTGTGTGTGTATATATATATTTGCATATATACAAGCACACACATATTCAAATATACACATATATGTATGAATATACATATATGTATATGCGTGCATATATACATATACATATAATTACATACACACACATATATATATATATATATATATGTACACACATATATGTATTTATGTGTTTGTGTATATATATGCCTCTTTTTCACCCTGATTTTATTATGTTTTGTCTAAGAAATGGGTAGTTGTCTTCATTATTAGTCCTTTGAAATCATAGTTGATCATAGCATTCATAAGAGTTCTTAAATCTTTCAAAGTTCTTGGATTTTGCTTGTTTTTTTTTTTAATATAAATTGTTCTCACAGTTCTGATCCCTACACTATTCATCTGTTCATACATCCCAACAGATAATTTTTTTTCCTTCACCATTTCCTACAGAACAATAGTATTCTGTTATGTAATGTATAATAACTTAATCCCAATTGATCAGAAATCCATAAGTTCTCAATTATTTGTCAGCACAAAAAGAGCTGCTATAAATATATTTTTCTTATTATCTGTAATTTTCCTCTTTCTTTGATTTCTTTAGGATACAAGCCTAGAAATGATATTCACTGGATTGAAGAGTATGCTCAGCCATCAACACTTTTCAAAATAATAATAGTAATAATAATAATAATAGTAATACTGCTAGTGATAATGATATTTATACACTGCCTTTAATGTGCCAGGCACCATGCAAAGTGCTTTACAAATATTATCTCATCTGATCCTTGTAACAGCCCTGAGATAAAAATGCTATTTTTATCTACATTTCATAGTTCAGGAGCCTGAGGCAAATACAAGTTAAGCAACTTGTTCTGTGTCATACAGCTAGTAAGTGTCTGAGGAGAGGATTTGAATTCAAGTCTTCCTGACTCTATGCCTTACACCCTATCCACTGGTCTACCCAGCTGCCCCAAAACATATTTAACCTTTCTTGTTGTGGGTCCTTGAATCTTAGAGGTATTTGTTTTAGTTTTTGAGAAATTAAGTAAAATCAACAAACAATTTTTAAGCTGTAGGAATAGAAATACAAGCAGCAATAAAGACAAGGAGATAGTATCTGAATATAGAAAGACAATAAAGAAATGGGAGCTAAAAAGGTGGGGTAATGGTAAAGCTACCAGAATGGGGGACATGGTAGAGAAAGTTCTATGAAGATGAGTCAGTAGCACAGCCTGGAAAAGGAAGGAGACATGATTGGCTTAGACCTCTTCTTTAAAATCTAGTTTCTGAGAAGAACTGGATAATCAGAAGATGACATAGGGGTGTAGGGAACTTCCACTATGAGAAATATACCAGAAGTGGCATGAGTTCCGGGGAGAGGAGATTTCTATGAAACTATCTAGAAAATCCGATGGAGATGAGTCAGCTGGGGCAACTTGCAGAGGAATGAAGCATGAGACGTGGGGCTGGAAGTCTGAAGACCTGGGTCCTAGTTTGTAGTATTCCTGTTTTCTTATGTGACATATGGGAACCATTTTCCCTCCTAAACTACATTTCTTTACTTGAAAATGAGAAGGGAAGGCTTGATGCTCTGTAATGTTCCCTACAGCTCTGAGATTCTATGATTCTTAAATTTAAGCATCTTTCCTAAGGAATTCATTCGCTTTCCTTACAAATAGCAATGCTACTCATAACCATACTGAGATGGGCTGGGCTATCTCAGTAGGACTTTATACCACATTTTTATATCTGCTACCTAAAATAGATAATAATTCCTTTTACCAACAATACGAAACTTCTTTACTACAAATACTTATTAGAAAATAATTTCAAATGTTCATTATTCAAGCTCTCAACAAAGGCTTACTTGAAAATTTTCATATGCAAATTTATGAAACTAAGGAACTTAGATTCACTCTACATTCATTTAATTCCAGCTCTTTTTTAGCTATGTCATCAGAAAGAAGCTATCTGAACAATAAAATGTCAGTGTGCTTTAGGAATTTATTCACTGAGTTATTATATAGCATTATGTCCTTAGGTTTTACAAAGGGTTGATACAGGAATCATTTAGAAACCTTTGATAAACCTTGCTAAAGCTAGGGCTAAATATATAATCAATCCTATCACAGGGATACATACAATATTGAAAATTGATATTAAACTAGCATTTACAATCCACAAAACACTTTATATAGATGGTCTCACTTGAGATTCATAACAATTCTCTCAGATAGTCATAAATATTTTATCCCCATTTTCTGATGAGAAAAGCGGATATAAGAAAGGTTAGCTGATTTGCCCATGATCACAAATTTAGCATGTTTCAGTGACTGAGCCAAATCTTCTTTATTCCAACTACAACAGTCAATCCATTTTTGCCACACTGCTTCTTGATAGTTTTATGAACAATTTTTTTTCTTGAATTTCTATTACGATGTCAATGTTGATATTCTTTGGAGGGTAGAGACAAGATAGTGGAGTGAAAGCAAAGACTTGCCTGAGCTCTCCCCAAAATATCTTCAAATACTCCTAAAAAGTGACTCTGAACAAATTCTAGAGCGGCAGAACCTACAAAGAGACAAAGTGAGGCAGATTTCCAGCCCAAGACAATCTGGAAAGTCAACAGGAAAGGTCTGTTGCACTGGCCTCAGAGAGGAGCATCCAGATCTCAGGGTGTAGCACTGACCTTCCTAAACAAAGCCAGAGCAGGCCTTGGGGGACTGAATCACCAGCAGCAGTGGTGGTTTCCAGTATTCTCAGCCCACAGACAATAGAGACAACTTGAAAGGTCAATGTGAAGTGTCTGTCAGATCTGGGTGAGAGAGAAGTGTAGTCTAATATGGGCCTGCAGGGCATGCTGATATAGCCCCACCACCATCAAACCAGAAGCAGGCCTTGGGAGTGACTGAATCATCAGCAGTAGTGGTGGCAAGTGTGGCAGCTGTGGGAGATCTGGCAGCAGTGGCAGCGGCTGCTCTTGGAGCTATGTTAGCCCACAGACAGAATGTTTTAAAGTAACCTATTTTGACTTCCAGGAGTCAAGATGGGGAGTACCAGTAAGTAGCTCTCACTCTCCCTTATTGACCTAGAAAAATCCAGAGAATATTGCCCCCCAAAAAATCCTGAAATAGTAGAGTCAGCAGAAAGATTACATACAGAAGTCTTTTTAGCTTGAGAGGCTAGGGGGATGAATGGGAAAGGTCCCTTTTGCTGTGGCTGAAGGATACCAGTACAAGAAGGGAGGCATACCGCAAGCCAGTGACAAGCCCAACCTCAACAAACCAGTAACCAGACCTCTAGCAACCAGCACAAGAAGCCTGGCACAGTGGCTCCTATGCCCCAGAAGCAGAGATCAACTTTAAAAGCAAGAAAAAAGTAGACAACATGAGCAAAAAGCAACATAGAAAAACAATGACCTTAGAGAAGTATCTTGGAGGGATACCCCCGCAGAGGGAAGTGGTGGTCAAAAACAAAATTCTAGTGAGGAGGGAAAGGGAGAAAGGAGAAGAAAAAGCATAAATAGGGGGAAATAAGATGGAGGGAATGACACAGATAGTAATTGTAACTGTGAATGTGAATGAGATGAACTCTCCCATAAAACAGAAGCAGACAGCAGAGTGGATTAACAACCATAATCCTACAATATGTTGTTCACAAGAAACACATTTGAAATAGAAGGATAAACACAAGGTAAAGGTAAAGGGCTGGAGTAAAATGTATCATGCTTCAACTGAAGTAAAAAAAGAAGAAGTAGTAATCCTGATCTCAGACAAAGCAAAAGCAAAACAGATGTTATCAAAAGAGACAAGAAAAATAAAAACTACATCCTGCTAAAAGGCACCACAGACAATGAAGTAATATTATTAGGTATAGCATACAAATCCTTAGAGGAGAAGTTCAAGAAATTACAGGAAGAAAAAGATAGCAAAACTATTCTGGTGGGGGACCTCAACCTCCCCTGAACTAGATAAATCTAACCATAAAATAAACAGGAAAGAAGTTAAGGAGATAAATAGAATTTTTAAAAAGTTAGATATGATTGACCTCTGGATAAAATTGAATGGGGAGAAAAAGGAATATACTTTTTTCTCAGTGGTACATGGCACCTACACAAAAACTGACCATGTATTAGGACATACAAACTTCACAATCCAATGCAGAAAGGCAGAAATATTAAATGCAGCCTTTTCAGATCATGATACAATAAAAATTACATGTAATAAAAGGCCATGGAAAGATAGACTAAAAATTAATTGGAAACTAAATAATCTAATGCTAAAGAATGTGTGAGTCAAATAACAAATAAGAGAAATAAAAAGTAACTTCATCTAAGATAATGACAATAAGGAGACAACATACCAAAACTTATGTGATGCACTGAAAACAGTTCTTAGGAGAAAATTTATATCTCTAAATGCTTACATGAATAAAATAGAGAAAGATGAGATCAATGAATTGGGCATGTGGTTCACAAAAAAAAAATCTAGAAAAAGAATAAATCAAAAATCTCCAGTTAAATACAAAATTAGAAATACTAAAAACCAAAGGAGAGATTAATAAAATTGAAATTAAGAAAACTATTGAACTAATAAAACTAAGAACTGGTTTTATGAAAAAAAAAGATAAATCTTTAGTTAATTATTCAATTTTAAAAAAGAAAGAAAACCAAATTACCAGTATCAAAAATGAAAAGGGTGAATTCACCAACAATGAAAAGTTAATCTAAAAATTATTTTACATGACTGTATGTTAATAAATTTGGCAATCAGTAAAATGGATTAATATTTACAAAAATATAAACTGTCCAAATTTACAAAAGAGGAAATGAAATACTTACAAAACCCCATCTCAGAAAAAAGAAATTGAACAGGCCATCAATGAACACTGTAAAAAAAAAATCTCCAGGACCAGATGTATTTACAAGTGAATTCTATCAAACATTCAAAGAACAATTAATCCCAATACCATGTAGATTATTTAGGAAAATAGGCAAAGTAGGAGTGCTACAAAATTCTTTTTTATGATACAAATATCATGCTGATACTTAACCCAGGAAAAGTCAAAACTGAGAAAGAAAACTATGGAACAATTTCCCTAATGAATACATATGCAAAAAATTTAAACAAAATATTAGCATAAAAGATTACAGCAATTTATCACAAGAATAATACACAATGACCAGTTAGAATTTATACCAGGAATTCAGGTTGAATATTAGGAAAACTATCAGCATAATTGATCGTATCAACAAACAAAATTAACAGAAGCCATACGATGATCTCAATACTTGTATAAAAAGCTTTTGAAAAAATACAACACCCTTTCCTATTAAAGACACCATAGAGCATAGGAATAAATGGAGTCTTCCTTAAAATGATAATTAGCATCTATCTAAAACCTTCAGCAAGAATTATATGTAATGGGGATAAGCTAGAAGCATTTCCAATAAGATTGGAGGTGAAACAAGGATGTCCATTATCACTACCGTTATTCAATATTCTAGAAATGTTAGCTTTTTCAAAAAGAGAAGAAGAAGAAATTGAAGTTATTAGAATAGATAAAGAAGAAACAAAGCCACCACTATTGCTGGATGATATGATTATATATTTAGAGAAGCCAAGAAAATCAAGTAAAAAACTACTTGAAATAAAAAAAACAACTTTAACAAAGTTGCAGGATATAAAATAAACCCACATAAATCACTGGTATTTCTATATATTATTAACAAAACCTATCAGCAAGAGATAGGAAGAGAAATTCCATTTAAATTTACTTAGACATTATAAAATATTTAGGAGTCTGCCTACCAAAACAAGCCCAGGAACTAAATGAACACAATCACAAAACACTTTTCCCGCACATAAAGTCAGATCTAAATAATTGGGAAAAGATCATTTGTTCATGAGTAGGCTGATTCAAAATGACAATTCTACCTAAGCTAATTTACTTATTCCATGCCATACCAATTAAACTACCAAAAATTTGTTTATAGAGCTAGAAAAATGTTAATAAGATTCACCTGAAAGAAGAAAATTCCCAGAATATGAAGGGAACTAATGAAAAGAAATGCTGGGGAAAGCGGTCTAACCATATGAGATCTTAAATTGTATTTTAAACCAGCAATCATCAAAAGTGGTTGGTACTGACTAAGAAATAAAGTGTTGCATCAGTGGAATAGGTTAGGCATGCAAGACAGAACAATCAATGACAATAGCAATCTACTATTTGATAAACCCAACTTTTGGGATAAGAACCCATTATTTGGCAAAAACTGCTGGGACAACTGGAAAACGGTATGGCAGAAGCTAGGCATAGACCAACATCTTACACCCTATACCAAAATAAAGTCAAAATGCGCAAAAAAAAAAAATTAAAGTTAAAGGCTGAACTATAAGTTAACTGGGATAGCAAGGAATAGTTTGAATGCAAGATTTATAGAGATTAGAAGAATTTATGACCAAACAAGAGATAGAGAATATTATGATATGCAAAATGAATGATTTTGATTACATTAGATTGAAAAGATTTTGCACAAACAAAACCAATACTACCAAGATTAGGAGAGAAGTAGAAAACTGGAAAAGAATTTTTATAACCAATGTCTCTAATAAGGGACTTCTTCCTAAAATATATAGAGAACTAAGTAAAATTTGTAAGAATATATGTCATTCTTCAATTGAGAAATGGTCAAAGGATATGAACAGGCAGTTTTCAGATGAAGAAATAAAAGTTATTTATAGTCATATGAAAAAATGCTGTGAATCACTATTGATTAGAGAAATGCAAATCAAAATAACTCTGAAGTACCACATCACGCCTGTCAGATTGGCTAACATTACAAAACAGGAAAATGATAAATGTGGGAGAAGATGTGGGGAAATTGGAACACTTATGCATTATTGCTGGAGTTGTGAACTGATGTAACCATTTTGGAGAGCAATTTGGAGCTATGCCCAAAAGGCTCTAAAAATACAGCACTTCTAGGGCTGTATCCCAAAAAGATCATAGAAATGGGAAAATGACTCACGTACAAAAAATATGTATAGCAGCTCTTTCTGTGGTGACAAAGAATTGGAAATTGAAGGGACATCCATCAACTGGGGAATGGCTGAACAAGTTGTGGTATATGAATGGAATACAATACTATTGTGCTATTAGAAATAATGAGGAAATGTACTTCAGAAAAACCTGGAAAGACTTGTATGGATTGATGTTGAGTGAAGTGAGTAGAGCCAGGACAATATTGTACACAGTAACAGCCACATTATGTGATGACTAACTTTGATAGAGTTAGCTCTTCTCAGCAAGGCAAGGTTCTAAGACATCCCCAAAGGTCTCATCATGGAAAATACTGTCCACATCCAGAGAAAGAACTATGGAGTCTGAATGCAGATCGAAGCATACTATTTGCTCTTTTTTTGTTTAGTTGTATTTTGTTTCTTCTTTGTTGTGCTTCCTTTTGGTTCTAATTCTTCTTTACAACATGACTAATGTTAAAACATGTTTAATAGGAATGTATATGTAGAGCCTATATCAGATCGCATGCTGTCCTAAGGAGAGAGGTAGATAGGGAAGGGGAGAAAATTTAAAACTCAAAAGCTTATATTCCTGAATGTTGAAAACTAAAAATAAGTTAATTTTTTATTACTTTATTTTGATTTACCAACAATCACTTCCGTATGCTTTTGAGTTTAAAATTTTTCTCCCCCTTCCTCCCTACTCCATGCCCAAGAAGGTGCACAATCTAATATAGGCTATACGTATACATTCCTATTAAATGTATTTTCAAATTACTGATGTTATAAGTTAGAATTAGAACCAATAAGAGGAACCACCAGAAAGAGGAAACAAAACTACATATAAGAGAAAAAAATAGCAAATATCATGATTCAATCTGCACTCAAGTTCCATAGTTCTTTTTTCTGGATGTGGATAGCATTTTCCATCATGAGGCCTTTGGAGATGTCTTAGATCTTTGTATTGCTGGGAAGGGCTAAGTTTATCAATATTAGTCATCAAACAATGTGGTTATTATTGTGTACAATATTCCCTTAGTTCTGCTCACTTCACTCAGCATCAGTCCATACATGTCTTTTCAGGTTTTCTCAGAAATCAGCCTGTTCATCATTTCCTTTAGCATAATAGTACTCCATTGCATCCATATACCACAACTTGTTCAGCCATTTCTCAATTGATAGACATCCTCTCAATTTTCAATTCTTTGCCACCACAAAAAGGGCTGCTATAAATATTTTTGTACATGTGGGTCTTTTTCCCATTTGTATGATCTCTTTAGGATATAACCCTAGAAGTGGTATTACTGGGTCAAAAGCTAAATTAACTTTTTTTTTAAAGATATCAATGTAGAGAAAATATTTGCCATATTTAATTTTTTTTGGACAATGATATTCAACCTAGTGGATTCTCTTCTGCTACCCCCATTAACCACCAGGAAACAGTAAAATCCAGTAATTCTAACTTTCTAACTTTCTTACTAGTTTCTACTACACAGGCTTACAGGCCTTGTGGGATCTAGCAGTGAAGGGATTTAGAAAATATCTAGTTTACAGGTTCTGAAAAGTTTTGGTGTCAAGGATATTTTTGGCTGACTGGTGAAGCCTATGAACCCTTTCTCAAATGCTGTTTTTAAATGCATAATCTAGAACAAGATTTTATAAAGAAAACTAATGATATTCAACCAGTAATTAAAAAAAAAAAGTGCTAGTATATGCTAAGTACTGTGTTAAGCAGGAGGCATGTAAAGAAAGGCAAAAGACAGGAACACATTTCTGATGGGGGAGACAACATTGCAGACAACTGAGTACAAACATGCAATAGACAAGATAATTTGGAGATAATCAAGACAGGAATTTTATATCTAAATGTGAAAAAATACTTCTTATAACTTACGAATTGCTGATCTAGTCCAAAACATTCATTTTATATGTGAGAACACTGAGACCCACAGAACTGAATCGCCTAAGGTCACATAGCTGGTAAACAGTAGAGGTAAATTCAAAGCTAAGGAACATTACTGTTATGACTATTCAATTTTAAGTGCCTATTTTTTTCTATTTTGTTTTTATTCCTATTGAATTATTTAAAAAAATGTGTTTCCTCAGATATATTTGGATATGGATAATGAGAGACTTTATTCTCTAAAATCTTATGGTATTCAAAAAATCGTCAATGAGGTAATTACAAACTGAGAAGAGTTCTTTTTCCCTTATCTGTGAAAATTGACTTATTAATCACTGCAAGAAAGGAAAAAACAAGAGGGAGATGAAAATGGTTTAGAAACTAAGATAGAAGATGACAGTGAATCATTTTAAAAATCCATATGTTTAAATGAGGAAGGTCAAAGCATCAGCTTTCTATAAAGTGGGTTTCTTTTGAAGAGTCTAACTTTTTAAGAAAGATGTCAACAGAGGAGTGAGTAGAACCAGGAAAATAGTATGCCAAGTAATTATGATACTATAAATGAAAACAATGCTAAAAGACTGAGTGGCTGAGAGTAATTGACATGACCAGTCTTGGTCCCAGAGAACAGATGACAAAGCATACTTTACTCTTTTTAGAAGACAGATTGAAAATATAGTGGAAGAATATTACATATGCTACCAGAAAAAAAAAAAAGTAGTTCTATTGGTTGCTTTTGCTTATTGCTTTTTTTGTGTTACAAGAGTAGTTAAAGTGGTGGGAGAGTTTATTGCAAATTACTTGTATAAAGACAAAAGTCATTAATATGATTTTTAAGACCATCTTTGACTTGGCCATTAAACTATGGGGGAAGCAAGGCAAATCTAGGTGATGGGCTAGTGGTTGAAATAATAGTGAAAGTCATGAAGGGTCTTGAGTTTTGTGAAAGGAAGGACATATGATTAAAGGATTCTAGGTATTAGAGAATGATGTATCAAAGCATCATGTTTTGGTGTATAATGTCAGGAGAAACCAAGGTAAGCAAAGTGGTATGGTTTTAGACAGTTGCTTAGAGTACTAAACATTAAAATGACTTGTCAAGGTCTCATAACCAGTAGGGGTCAGATCTAGTGCATGAATGTAGGTATTCTTGGTTTCAAGACAAGCTCTGCGTCCATAATGGCATGCTGACTCTCAGCATGTAATTTATAATCACCTTGATGACAATCATCCATAAAGGAAACAATAACTACACTGAACATAATGATGGCAAGGATGATGATAATGATCATGATGATGATGATGTCTTTATTTTCCTGAGAATTAATTAACTTTTGGGAGTCTGAAAAGATAGGTTGTAGTAACTATTCAACTCAATTCAATAACAATTGTTAGGTGTCTTCTACATTCCAGGCACTGGATTCTTATGTCAAGTAACGGGAATAGTAATCCTAGCAATGATCATGGTGATGATTTCTGTGTACAATGTATGTGTGTTAATGCAATGAGACTAGAACATGTGGTAAGTGGGTATATGCATGAAGATACGATTGTAAATATCAGAATCACTCAGTATTTGCTCTGTTTTGTAGATTATTAAGAGTTGGGGGAATACTGATTTATCCAATTAGATAATTAAAGTGCTTCTACCACAGTTTTGTTGCTTTTTAGTTTTAGTTTTTTTTATGACCAAAAGAATCTTCTCAAGGGGACCTCCCACAATCGCAAAAAAAAAAAAAAAGTTTTGTAGTAGGTGGAACTCAAATATAACCCTTGCTTATTTTATAGCTTTGAATGTGTGGAAATATAACTTGGCTTGTTGAGCAGATGGCCTTCTAATAAAAGTGCCTACTTTGCCTCAATAACAACTTTTAAAATAGAGGATAACGTCATTTTAGCTTATTCAGTGTAATTTCATACTACTACTTTTTAATGAATTAAAACGTTTTAATTGCATATATTGGTCACTAATAACTTGTGCTATTTAACAATAATAACAATCTTTTATATATATATATATATATATATATATATATATATATATATATATATACACATACACACACACAGAGATATATGTATATCTGTGTGTGTACATATATATATATATATATATATATATATATATATATATGTTTAAATGTAAAATGTCTTCCAGTTATTCTTAGCATCAGTCTTCATTCTGGATCAGCAGGATGTCAGATAGCTTGCATTTAAAATACAGTATTATATTTCCCTGGTAATGGAATTGAATAAAATCTCTCTGTTTTCATAGTCACAATTAATTGCTTAATATCAACTTGGAAGAAGACTTTCAGTGGAAGGCCCCAGAGATCTGTGTTGGCATCTGTGCTATCAAGCTTTTTTTTTGAAATTTCAATTAATTCCTTTTTAGTTTTCAATATTTAGTTTTATATGATTTTGAGTTTTAGATTTCCCCCACTCACTCATTTGGTGCCTCCCCAAGAAAACATGCAATCTGCTATAGGCCACACATAAACAATTGCATTAAATATATTTCCACATTGGCCATGTTGTGAAAGAAGAATCAGAATAAAAGAGAAAAACAACAATAAAGTAACCCAAAAAAGAAAGAGAGAAAATAGTATACTTTGATCCGCATTCTGACTCCAAAGTTCTCTTTCTGAATGTGGAAAGAAGGGCTAAGTCTATCAAAGTTAGTCATTGCACAATGTGACTATTACTGAGCACAACATTCTCCTGCTTCTGCTCACTTCACTCAGCATCAGTCCATACAAGTCTTTCCAGGTTTCTCTGAAGTATGTCTGCCCATCATTTCTTACAGCACAATAGTATTCCATTACATTCATATACCACAACTTGTTCAGCCATTCCCCAATTGATGGTCATCCCCTCAGTTTGTAGCTCTGTGCCACCAGAAAAAGAACTGCTATAAATATTTTTGTACATGTGGGTCCTTTGCCCATTTTTATGATTTCTTTGGGATACAGAACTAGAAGTGCTATTGCTGGATCAAAGGGTATGTACATTTTTATAGCCTTTTGGCCATAGTTCCAAATTGTTCTCCAAAATAGTTGGATGAATTCAAACCCAACTAACAATGCATTAATTTTCCCACATCTTATTCCACATTTATTGTTTTCCTGTTTTCTAATGTTAGGCAATCTGATAGGTGTAATATGGTAGCGCAGAGTCATTTTTATTTTCATTTCTCTAATCAATAGAAATTTAGAGCATTTTTTCATATGACTATAGATAGCTTTAATTTCTTCCTCTGAAGACTATCTGTTCTTATCTTTTAACCATTTGTGAATTGGGGAATCACTTGGACTCATAAACTCAATTCACTTCTCTATATATTTCAGAAATGAGGGGTTTATCAGAGACACTGATTGTAATAATTCTTTCCCAGTTTTCTGCTTCCTTTCTAATCTTGGTTGCATTGGCTTTGTTTGTGCAAAAACTTTTCAATTTAATGTAATAAAAGTCATCCGTTTTTCATTTCATAATGTTCTCTACCTCTTCTTTAGATACAAAATCTTCCCTTCTCCATATATCTCATAGGTAAACTATGTTTTTCTCTCTTAGTTTGCTTAGGGTATCATCCTTTATGTCTAAATACTGTACCAATTTTAACTTTATCCTGGTATAGAGTGTAACATATGGATCTATGCCTATTTTCTCCCATAATATTTTCCAGTTTTCCCAGCAGTTTTTGTTGAATAGTGAGTTCTTATCGAGAAGTTGAAGTCTTTGGGTTTATCAGAGAGGCTATTCCTATAGTCATTGACTACTGTGTTTTGTATACCTAACCTATTCCACTGATCCATCACTTTGCTTCTTAGCCAGTACCAAACACTATTGATGATTAAGGTCTGGTACATCTAGGCCACTCCCCTTGCATTTATTTTCATTAATTCCTTTGATATTCCAGACCTTTTATTTTTCAAGAAGAATTTTGTTTTTTTTTTCAAGCTCTATAAAATAATTTTTAGTAGTTTGATTGATATGGCATAGAATTAGTAAATTAGTTTAGGTAGAATTGTCATTTTTTTACAATATTACTTAGGCTATCCATAAGCAACTGATATTTTCCCAACTATTTAGGTCTGACTTTATTTGTGTGAAAACTGTTTTGTAATTTTGTTCATAGAGTTGCTGGGTTTGTCTTGGCAGGTAGACTCCCAAAAATGTCATATTGTCTACAGTTACTTCAAATGGAATTTCTCTTTCTATCTCTTGAGGCAGAAGTTTATTAGTAATATATAGAAATGTCAGTGATTTATGAGGGTTTATTTTACATGCTGCATCTTTGCTAAAGTTCTTAATTATTTCAAGTATTTTTTAGTTGATTCTCTAGGATTCTTTAAGTAAATCAATCATCACATCATCTGCAAAGAGTGATAGCTTTGTTTCTTCATTGCCTATTGTAATTACTTGAATTTCTTTTTTTCTTTTATGTCTTTTTCTTTTTTTTCTTTTCTTTTTTTTTTTAGGATAGGCAATGGGGTTAAGTGACTTGCCCAAGGTCACACAGCTAGTAAGTGTTATGTGTCTGAGGTAGGATTTGAACTCAGGTCCTCCTGAATCCAGGGCCGGTGGTCTGACCACTGCACCACCTAGATGCCCCTTTCTCTTATTTCTAAAGATAACATTTCTACTAAAATATTGAATAAAAGTTATGACAATGGAAATCCTTGAATCATCTCTGATCTTATTGGAAATTATTTAAGCTCATCCCTATTAAATATAGTGCCTGCTCATGGTTTTAGACAGATGATACTTGTCATTTATGCATTGATTACTATGATCTCTCATGTTTGTAATAGGAATGGATACTGCATTTTGTCAAAATCTGTTTTTTGTAATGTATTGAGATAATCACATAATTTCTATTAGTTTTGTTATTGTTATGGTCAATTATGCTGATAGTTTACGAATATTGAACCAGCCCTGCATTCCTGATATAAATCCAACCTGGTCATAGCATATTGTTCTTATGATAAGTTTCTGTCATCTCTTTGCTTACATTTTATTTAAAATTTTTGCTTCTGTACTCATTAGAGAAATTGCTCTATTGTATTCATGCTTTATTTTGGCTCTTCCCAGTAACCATATTTGTATTGTAAAAAAGAATGTAGTAGGATGCCTTCTTCACCCATTTTCCCAGATAGTTTATGTAGTACTGGAATTAGTTGTTCTTTAAATGTTTGGTAGAATTTATTTGTAAATTCATCTGGACCAGAAGATTTTTTCTTTCCAAGCAGAAATATAAACAGTTTAACTTTAATAAATCCCTTATGATTTCTTTTTCCTGTTTACCTTTATATGCTTCTCTTCAGTCTTGTATTTGAAAGTTGAATTTTCTATTTAGCTCTGGTCTTTTCTCAAGAATATTTGAAACTCCTCTATCTCATTGAATACCCATTTTTCCCCTTGAAGGATTATACTCAGTTTTACTGACAGGTGATTCTTTTTGTAACCCTAGCTCCTTTGCACCTCAGAATATCTTATGCTAAGGCCTCCCATCATTTAATGTAGAAACTGCTAAATCTTGTATTAATGGAGAAACTGTGGCTCCATGATACTTGAATTGTTTTTTTCTGGCTGTCTAGAGTCTTTTATCATAGACTGGAAGCTCTGGAATTTGGCTATAATATTCTTGTAATTTTTCCTTTTGGGATGTCATTCAGGAAGTGTTCAGTGGATTCTTTCAATTTCCATTTTCCCTGTAGTTCTAGAACAACAGGGCAGTTTTCTTTGATAATTTCTTGAAAGATGATATGTAGGCTTTTTTTTTTATCATGACATTCAGGGAAACTAATAATTTTTAAATTATCTCTCCTGAATCTATTTTCCAGATCAGTTGTTTGTCTAATGAGATATTTCACATTGTCTTCTAGTTTTCTTTTCAATCTTTTGGTTTGGTTTTATTGTTTCTTGATTTCTCATAATGTCATTAGCTTCCATTTGCTCCATTCTAATTTTTAAGCAATTATTTTTTTCAGGGAGCTTTTGGACCACCTTTTCCATTTGGCCGGTTCTGCACTTTAAATAATTCTTCTCCTCATTGCCTTTTTGGACCTCTTTTACCATTTGGCTTAGTCTGTTTTTCATGGTGTCATTTTATTCAGTATTTTTTTTATGTCTCCTTTACCAAGCTGATAACTCATTTTTCATTATTTTCTTGCATTATTCTCATTTCTCTTCCCAATTTTTCCTCTACTTCTCTGACTTCATTTTCAAAATCCTTTTTAACATTTCCTATGGCATGAAACCAATTCATATTTTTCTTGGAGGATTTGGATGTAAGAATTTTGACTTTTTGTCTTCTTTTAAGTGTGTGTTTTGATCTTCCTTGTCACCAAAGCAAGTTTCTACAGAGTTTTTTTCTGTTGTTTGACTATTTTGCAGCCTATTACTTGACTTTTTATATAAATTCATTTATTTTCAGTTTTCAATATTTACTTCCACAAGATTTTTGAGTTCCAAATTTTCACCCCATCTCACCCCTCCCCCACCCCAAGATGGCATGCATTCTGAATATCCCTTCCCCTAGTCTGTCCTCTCTTCTATCTCTTCCCCCCTTGTCTTATCCCCTTCCCCTTCTATTTTCCTGTAGGGCAGGACAGATTTCTGTATCCCATTTCCTGTATTTCTTATTTCCCAGTAGCATGTGAAAACATTTTTTTTAAACATATGTTTTTAAAACTTTAGGTTTCAAATCTTCTCCCTTCCTCCTTCTCCACCCACCCTCATTGAAAAGGCAAACAACTCAGGGTATACATGTGCAGTTATGCAAAACACTTCTATAGTAGATATGTTGTGAAAAACTAACTTTATTTCCCTTAATCCTATCCTGCCCTCCCATTTATTCTATTCTTTCTTTTGACCCTTTCCATCCTCAGAAGTATTTGCTTCTGATTACCCCCTTTCCCAATCTGCCCTTCTCTCTATCATCTCCCTGCTTTCTTGTTCCCTTCATCCTCTATTTTGCCGTAAGGTAAGACAGATTTCCTTACTAAATTGAATGTGTATGTTATTCCCTCCTTAAGCCAAATCCTATGAGAATAAGATTCACTCATTCCCTCTCACCTTCCCCCATTTCCTCTCTGCTGTAAGAGCATTTTCTTTTCTGTTTTTTTTTGTGAGATAATTTACCCCATTCTACCTCTCCCTTTCTTCTTCTCCAATATAATTCTCTCTCATCCCTTAATTTTATTCTCCAAATATGACCCCTTAATCTTCAACTCACCTTGTGCCCTCTATCTGTCCATCTATCTATCTATCTATCTATCTATCTATCTATCTATCTATCTATCTACCTATACACACATATAATCTTTTTCCTCCAACTACCCTAATACTGCCAAAGGTCTCATGAGTTATGAATATCATCTTTCCATGCAGGAATGTAAACAATTCAACCTTAATAACTCTTAGATTTCTCTTTCCTGTTTACCTCTTCATGTTCCACTTTAGTCTTGTATTTGAAAGTCAAATTGACTATTCAGCTCTGGTCTTTTCATCAAGAATGCTTGAAAGTCCTCTATTTCACTAAATGACCATTTTCCCCCTGAAGGATTATTCACAGTTTTGCTGGGTAGGTGATTCTTGGTTGTAATCCTACCTCCTTTGCCCTCCAGAATATTATTTTCCATGCCCTGCAGTCCTTTAATGTAGAAGCTGCTAAAGCTTGTGTTATCCTGATTGTGTTTCCACAATACTTGAATTGTTTCTTTCTGGCAGCTTGTAATATTTTCTCCTTGACTTGGGAACTCTGGAATTTGGCTAGACTCCTAGGAGTTTTCCTTTGGGGATCTCTTTCAGGAGGAGATCTACGGATTCTTTCAATTTCTATTTTGCCCTCTGGTTCTAAAATCAGGGCAGTTTTCCTTGATAATTTCTTGAAAGATGATGTCTAGGCTCTTTTTTTGATCATGGCTTTCAGATAGTCCAATAATTTTTAAATTCTCTCTCCTGGATCTATTTTCCAGGTCAGTTGTTTTTCCAATGAGACATTTCACATTCTCTTCTATTTTTTCATTCTTTTGGATTTGGTTTACAGTGTCTTGATTTCCTATAAAGTCACTAGCTTCCAATTGCTCTATTGTAATTTTTAAGGAAGTATTTTCTTCAGTAATTTTTGGACTTCCTTTTCCATTTGGCCAATTTGCTTTTTAGGGCATTCTTCTCCTCATTGGCTTTTTGGACCTCTTTTGCCATTTGGGTTAGGCTATTTTTTAAGGTGTTATTTTCTTCAGTATTTTTGGGGGGTCTCCTTTAGCAAGCTGTTGACTTGTTTTTCATGATTCTCTTGCATCACTCTCATTTCTCTTCCCAGTTTTTCCTCTACTTCTCTTACTTGTTTCTCAAAATCCATTTTGAGCTCTTCCAAGGCCTTGGACTGATTCATATTTTTCTTGGAGGCTTTGGATGTAGGAGCTTTGACTTTGTTGTCTTCTGATTGTATATTTTGATCTTCTTTGTCACCAAAGTAAGATAATATAGTCTGACTCTATTTGCACTATTTGCTCCTGATCCAAGCCAATTACTTGAGTTTTAAACTCTTTGTTAAGGTAAGAGTCTGTTTCCAATGTGAAGAATGTACTGTCCCAAGCTTTGGGGGTTTATATAGCTGTTTTCAGAGATACTTGTAGGGACCTTTAAATTTTCACTTCTTGCAAGGTGGTACGATAAGGGGCGAGGTGTTTACTCCTTTCCTGGCCTGTGTTGTGGTATATTAGGGACCACAAGCACTCCTTTATGTCCTGGAACTGTGAAAAAGGTTTCCGGTCCACAGCCACTACAAGCTCCACCATGCCAGTGCTCCTTCTCACCCCAAGACCCCCGTCTAGAACTGTGACCCACATGCAAGCACAGGCAAAAAAACAGATTCCTGCTTCAGCACCAGTAGAGAGATCCCTGCAATCCCCCTCTGATCAGCCACTGGATTCCCCCTCAGTCTGTGGGCTAGAAGCTTGGGAAGCAGCTGCCCACCCCAGTGGCCAGTTCTTGGGTAACTGGAACTGAGACCCCACCTTCCTCTCTCAGCACCACAGAAAGAGACTTTTCCCACTGACCTTCTAAGTTGTCTTTGGCATTCATAGATTGAGGAGTCTGGAAATCACCACAGCTGCCCACAATTCAAGCCTGCTCCAGGTTTGCTGCAGTCTGTGCACCCACGCCTCCCTGTGCTCAGCTCCCAGCCTAGTGCGACATATCTTTCTGATCAATCATCCAGGTTGTCTTGGGCTGAAAATTTGTTTCACTGTCTTTTTGTTGTTCTGCTGCCTTAGAATTTGTTTCGAGCCATTTTTATAGGTATTTGGAGGGGTTTGGGGGAGAGCTCAAGCAAGTTACTGCTTTCACTCCATCATCTTGGCTCTGGCCAATTACTTAACTTTTAAACGCTGTTAAAGTAGGGTTCTGCTTCCAGAGTGGAGGGCAAATTCTCCCAAGCTTCCGAGATTTTGCACGTCTGTTTTCAGAGATACTTCTAGGGACCTATAACTTTTCAGTTCTTCCAAGGTGATGTGATCTAAGGAGAGATGTTTACTCCTCTCCTGGCCTATGGTCTATTCTGTGAGTGACCATAATTACTCTTTTCTGTTCTGAAACTACAAGGAGGGTTCCCTTTCCAATGCTGCCTCAAGCTCTGCTATGCTAGTGATTCTCTTTGTCCTGGAACTGCCACCCAGAACTGTAATCCAGATCCAAGTATGGGCAAGCAAAAGTCCTGCCTCAGTACTAGTAAAGAGAACCTTGTAATCTACTTCTGATCAGTTGTTCAATCTCTGTACCATGTGTGGGCTGAGAATTCTGGAAGCAGCCTATGCTGCTGCTGATTCAGTCACTTCCAAGGCCTCTCCTGGCTTCCTGGGGTCAGGGCTGTGCTAGAGTGTCCCATGCTTAACTGTGCTTCACTTTCACCCAGGTCCAACAGACCTTTCCCACTGACCTTCCAAGTTGTCTTTGGTGTTTGTGGGATGAGAGCTGTGGAAAAAACCACTGGTTCTGGTCATTCAGTTGCCTCGAGGCCTGCTCTGGGTTCATTGGGGCCTACTATGTCTGTGGTTGCATGGCCTGCACTGGACTGGGCTCCTGTGTCACCCAGGTAAAACAGATTTTCCTGTTGACCTTCCAAATTGTCTTCACCTGGAAATTTGTCTAACTCTCTTTCTTTGTGTGTTTTGGTGCTCTAGAATTTGTTTAGAGTCATTGTTTAAAGGTATTTGAAGGAGTTTGGCAGAGAGCTCAGGAAAGTGCTTCCCTTTGCTCCGTCATCTTTGCTCCACTCCCCCCCCACACACCTTCTGCATCTCTCCCTTTTTGCCTTCTTCTATAACAGGTCTTTGTGCCATTTCATGTGATGTGTTTACCTTTTTCTATTGCCTCCTTTCCTGTTCTCCAAGTGCAATCCTTTTCTTCACCTCTTAATTATTTTTTTAATCATCACATCAAAGTCAACTTATACCCTCACTCTCTGTTTATGTATATCCCTTCTAAATGTTGTAATAAAGATACAGTTCTCAAGAGTTAGTAGTATCATCTTCCCATGCAGGTACATAAACAGTTTAACCTTATTGAATAACAATTGAATAATGTGTTTTTTTTCTTTCCTCTTTACTTTTTTTTTTTTTACTTCTCTTAAGTCTTGCATTTGAAGATGAAATTTTCTGTTCACCTGTTTTTTTTTTTATTTTTTTTTCCATCAAGAACGTTTGGAAGTTACATTTTTCATTGAATATCCATCTCCTGCCCTGAAAGATTATGCTCAGTTTCACTGGGGAGTTGATTCTTGGTTACAATCCAAGCTTCTTTGCCTCCTAGTATATCATTTTCCATGCCCTTGGGTCCCTTAACATAGAAGCTGCTAGGTTTTCTGTAATCCTGACTGTTGTTCTTGATATATAAGTTGTTTCTTTCTAGTTATGGGCAGTATTTTCTCCTTGACCTGATAATTTTGGAATTTGGATACAATGTTCCTTGGAGTTTCCATTTTGGGATTTCTCTCAGGAGGTGATTAGCAGATTCTTTCAATGACTATTTTACCTTCTGGTTCCAGGACCTCAGGGTGGTTTTCCCTGATAATTTCTTGAAACATGCTGTTGAGGCTCTTTTTTGCCCTCAGGAATATTACATAGCAAGCCCTCTGATCCTTTTAATGTAGAAGCTGCTAAATATTGTCTTACCCTGACTGTGGCTCTACAATTGTTTCTTTCTGGCTGCTTGCAATATATTATCCTTAAACTGACAACTCTGGAATTTGGCTATAATATTTCTGGCAGTTTTCATTTGGGGATCTCTTTCAGGAGGTGATAGGTGTATTATTCCAAGTTCTATTTTATTCTCTGGTTCTAGGACCTCAGGGCAGTTTTTCTTGATAGTTTCTTCAACGATGCTTTCCAGGCTCTTCTTATGATCATGGTTTTGAAGTAGACCAATAATTTTTAAATTATCTCTCCAGGATCTATTTTCAGGGCAGTTGTTTTTCATAATGAGGTATTTTGCATTTTTTTTCATTCTTTTGATTTTGTTTGACTGATTCTTGATATCTCATAGACACATCAGCTTCCACTTACCCAATTCTAATTTTTAATAAATTGTTTTCTTCAGTTAGCGTTTGTACCTCCTCTTCCAAGCTGTTAACTCTCTGGGGCATACCTCTCATTTCTTTTCCCAATTTTTCTTCTACTTCTCTTTTTTGACTTTTAAAATTTTTCTTGAGCTTCTCAAAGAAGGCTTTTTGGGATTGTGACCAGTTCATATTCATTTTTGAGGTTTTCTGTATAGGTATATTGACAATGTTGTCTTCTTATGAGTTTGTGTCTTGATCTTCTTTGTCCCCAAGGAAAGAGTTTATTGTCAGTGTTCATTTTTGCTTTTGCTCATGTTGTTTGCCTATTTCCTTGCTTTTAAAGTTGAGCTCTTCTGCTGGAACACAGAGGGTACTAAGCTTCTTGTGCTGGAGGCCAGGGGCCTGATCACTGGCTTTTTTTCTTTTTTTGCTAGTGTTTTAGGTGCTGATGGCTGGAAGTCTTAGATGTCTGGCAGCTTACCCGATGCTGAGCTGGGGTCCTAGTGGTGGTACCTGGCATGTGCTGAGTTCAGGTGGGGTTTTTTCTTCATTTCTCCAGGGCTACACTGAAACACATGGAAATCTAGCAGCTAGAGGGCACCTCCTGACCAAGCCTTGGGCTAGAGCATGGGAAGGTTCAGCTGCTATAGGATGCCTGCTCACCCATGGCTATACTAAATCAGATGGAGGCTGTACACCTGGGGTTTCATGGCACATGTGTTGGTTCTCTGAGCTGCAGCCTGCCAGTCCCCCTAGCTATGCTAAGGCACATGCGGGGTCTTGGTGTTGGTGTTTGTCCACTGCACCCCATTGAGTCTCAGGATGTCCCACTGGTTTGGTGAGGTGGGGCTCCTCACTGGCTTGCTGGGATGCTTCCTGTCCTGGAAAGTGCTCCCCTTTTACTCAAGTGAAATAATACCTTTCTTGCTTATCCTCCAAGTTTCCCTGGCTAAGAGACAACTCCACCTCGACTCTCTGCTAGCTCAGCTATTAGCTGTTATTGTTTTGGTTTTCTAGAGATCAGTATAGGGGAGTGACAGCAATTCAATTCTTATTCAGCCATCTTGGCTTCCAGAAGCCCATACTAGCACTTCTTTTTTAGGGGGGTGGGGTGGAATAGGCAATAGGCTTAAGTGACTTGCCCAGGGTGAGGCCAGATTTGAACTCAGGTGCTTCTTTCTCCAGGGCCAGTGCTCTATCCACTGCACCACCTAGCTGCCCCCATACTAGTACTTCTAAATGAATACAATCTTCACCAAAGCATAAAGGAATGCAGGCTATATGAGTGTCAGTGGAGCTAGGCTGAGTACTAGGGGAGAGAATTCATGAGCCTTCCTTTCTTGCCTCATATGAAACTCTCCTCTGATGATTATATAGCAAAGTACATTTCCACCACAATTGAGGGAATTTGTCCTTCAATGTAACCATTCTTGTTTATTACCTTGTCAAAATTATTGTACCTGTTTTATTCTGATGAAAATGACAGTGAAACTGGTAAAGATCAGGGAATCTTGGTGATCATGAGTACCCCCGCATACTTTTTTTATTCATTTTTTTTAGTATTTTATTTTTTACTTTTCCCCAGTTATATACAAGACAATTTTTAATATTTGTCTTCAAAACTCTGAGTTCCAAATTCTCTCCCTTCTTTCCTCATCACTCCTACCATTAAGAAGTCAAGCAGTTCAATATAAATTAGACATGTGGAGTCATGCAAGACACATCCACAAAGTCAGGTTGTGAAACAAAACATAGACAAAGAAAAAAAAACTCAGGAAAATAAAGAAAAAAAACAAGCTTCAATCTATATTCAGACACCATCAGTTCTTTCTCTGGGCATAGAAAACATTTTTCATCCCAGTCCTTCAGAGTTTTCTTAGATCACTGTGTTGCTAAGAATAGCTAACTCTTTCACAGCTCATCATCTTAGAATATTGCTATTACTTTGTACACAGCACATTTCTCTTTCTATCAGCTCATGCAAGTCTTTCCAAGTTTTTCTGGGAGCATCCTACTCATCATTTCTTATGCTACACTAGTATTCCATCATAATCACATACCACAATTTGTTCAGCAATTCCCCAATTTATGGGCATCCCCTCAGTGTCTAATTCTTTGCCCTCAGAAAGGAGGCACTATAAATATTTTTGTACATATAGGTCCTTTTCATGTTGTTTTTTTTTTTTAATCTCTTTTGGGTTACAGGCCTAGTAGTGGTGTTGCTAAATCAAAGGGTACATGTGATTTTATGGCCCTTTTAACATAGTGCCAAAGTGCTCTACAGAATGGTTGAATCAGTTCACAACTCCACCAACAATGCATTAATGTCTCATTTTTCCCACATCCCCCTCAATATTTGCCATTTGCCTTTTCTCTCATTTTAGCCAATCTAACAGCTATGAGGTAGTACCTCTGAATTATTTTAATTAGCATTTCTTTTTTTTAAACATAATTTAATTTTTTCAACTAACCAAAAAAATTTTTTCTCTCCCTCCCACCTCCCCCACCTATTGGAAAAAGGAAAACAACCCTTGTGATAGATAAGAATACTCAGACGAAACATGTGGTCATGACCGTATAATAGACATATTAGTTTCTTTTATATCCTCTCTGTCAGGAAGTGGGTAGCTTGTGTTGTTTTTAATTAATCATTCACTTCCACAAGATTTTGAGTTCCAAATTTTCTCCCTATCTCATCCTTCCCCCCACCCCAAAATGAATACCCCTAATCTGCCCTTCTTTCTATCTCTCCCCCCTTCTCTTATCCTCTTCTTCAATTTTCCTGTAGGGCAAGGTAGATTTCTGTACCTCATTTCCTGTATATCTTATTTCCCAGTTGCAGGTGAAAACAAATTTTTTCCTTTAACTTTTCTTATTAAAATTTTGCGTTCCAACTTTTCTTCCTTCCTCCCTCCACACACATCCTCATTGAAAAGGCAAGCAACTTGATACAAGTTATACATGTGTAGTCATGCAAAACACTTCCATAGTAGTCATAATGTGAAAAACTAAGTATATTTCCATTCATCCTATCTTGCCCCCCATTTATTCTATTCTCTCTTCTGAGCCTGTCCCTCTTTAGAAGTGTTTTCTTCTGATTACCCAACCCCACAATCTGCCCTCCCCTTTATCATCCTCCTGCTCTTTTCTCCCCTTTCCCCCCCTCTATTTTCTGTAGGGTAAGATAGATTTTCATACCCAATTGAGTGTGTATGTTATTCTCTCCTTGAGCTAAATCCAATGAAAATAAGATTCATTCATTCCCTCTCACCTTCCCCCGTTTCCCCTCCACTTTAAGAGCCTTTTCTTTTCTTTTTTTTGTGAGATAATTTACCCCATTCTACCTCTCCCTTTCTCCTTCTCACAGTATAATCCTTTCTCACCCCTTCATTTTATTCTCCAGGTATGACCCCTTCATCTTCAACTCACCCTGTGCCCTCTATCATCTATCTATATATACATACATATAATTTTTTCCCCTCCAACTACACTAATACTGACAAAGCACTCATGAGTTATAAATGTCATTTCTCCATGCAGGAATGTAAACAGTTCAACCTTAATAACTTTCTTATGATTTCTCTTTCCTGTTTACCTCTTCATGTTCCACTTGTATTTGAAAGTCAAATTTTCTATTCAGCTCTGGTCTTTTCATCAAGAATGCTTGAAAGTCCTCTATTTTACTTAATAGCCATTTTTTCCCTGAAGGATTATACTCAGTTTTGCTGGGTAGGTGATTCTTGGTTGTAATCCTACCTCCTTTGCCCTCCAGAATATTATTTTCCATGCCCTGCAGTCCTTTAATGTAGAAGCTGCTAAAGCTTGTGTTATCCTGATTGTGTTTCCACAATACTTGAATTGTTTCTTTCTGGCAGCTTGTAATATTTTCTCCTTGACCTGGGAACTCTGGCATTTGGCTACAATATTTTCTAGGAGTTTTCCTTTGGGGATCTCTTTCAGGAGTAGATCAGTGGATTCTTTCAAGTTCTGTTTTTCCCTCTGGTTCTAAAATATCAGGGCAGTTTTCCTTGATAATTTCTTGAAAGATGATGTCTAGGTTCCTTTTTTGATCATGGCTTTGAGACAGTCCAATAATTTTTAAATTGTCTCTCCTGGATCTGTTTTCCAGGTCTGCTGTTTTTCCAATGAGACATTTCACAATGTTTTCTAATTTTTCATTCTTTTGGATTTGTTTTACAGTGTCTTGATTTCCTATAAAGTCACTAGCTTCCAATTGCTGTATTCTAATTTTTAAGGAAGTATTTTCTTCAGTAAGCTTTTGGACTTCCTTTTCCATTTGGCAAATTGTGCTTTTTAGGCCATTCTTCTCCTCACTGGCTTTTTGGACCTCTTCTGCTATTTGGGTTAGGCTATTTTTTAGGGTGTCATCTTCTTCAGTATTTTTTGGGGTCTCCTTTAGCTAGCCGTTGACTTGTTTTTTGTGATATTCTTGAATCACTCTCATTTCTCTTCCCAGTTTTTCCTCTACTTCTCTTACTTGCTTCTCAAAATCCTTTTTGAGCTCTTCCAGAGCCTGGGACTGATTCATATTTTTCTTGGAGGCTTTGGATGTAGGAGCTTTCATTTTTGTTGTCTTCTTCTGGTTGTAAGTTTTGATACGCTTTGTTACCAAAAAAAGATTATATGGTTTCTTGCGAGGTTTGCTCATGATCCCAGCCAACTACTTGAGTTATAAACTCTTTGTTAAGGTAGAGGTCTGCTTCCAATGTGAATAACATACTGTGTCAAGCTTCAGGGGTTGTACAGCTGTTTTTAGAGATACTTTTAGGGACCTGTAAATTTTCAGTTCTTTCATGGTGGTATAATAAGCGGCAAGATGTTTACTCCTTTCCTGGCCTGTGCTTTGGTCTAAAAGTGACCACAAGTTCTATTTTCTGTTTTGGAACTGTGAGGAGGATTTCTCCTCCACAGCTGCTACAAGCTCCAGCAGGCCAGTTCTCCTCCTTGCCCCAGGACTGCCACTCAGAACCGTGACCCAGATCCACACACGGGCAAAGCAAGAGATTCCTGCCTCAGCACTGGCAAACAGCTCCCAGCAATTCCTCTCTGATCAGCCACTTGATTCCCCCTCAGTCTGTGGGCCAGAAGCTCAGGAGGCAGCGCTCCATGCTCTGTTCTCGGGAACTGGCTCTGAGACCTAGCTCCTCTCAGCACAGCAGAAACAGACTTTTCCCACTGATCTTGTAAGTTGTCTTTGGTGTTTGTGGGTTGAGAAGTCAGGAAGCTGCCAAAGCTGCCTGCCCTTCAGTCCTCTGAGGCCTGCTCCAGATTTGCTGCTGCCTGCGTGCCCATGACTGAACTGCGCTACTCTCTCAGCCTAGTGTGATATACCTTTCTGATCAACTACCCAGGTTGTCTTGGGCTGGAAATTTGTTTCACTCTGTCTTTTTGTGTGTTCTGCTGCTTTAGAATTTGTTTAGAGCCATTTTTTTATAGCTATTTGGAGGGGTTTCGGGGAGAGCTCAAGCAAATTACTGCTTTCACTCCGCCATCTTGGCTCCACCCCTGTCCTCCCCTTGTAAGTGTATGTTTTAGTCATCCTTGTCAGCATAGTAACTTTTTATAGTCAGAATTTTGTTTATTGTTTGCTTATTTCCCAACCTATTACTTCACTTTTAACTCTTTGTTAAAGTAGGGCTCTGACTTCAGAGTGAAGGCAACACTGTTACAAGCTTCAGGGGGTTTTGTGCAGCTGTTTTTAGAGATACTTTAAAGGACCTGTAAGTTTTCTGTTCTTTTAAGGTGGTGCAATCTAAGGGGAGTTGTTTACTTCTCTCCTAGCCTCTGACCACAAGCACTCTTTTCTGCCCTGGCACTGTGAGAAAAGTGCCCCCCCCCTCCATTGTGGCTATAAGCTCCACTATGCTAGTGCTCCTCCTTGCCCTGAGATTGCCATCCAGGATGGTGATCTGGATCTGAGTTTAGTCAAAGCACCAGAATCCTACCTTAGTGATAGCAAAGAAACCCCTGTAATCTCCTGAACAGTTGTTCCACCCTCTTACCGTCTGTGGTCTACGAGCTCTGGAAGCAGCCACTTCTGCTGCCACTGCCATTGCTAATTCAGTCAGTCACTCCCAAAGCCTGCTTCTGGTTTTCTGTGTCCAGGACTGTGCTGGTACAGCCTGTGTACAGCCTGGACTGTGCCGCACTCTCACCCAGGTAAGACAGACCTTTCCTGCTGACCTTCTAAGTTTTCTTTGGCACCTATATGCTAAGACATCAGCCACTGCTGCCAATCGTTCAGTCACTCTGAAGCTTGCTACTAATTTTCTTCAGCCTGGACTGCACTCCTCTCTCACTCTGGTTCAACAGACTTTTCCTGCTGACTTTCCAAGTTGTCCTGGATTGTAAATTTGTTTCATTCTGTATTTTTGTGGATTCTGTTGCTCTAAAATTTGTTTGGTGTCATTTTTAAGATATTTGGAGCAGTTTGGAGGAGGACTCAGGTGAGTCCCTGCCTTTACTCCACCATCTTGGCTCCACCTTCTATTCCTTCTATTTTAATGAGTGTAGATTAATCCATCCATAGCTTCTTAGATTTCTTGTCCCTCCATTTTATTAATATTGTAACTTTTTTTAATGCAATGCTTTCCAAATTTATTATTGTCTATTTTACAATTCCAGGAGGGTAAGTTCCCTACCTGTCAACTAGTTCAGTTAAATGCATCATTGTTGGGCTGCATAGTTGTATTTACTTCAATTTTTCTTTCCAATTTATTTTTACTTTCACATTATATACAATCAAAATATAATGTAAAATATGAATGAAATTATAAATATATGAATTTTCCTCCTACATGATACCAACTTAAAGTAGCCTCAAATATTGTGCTTCTGCTTCTGGAGGGAACACTCACAACAAGAGAAGAAAAATCAATAGTCATATTATGATGATATAATGTTAAAGAAGAGACAGTGCGACATGGCAGTTAGAGAGCTGGCTCTGAAATCAGAAAAACTGAGTTCTTCTGTGTCATACACATGCTAATTGTGTGACCTTAGGAAAGGTTTTCAAGTTGTTAATTATCTCAGGCAACTCTCTGAGAATATAGCTTTCAGAACAAGTGTCAATAATCTTTGGTTAAGATGTTCTACTCACCCTCCTCTCACACACTTCTGGAAATTCTCTATTACAATGAAATCACAGGTCCAATTAAAACATATGATAAAATTTTGGTTCTGGTATAATGAATTACAAAAAGAGTGAAGCTATTTCCTTTTCAAAATCCCCATGGATTATTCATTACTAAAATCTTGAAGATGCTTAAAATAAATTTGAAATAAATCCCCCTCCCCAAAAAGGAATTTTAATCATGTTATATTCCATTGGCCAGAAAGTACATCGATTATGTGTTTAATCATGATCAATTTTGAAAAGCTAAATTTTCTGATTTCATAATACAGATTACTTGATGGTTTATATATTCAAACTATTGTAATGAGTTTGCTGAGGAAAATTATGTTGTATAATATTATCTAACCTGAGGTGAGAGGTTCATCAACAGAGGTATTTTGCAAATCAACTATGTTATGTTTAACATAATCATGGAAATTGCTGCTTTATCCATCCATTCTATGTAGTGAATGGTGCTGTGAAGTAATTCTGCAGTCACAATTTTAGGTTAAGAGGATGTGTGGCAGCTGACTTTTCAAGGATATCATATAAATATGTTAGAATACTTAGGAAAACCACATATACCACAGGTTATAGAATTTTATTAAAATATGCATGATTTCCTTTGTTGCTAATGGCAATTTCATGAGCATTGGAAGAGAATGGCTCTTTATGGTGGAAAATAGTGATCATCATGAGTAGACATCGATAACTCTCTTCAAGAATTTGATTAACTTTGAAATGTCAAACAAATAAGTGCTGCTAAACTGACTGGCAATTTATAGGCAAACATTATAAACCACATTTCTATTGGAAAGATATTCATAAAATTCAATATAGATAAGAAACACAGATTTAGTAAATATTTCTTAGATAATCTGACCCAGTAATGTCAAACATATGTTTTTGAAAGAGGTTTGTTAAATGATAATTTATTTCAAAGAATCATTGATTTATAACTGCAAGCAACAACAGAAGTAATTTAGTCCCAGCCTTGTAATTTAAAAATGAGGAATCTGAGATGGTGCCCAATATTACACATGTAGTAGGTAGTAGAAGTAGCATGTATGTTTTGAAATAATATTAGATGAATAAATTCTCATTTTTATGAGGAAACATTAAGATCTAGCAATAAGTTTTATCAGGACTCTTTACTGTCTCTGTCTTTTTTTTCATTGAACACTTTTTTTTCCCCTCTGTTTTGGAATTTTTTTTCTTTTGTTTTCTCCAGTGGGCAGATAGTGAGAAAGAAACTTTTAGCTAATTAAAAAAATAAATTAACAAAAATGACAGATTTGGAATTTTGCATGCATTTTCACATGCACAATGTTATCATTAAATTTACTTAATTATTGTGTTTTGGTTTATGATATATAATTTATAAATGTAGTGCTAATAACAAATAAAATAATGAAGGTCGTATTTTTTTTTTAATTTGCTATAAACTAACACCTTACATACTTTTGGAGCTTTAATGAAGTCTCTTCGGGTAGTAGGATATGGTTGTTGTCCTTTGTTCTCAAAAAGAGACCAAAATCATATCACTATACTAACATCAAAATATAGTGTGTCTGACTATGGCTAATCACTCTAATACAAGATCAGAAAGCTCTAACATAGATGGGGTACAAATAATCCACATGAACATTTAGAGTGGAGATGTTTGTAAATGTGTACATATTATGTTTATTTGAACTACTGTAATGTGCTTCACTAGTGTCTCCCATGTCATGTAACTAGTTCCAAAGTTCTTAAAAGAGAACTAGAGATTATCCTTATTATCTCTTCTTCTGACCTCCATGTGAGTGTTTGCCTTGCATGAGTTCTCTGTAAAATAGCTAAACATATGTTTGGCATTCAAACAGTGTGCCCAACCCATCCAAGTTATGCTCTCTACAGTTGAGTTTGAATATTTGGCAGTTCAGCAAAAAAAAAAAGACCTCATATTTTAGTATCTCATCTTGTCAAATGACCTCTGGATTTTCCTAAGACAATTCAAATGAATGCCATTCAATTTCCTGGTGTAGCACTTATGTGCGATCTGGGTTTCATAAGCATATAAAAATAAGGTCAGCAAAATGGCTCTGTAGACTTTCAGTTTAGTAGGCAGTCTAATGCCTCTTTTTGGCCAAACTTTCCTTCAGAACATCGCAAACACTGAGGTAGCTGTGGCAATGCTTACATCAACCTCATCATCTGCATGTATATCCCTAGAAAATATACTGCCAAGGTAAGGGAACTTATCCACAACGTTTAATATTTCTTCATTTAAGGTTTTCAGGAGCCAAGATGGTGGAGTAAGAAGTACATCGCTCTCACTCTTCCTTATTAACATCTGAAAGCCCAGAAAATATCTGAAAGCCTCAGAAAAAAACACTGGAACAGCTGAACCCACAGAAAGAAGGGGGTGCAGCAGTCTGATGGTCCACTTAGCTTGAGGGATGAATGCGAAATGTCTCTCTAGCCCTGGGGGAGGGAGAGCAGTACAGAATGGGAAGTGTCCCAGCAAGCAAGAGGAAAGCCCAACCTCAGCATCCAATGGGGAGATCCTGAACTCCAGGTGGTAGAGCAGGCAAACACTAACACCAGGACCCCCAAGTGCCTCGGCATGGACAGGGGAACCAGTGGAAACCTGCTCAGAAAACTGCCATGTACCTCAGCATTCTACAGTAGCCAAGTCTCCCAGTGCCTCAGCAAAACTCTGTGAAATGCTCTAAGGTAGAAAGCCCCAGTCAGGGAAACATCCCACAGCAAAACATCCATCTGAAAGGAGGTGAAGAAAGCAAAAGTAAGGAAAGGCCTAGGTGAGTAGGCAGCCTTCAGGGGCCAGACTACCCAATCCTACTCCTAGAGTTCCAGTGTGGCTGATTCCAGTCCAACACCAGGGAAGCTGTCAGAACCCTACAGCCTCCAACTGCCAGCATCAGAAGTCCCAGAACACAAAGCCAGTGACCAGGCACCAGACTCTCAACACAAGAAGCTTGGGTCAGTGTCCTCTACTCCCCAGCATAAGACTTCAGTCTTTTTAAAGGCCAAGAAATAAGCAAACATCATGAGAAAAAAGGAACATACTATAGATATTTATTATGGGAACAGTGAAGATGAAGGCAGAAATTCTGAAGAGGAGAACATTGCCAACAAACCCACATCTGGAAACTTAAAAGGGAATATTAATTGGTCTGAAACACAAAAAGTTTTCTTGTAAGAGCTCAAGAAAAAACTTTAAAAGTCAAATAAATGAGGTAGAAGAAAAACTGGGAAAATTGGAAAAGAAAGGGCAAAAATAAACTGCAGAAAACAACACCTTAAAAAGCAGAATTGGCCAAATAGAAAAGGAGACACAAAAACTCACTGAGGAGAAGAATTCCTTAAAAAATAAAATGGGCCAAATGGAAAAGGAAGTAAAAAAAAATCTGGTAGAAGAAAACAGTTTGTTAAAAATTAGAATTGGGCAAGTGCAAGCTAATGACTCTATGACAGAGCAAGTATCAGTCAAACAGAAACAAAAGAATAAAAAGAAATAAATGAAAACATAAAATACCTCATTGGCAAAACAACTGACTGGAAAACACATCCAGGAGAAAAATAGCAAAATTATTGGTCTACCTAAAAATCATGATGAAAAAAAGAGCCTGGACTTCATCTTTCAGAAACTCATCAGGGAAAACTGCCCTGAGGTTACAGAAGAAGAGTGTAAAATGCCATAGAAAGAATTCTCTGATTACCCCCTAAATGAGATCCCAAACTGAAAATGCCAAAGAATAGAATAGCCAAATTGTAAAATTACCAGATCAAAGAGAAAATACTGCAGAAAGAAAAAATTTAAATATTATGGAACCACAGTAAGGCCTTATAGCTTCTACATTAAAAGATCATAGGGCATGGAATATGATATTCCATAAGGCAAAGGAGCCTGCATTAAAACTAAGGATCAACTACCCAGAGAAAATGAACATAATCCTTCAGGGGAAGAGATGGATATTCAATTAAATAAGACACTTCCAAACCTTCCTAATAGAAAGACCAGAGCTCAATAGAAAATGTGATATTTATGGGGCAGGTAGGTGGCACAGTGGATAGAGCACCAGCCCTGAAGTCAGGAGGACCTGAGTTCAAATCCAGCCTCAGACCAAACATTTGACACTTATTGGCTGTGTGACCTGGGCAAGTCACTTAACCCCAATTGCCAACAAAACAAAACAAAACAAAACAGTAAGGAAAATGTTATATTCAAATACAAGACTCAAGAGAGACATAAAAAGGTAAATGTGACAGAAAGAAACAACATGTTATTAATAAAAAATAAAAAATAAAAAAACTGTTTACATCCTTACAATGGAAGATGACACTTGTAACTCTTGAGAACTGTAGTGTTATTATTCCATTTTAAAGGGTTATACATAGAGAAGGAGAGTATAAGTTGACTATGATATAAAGATAAAAAAATCCAATCAAGTGGGTTAAATGGATCTAAGTAAGTGGATCAATCTAATCTAACTAAGGGAATGCACTGGGAGAAAAGGGAAGGAGGAGGCAGATAAGGATAAATTACATTACAGGAAAAGGCATAAAAACCTATTACATTAGAGGGAAAGAAGGGAGGGACATGAGCATTGTTTGAACCTTAATCTCATCAGATTTGGCTTGAGGAAGGAATGACATAATCAGTTAGGCATAGAAATCTAACTTGACTTATAGGCAGTAGGAGGGAAAAGGGGAAAGAAAAGGAAGGGGGGATAGAAGGGAGGGAAGAAGTAGTAAGGGTAAACAGGAAGAAAAGGGAGGGGGCTAATAGAAGGGAGGCAGGACTGAAGGAGGTGGTGGTCAAAAGCTAAACACTAGTGAGGAGAGAAAAGTAGAAAGGAGAAAGAAAAGCATAAACAGGGGGAAAATGGGATGGAGAGAAAGACACAGATAGTAATCATAACTGCAAATGTGAATGGGACGAACTCTCCCATAAAATGGAAGCAGATATCAGAATGGATTAAAAACTATAATCCTACAATATGTTGTACACAGGAAGCACATTTGAAATAAAGGGACACACAGAGGGTAAAGGAAAAAAGCTGGAGTAGAATATGTTATGCATCAGCTGAAGTAAAAAAGAAGGGGTAGCAATCCTGATCTCAGACAAAGCAAAAGAAAAACTAGATCTTATCAAAAGAGATAAGGAAGGAAACTACATCCTGCTAAAAGGCACCATAGATAATGAAACAATATCATTACTAAATCTATATGCACCAAATGGTATAACATCCAGATTCTTAGAGGAGAAGTTCAGGAAGTTACAGGAAGAAATAGACAGGAAAACTATACTAGTGGGGGACCTGAGCCTCCCCTTCTGTGAACTAGATAAATCTAACCACAAAATGAGCACAATTGGAGAAAATTGAATGGGGATAGAAAGAAATATACATTTTTATCAGTGGTATATGGCAACTACAGAAAAATTGACCATATACTAGGTCATAAAAACTTCACAATCCAATGCAGAGAGGCAGAAATATTAAATACATCCTTTTTACATCATGATGCCATAAAAAAAATATATGTAATAGAGGGCCATAGAAAGATAGACTAAAAATTAATTGAAAATGAAATAATCTAATTCTAAAGAATGAATGGGTCAAACAACAAATCATGGAAACAATAATTTCATTCAAGAGAATGACAATAATGAGACAATATGTCAAAACTTCTGAGATGCAGCCAAAGTAGTTCTTAGGAGAAATTTTATATCTCTAAATGATTACACGAATAAAGTAGAGAAACAGGAGATCAATGAATTGGGTATAGAAATACAAAAGAAAAAAAACCTAGAAAAAGAACAAATTAAAAATCCTCAATTAAACACTGAATTAGAAATATTGAAAACCAAAGGAAAAATTATTAAATTTAAATTAAGAAAACTATTGAACCAATAAATACAACTAAAAGCTGATTTTATGAAAAAAAAACTATAAAATAGATAAACTTTTAATTAATTTAATTTAAAAAAAAAGAAAGAAGAAAACCAAATTACTAGTATCAAGAATGAAAAGGGTGAATCCACCAGTAAGGAAGAGAAAATTAAAATAATAATTAGGAACCATTTTGCCCAACTGTATGCCAATAAATTTGACAATCTTAGTGAAATAGATGCACATTTACAAAAATATAAACTGCCCAGATTAACAGAAGTTTAAGTAAAATACTTATATAACCCAATCTCAGAAAAAAAAAAATTGAGCAGGCCACTCATGAACTCCCTAGGAAAAAAAATCTGCTGGGCCGGATGGATTTACATGCGAATTCTATCAATCACTTAAAAAAATTAATTACAGTACTATATAGACTGCTTGGGAAAATAGATGAAGAAGGAGTCTTACCAAATTCTTCCTATGATACAAATATGGTGTTGATACCTAAACCGGGAAGAGTCAAAACAGACGAAGGAAATTGTAGACCAATTTCCCTAATGAAATAGATGCAAAATTTTTAAATAAAACATTAGCAAATAGATTACATCAACTTATTTCAAAAATAATACACTATGACCAGGTGGGATTTATTCCAACAATGCAGGGTTGGTTCAATGTTAGGAAAACTATCACCATCATTAATCATATCAACACCAAAACTAACAGAAAACACATGATCATCGCCATAGATGCAGAAAAACTTTTGACAAAATACAGCACCCACTCCTATTAAAAAACAGAGAGCATAGAAAAAATTGAGTCTTCTTTAAAATAATAAATAGCATATACCTAAAACCTTCAGCAAGTATCATATGTAATGGGGACAAGCTAGAAGCATTTCCAATAAGATTGGGGGTGAAACAAGGTTGTCCATTATCACCACTGTTGTTCAATACCATACTGGAAAATTTGCCTTTAGCAGTAAGAGAAGAAAAAGAAATTTAAAGTATTAGAATAATCAAAGAAGAAATAAAGCTATCACTCTTTGCAGATGACATGATGATATACTGAGAGAATACTAGAGAATCAAGTAAAAAAATACTTGAAATAGTAAAGAACTTTAGCAAAGTTACAGGCTGTAAAATAAACCAACATAAATCATTGGCATTTCTATATACAACCAAGGAAGCCCAACAGCAAGAGATAAAAAGAGAAATTCCATTTAAATAGAGTATAGATATTATAAAATATTTAGGGATCTAACTCTCAAAACAACCCCAGGAATGATACGAACACATTTGCAAAACATTTTTCACACAAATAAAGTTAGATCTAAATAATTGGAAAAACATCAGTTCCTCATGGGTAGATCGAGCTAATATAATAAAAATAACAGTTCTACATAACCTAATTTACTTATTCAGTGATATACCAATCAAACTACCAAATATTATTTTATACAGTTAGAAAAAATACTAACAAGATTCATTTGGAAGAACAAAAGGTCCAGAATATCAAGGGAACTAATGAAAAGAAAGGCAGGGGAAGGTGGTCTAGACATTCCAGATCTGCAATTCTATTATAAAGTAACAATCATCAAAACTGCTTGGTACTGGATAAGAAATAGAGTGGTGTATCAGTGGAATAAGTTAAATATGCAAGAAATAGTAGTCAATGACTATACTAATCTATTATTTGATAAACCCAAAGACCCCAGCTTCTGGGATAAGAACCCACTCTTTAAAAAAAAAAACTCCTGGAAAAACTGGAAAAGAGTATGCCAAAAACTAGACATAGATCGAAATCTCACACCGTATACCAAAATAAAGTCAAAATTGATTCATGATTTAGATATAAAAGCTGATACTGTAAGGAAACTGGGAGAGCAAGGAATAATTTACCTATCAGATTTATGAAGAACAGAAGAATTCATGACCAAACAGGAGATAGAGAACATTACAAAAAGCAAAATGGATAACTTTGATTACATTAAATTGAAAAGTTTATGCACAAATAAAGCCAATGCAATTAAGATTTGAAGGAAAGTAGAAAATTGGGAAAGAACTTTTACAACCGGTCTCTCTGATAAAGGCCTCATTTCTAAAATATTTAGAGAATTAACTCAAATCTGTAAGAATACATATCATTAGCCAATTGGTAAGTGGCCAAAGGATATGAAAAGGCAGTTTTCAGGTGAAGAAATTACAACCATCTATACTCATATAAAAAAAAGGTTTTAAATCACTATTGATTAGAGAAATGCAAATGAAAAGAACTAGAAGGTACCACATCACTCCTATCAGATTGGCTAACATGACAAAACAGGAAAATTATAAATGTTGGAGAAGATGTGGGAAAATTGGAACACTAATGCATTGTTGGTGGAGTTGTGAAATGATCCAAGTATTTTGGAGAGTAATTTTGAGCTATGCCCAAAGGGCTATAAAAATGTACAAACCCTTTGATCCAGTAATATCACTTCTAAGGTTATATCCCAAAGAGATCAATCATACAAATGGGAAAAGGACTCACATGTACAAAATATTTATAGCAGCTATTTTTGTGATGGCAAAAATTGGAAATTGAGAGGATGCCCATCAATTTGGGAATGGCTGAACAATTTGTGGTGTAAGAATGTAATGGAATGCTATTGTGCTATGAACAGGCTGACTTCAGAAAAACCTGGAAAGACTTGTATGGTTCGATGCTGAGTGAAGTGAGCAGGAGAACATTGTACACAACAATAGCCACATGATGATTAATATTGATAAACTTAACCCTTCCCAGCAATGCAAGGATCTAAGACATCTCCAAAGGCCTCGTGATGGAAAATGCTATCCGTATCCAAAGAAAGAAGTATGGAGTTTGAATGGAGATTGAATCATACTATTTGCTATTTTTTTCCTTTTGTTGAGTTTTATTTCCTCTATCTGATGGTTCCTCCTATTGGTTCTGACTCATACTTACAGCATCACTAATGCAAAAATATGTTTAATAGGAATGTATATGTATAGCTTGTATCAGATTGTGGGCCATTTTAGAGAACATGGTGGAGTGGAAGGGGGAGAAGAATTTTAAACTCAAAAGCATATGGAAGTGATTGTTGATAAATCAAAATAAATTAATTTAAAAAAAGAAAAATATAAAAAAATAAAAGCTGCATTAAAAACAAAAACTACTTGATACTTGCTAAGAAATAGAATGGTGAGTCAGTGGAGTAGATTAGGCATGCAAGACACAGTAGTCAATGCCTATAGTAATCTACTATTTCATAAACCCAAAGACACTAGCTTCTGGGGTAGGAATGCACTGTCTGACAAAAACTACTGGGAAACCCGGAAAAGAGTACGGCAGAAATTAGGCATAGACCAAAATCTCACAACATATACCAAAATGAAGTCAAAATGGGGTCTTGGTTTATAAAGGTTGACATCATAAGTAAACTGAGAGAGCAAGGAATAGTTTACTTGTCAGATTTATGGAGAACAGAAGAACTCATGACCAAACAGGAAATAGAGAACATTATGAAATGCAAAATGGATAATTTTATTACATTAAAGTGAAAAGTTTTTTTGGACAAACAAAACCAATGCAACAAAGATTAGGAGGAAAATACAAAATTGAAAAAGAATTTTTACAACCAGTGCTTCTGATAAGGGCCTCTTTTCTAATATACATATTAATACTTCTAGGTCTATATCCCAAAGATATCATGAAAATGGGAAAAGGACCCACATGTACAAAAATATTTACATCAGCTCTTTTTGTGGTGGCAAAGAATTGGAAATTCAGGGAATGCCCATAAATTGGAGAATGGCTGAACAAGTTGTGGTATATGAATGCAATGGAATACTATTGTGCTATAAGAAATGATGAATGGGTGGACTTCAATTGTACGGTCTGATGCTGAGTGAAATGAGCAGAACCAGGAGAATGTTGTACACAGAACAGCCACACGGTGTGAGGACTAGCATTGATAAACTTAGCCCTTCCCAGCAATGCAAGGATCTAAGCCATCTCTAAAGGTCTCATGATGGAAAATGCTGCGTCCAAAAAAGAACCATGAAGTTTGAATGCAGATGGAAGCATACTATTTGCTAGTTTTTTTCTTCTGTTATTTTTTATTTTTTCCTTTTTCTGGTGGTTCCTCCCATTGGTTTTAATTCTTCCTTGCAATATTACTAATGTGAAAATATGTTTAATAGGAATGTATAGCTTTTATCAGATTGTTTGCCATCTTGGGGAGGGAGGAGGTGAAAGAGGGGGAGAATAATTTTAAAACTGAAAAGCTTATGGAAGTGATTATTGATAAATTAAAATAAATTAAGAAAAAAAAAAGAAAACTATTTCTCCATTTACTGTAACCAATGGTTTCACAAATGAATGGTGTTGTGCTGGCTGGTGGAGAATCTGTGGGTTATAGAAGGATGTGAGCTAACTGATTAGTAGGTTATTTACTAGATAAAATATCAAAGTTGATGGAGTAGGAACAAATTACTTGGTTTCACTTGATGCCAATATTTTTCTGACCCAAAACTGAGAAAAATGAGAGTGACTGTCAGTTTCATTTCTTCTCATATTCTTTCACTATCACTCTTACCTCTTTCTCTAACTCTTCTAGGAACTCTCATTGGATTTCAGTCCAATCAGTATTTTTCTTTGAGGCTTTGTTGTAGCTATTTTCACATTTTTGTTTTGAGTTTATGTCTTAGTCTTCTCTACAACTCTAGTAGCTTTTAGGGTCAAATTCTTCTTTGTTTGCTCATTTTACAATGTATTTCTTGACTTTGAACTTTATGTTAAATTTGGACTCTATTCACTGGGGGAAGGGAGGCACTGTCCCCAGTTTCAGGCATTTTAGTTATTCTACTTTTAGAGCTAGTTCTGGGGGTCTGCAAGTTTTTGATCCATCTACCTTTGTGTGATCCTTGGAGAGGTATGGTCACTGCTTTCCTGGTGTATTCTCTAGCCTTTACCAAGAAAAGGCCTCTGGTCCCCTGAAGCTGAAAATGCTAGTGCTTGTCTTCAATTTGGAACTATAACCAGGTCCCCTGAACCCTAATGACTGACTGCCAACATTCCTTTTTGCTTTGCTATTGTAACTGTCTGGGTAATAGAGTTGTCAATCAGCAACAACTATAACCATTGCTGGCACATAATCCCTGTAATTTCTTTCTGACTTGTCCAAATCACTTAGCATCTTAAAGTTTGATTTGAAACATTATTTTGAAGTTGTTTGCAGGGAAATGTTGGGAGATTTATGCAGGGTACATACAAGCCCCTCATTGATCATCTTGGTTGCACCTCCCTTAGCAACAAACAAAAATTCAATAATTTGTTTTGAAAAAGGGTTTGGATTGATATTTTATAAGAAACAATTAAAACTGAGTAAAATTAAGAAATAAATAATTTCACTTTACGATGCTTTGTTGTACCAAAGAAAATGAAAAACAAAAATAAATTCAGACAAAATTTGAAGTGCTTAAAGGAAAAGCTAGGCAAATTGTAGAAAGACTTTGAAAGTAATGTAATCATAAAGATAATCATAATAATCATGACAATAAGAGATTTTTGTACTCTTGAAGAGCCAGAGAAATCTGAAAGAAACATACACAAGAAATATATGGAGCTAAATGAATTGCTAAAGAAAAAAAATAACAACTTGATTTGAATGACTTCTTGTGACTCTTACATGAAAATATTTTGAAAATACTACATTACTCAGGATGCCATAGCAAGTACCTTTACCAATATTAATCATAAAGTAGTTTTGTTGTTGTTTAGTCATTTAGTCATGAACAACTGTTTGTGACCCCAGGGACTATACAGACACACAAAGAGAAGACATATACATACATGTATCATACGTAAATGCTTGTATACATATTTGTGAATATTTATATGTGCACACATCTAGACATATACATGTATATACATATGCATATATGTGTGTGTATGTTTAATAGTTTATAAACACCTCAAAATGTAATGTTAAAAAGCAAAAATATTAAATGTATTCTTTCAGGATCATAATGCAATAAGAGCTACATTCAACATCCAGTGGTGGAATTAGATGACTAAAAATTAATGGGAAACTGAATAATCTAATCATAAAGAATAAGTAGGTCAAAGAACAAACTAGAGAAACAATCAATAATTTCATTAAAAATAATGATAATGAGACCACCTACCAACATTTACGGGATGAAGCCAAAACATTACTGAGGAGAAATTTATTTCTCTAACTTCTTATATCAACAAAATGGAAAACAAACAAACAAACAAACAAACAAAACCAGTTCAATGAATGGGGCATGCAAGTAAAATAAGTAGAAAAAACATCAAGTTAAAAATCACCAAATGAACACCAAATTGGAAATCCTGAAAATCCAAGGAGAGATTAAGAATATTAAAATTTAAAAAAATACAACTATTGAGCTACTAATTACAACCAAGAGCTTGTTTTACCTCCCCCCAAAAAAGATAGATAACCCATTGTTTAATTTAATTTGTAAAAGAAAAAAGAGAAAATAAAATATCCAATATCAAAAGTGAAAAGAGCAAAATCACTTGAAGTGAAGAAGAACTTAAAACAGTCATTAGGAAATATTTTGCCCAATTATATGCCAATAAATCTGACAATCTGAATGAAATTGATGAATATTTACAAAAATATAAATTACCTTGAATAACAGATCAGGAAATAGAATACCTGAAGAAATCTAACTTAAAAAAATAAATTTAATAAGCCATTAATGAACCCTCTAGGAAAAAATCCCTTGAGCCAAATGGGTTTACCAGTGAATTCTAAAGAACATTAAAATAAAAAAATAAAAAACAGTTAATTCCAATATTATGCAAACTATTTGGAAAAAGATAGGCAAAGGAGTCTCAGCAAACTACTTTCGTTAACAAATATGGTGCTGATACCTAAACCAGGAAGAGCTAAAACAGAGAAAGAAAATTTGCCTGATGAATATTGATGTATAAATTCTAAACAAAATACTAGCAAGGTGATTGCAGCAATATGTCACAAGGATTATACTTATCAGGCGAGATTTATACCAGGAATGCAAAGTTTGTTTAAATATTAAGAAAATTATCAACAAAATTGACCATATCAGTAATAAAACTACCAAAAATCATGTGATTATTTCAGTAGGTACAGAAAAAGCTTTTTAGAAGATAGAGTACCCCTTCCAATTAAAACCACTAGAAAGCATAAAAATAAAGGATTTTTCCTTGAAATGATAAGTGGTATCTATCTACAACCATCAGCAAACATTATATTTAATGGGGATAAGCTAGAAGCCTTCCCAATACTATCAGGGGTGAAGCAAGGATGCTCATTATCACCACTATTCTTCAATATGATACTAGAAATGTGAGCTTTAGCAATAAGAAAGAAAAAGAATCAATAGAATTAGAATAGGCAACGAGGAAGAAAACCTATCACTCTTTGCAAATAATGTGATGATATACCTACAGAACCCTAGTGCATCAGCTAAAAATTACTTGAAGTAATTAACAACTCTAGCAAAGTTAAAAGGATATGAGATAAGCCCACATAAATCATTAGCATTTCTTTTTATGACCAATAAATTCCAGGAGCAAAAGATAGAGAAATTTAATTTAAAATAGCTGCAAATAATATAAAATACTTAGGAGTCTATCTGCCAAGACAAACCCAGGAAATATATGAGTACAATTACAAAACACTTTTCACACAAATAAAATCAGATCTAACCAACTGGAAAAATATCAAGCAAGAGATAGAGGGCATTAAAAAGTGTAAACTGATGCTTCATATTATATCATATTAAATTAAAATGTTTTTGTACAAACAAAACTAATATAACCAAGATTGGAAAAAAAATCAGAAAGCTGGGAAACAATATTTACAGCAAGTGTCTCTGATAAAGTCCTCATCTCTCAAATATATAGAGCATTGAGTTAAATTTATAAGAATACTAGCCAATCCCCAAATGATAAATCATTAAAGGATATGAACAGAAGTTTTCAGATGAAGAAATCTAAGCTATATATAAACATATGAAAAAGTACCTTAAATCACATTTGATCAGAGAAAAGCAAATTTAAAAAAAAAATCTGAGAAACCTCCTCAGATCTATCAGATTGCCTAATATGACAAAACAAGACAAAAAATGATAAATGTTAGAGTGGATTTGGGAAAACTGAGACACTAATGTGCTGTTAGTGCAGTTTTGAATTGATTCAACCATCCTGGGGAGCAATTTGGATCTATGCTCAAAGGGCAACCAAATTATGCATACCTTTTGATCTACCAATACCACTTATAGGTTTGTATCACAAAGAGATCTAAAAATATGACCCACATGTGCAAAAATATTTATAGCAGCCCTTTTTTTTTGGTGGCAAAATATTGGAAATTCTGGGGATGCCCATCAATTGGAGTATGGCTGAACAAGCTGTGGTATGTGAGTGTATTAGAATACTACTGGGCAGTAAGAAATGGTTAACAAAGCAGATTTCAGAAATTCCTGGAAGGACTTATACAAACTGATGAAAAGTGAAATGAGCAGAACCAGGAAAATATTGTACACAGTATCAGCAACATTATGTGATAATCAGCAATGAATGACTCATCTCTTCTCAGCAACACAATGATCCAAGGCAAGTACAAACAACTTACTCAGTAATGCTTACCAACTACGTATTTCCATCTACCCAATTTCCCCATTTATCCTACTCTCTCTCTCCTTTCACCCTCTCCAATCTTAAAAGTGTTTGGCTTCTGATTTTTACTACTCCCAAACTGCTCTATCTATACTCATATGAAAAGAAAAGTGCTCTAATGCACTATTGATAAGAGAAATGCAAATTAAAAACAGTTCTGAGCTGCTACCTCACACCTATCAGATTGGCTAATATGACAGAAAAGGAAAATGGCAGATGGGAGAAACTTCAAATTACAAAATCTCAATATTGCAAGAGATATAAAATGTAATCTAGTATGACCTGTAAAGGAATATTCTCTAACAGATCCCTGACTATTGACTATCTAGTTCCTCTTGAACATATCCAGTAAAAGGAAACACATTCTCTCCTGAGACAAATAATTCCACTTTCTATAGCTCCAATAGGACTTATTTTGTTGTCTTGAACCAAAATGTTTCTGCAATTTCTAATTATTTCTCTTTATTCTTCCCTCTGGGACCAAGTGAAATGTAATGAATCCCTCTTCCATATAGTAACTTTTAAATACATTCCAAACAGTAGTCATGTTTTTTACTAAGCTTTCACTTGTTCAAGTAACACATCTCCCACACCAATTATCTCAATTAATTGTCATATTGCCATATGGTCCATGGAGAGGCAGTGTAACCTAGCAAAGCAAGGCTTGTAATCAGGAAGATTTTTGTTCAATTTTCACCTTTGATACACACAGAATGTGTAACTCTGGGCATGTCATTTAACCTCTCAGTGGTCTAGACAATTCAACTATACATTTCAGGAAAGTCCTATACAGTAATGGAAAATAGTATTTTCTTCTGGGAGTTTCTATACCAGTGAAATGCTTATCCTTATCCATGGTTTTTAAACACCTCAACATTTTTATTGTCCTCAACTGGATATCATTCCTATAATATCCTTCCTACAGGACTTAGAATTGAACATTAAATTACTATTAAGTTCTCAATAAAAACGTATCTTTAATATAGCCCCTATTGAACTCTGTTCCATTTGGTTCCAACACCATCACTAACTTCATGTTCCTCACCATCCCCCTTTTTTTGGAATAAGTGCATGATCTCATCACCGTAAACTCTGGTACTCTCACTTCATCATTACCTTCAATTGCTTCTGTCCTTCTGATTAGAGTCCTGGAGGACAGGGAAAAAACATCCTCCCAAATCTTCCCTTTAGAGAGGGCACAAAATTCCAAATATTGTTGTATTTGCCACCAGCTTCTCCATCATCATTATGGCCCTGTGTGGGGTACCCAGTGATGTGGATGGTCCTCCCTTTCAAGCTTCCTTTTGTGTATTGTCTTCTTCCATTAGATGTAGGCTTTCTGAAGGCAAAAACTGCCTCTCTTACTTTTTTTTTTTCATTCATATGATCAGCTCTTAGCATGGTACCTGGCACAAAGTAAGTACTTAATGAATTTTTATTTATCATACCATTGAAATGTTCAGATATGAGTGTTTTACATGAAATGTGATTCATTCACCCTTCATTTCTCAGTTGATTTTTAATTTATAGAACTTTACTATTACCCAGATTCAATTTTTTGTATTATTACATTTATCCCATTTTATCCATTTCAATATTCTGAGTTCTTCTTGATTGCTGCTTATGAAATTAAAAAAAAATTAGCCATTCTTTTAGACTTTGTTCATGTGCATATAAGTATTTTTTTTTAAATTTTTTAAATTAAAGAATGTCTCCTATTAAAAAAAGACCCAATTCTCTCTACGTTGGAAAAATAAGCTTTCTCAGAGAAATTAGCTTTAATTTTTTTTTATCACTTCATTCTCTATTTTAACTCTTAGCAAAATATAATTTCCCTGTTTATATCTTTTAATCATGTCTATGTATCCTTTTGCTTGGTCTGAGGTCATGATTGCCACTTCTACATTGTTTTTTCACTTCAGCTGAAGCATAATAAATTATGTTTTACCCATTTATTTTAAATCTATGTGGATCTTTCTGTTTCAAATGTGTCTCTTATAAGCAACATATTGTTGGATTCAGATTGCTAATACATTCTGATATCTAATTTTGTTTAATGAGTAAATTCATCCCATTCACATTCAATTATAATTGCTGTGTACATTTCTTCTTCCTGTTTTCTCTCTCTTTTTATCCTGTCCCTCCTCAAAATTCATTTTTGCTGATAACCACTATCTTATTTAATCCAATCTCCTTTTTATGATCCTCCCCAGCTACTCCAGATCTCTTATCCTCTTCTATTCCTATTTCCTACTTCCTTATTGGGTAGGATAGGTTTCTATACCCAACTGATATGTGTGTTTGTATGCATGTGTCTGTATGTATGTGTGTATTCTTCCCTTTTTGAAACACTCTATGAGAATGAGATTAAGTATTGTCCACCATCCCTCCTCCCAATCTTCCTCTCCACTATAAAAGTTATTCCTTGCACACCTATTTTATGTAAGAATTTTTACCCTATTCTACCTCTGCCTTTCCACTTCTCCCCTTACACCCTTTTTCAAACTTTCATCATTTAAGAATCATTTCAACATAATCAACTTATACTTCCATCAATATAACCTCTTCTAACTTCCCTAAAAAATGATAAAATTCTGAGGAATTACATGTATCATTTTTCCATATAGGAATATAAACAGTTAAACTTTACTGAGTCCCTTATAATTATTGTTTCATGTTTATATCTTTATGCTTCTCTTGAATTTTATATTTGACTGTCAAGTTTTCCATTCAGCTCTGATATTTTCATCAAGAATGCTTGAAAGTTCTATAATTCATTAAATATCTATTTTCCCGTGAAGAATTATTTGCAGATTTGTTGGGTAGGTGATTTTTGGTTGTAATTTTAGCCCCTTTGCCATCCAGAATATCATATTCCAAGCCCTCCATTGCTTTAATGTGGAAGTTACTGATATTGTGTAATCTTAACTGTGGCTCCATGATATTTGAATTATTTCTTTCTAGCTACTTCAAATTTTCTCCTTGACTGGGAGCTCTGGTATTTGGTACTAATATTCCTGGGAATTTTCAATTTAAGAGCTCTTTCAGTAGGTGATCAGTGGATTATTTAAATTTCTATTTTTACCCCTTGGATCTAAAATATTGGAGCAGTTTTTCAGTTATTGACATATGATGTCTAGGCTTTAATTTTGATTATGGCTTTCAGGTAGTCAAATAATTCTTAAATTATCTCCTTGATCTGTTTTCTAGATCAGGTGTTTTTCCAATGAGTTATTTCATGTTTTCTTGTATTCTTCATTCTCTTAACTTTATTTTACTGTTTCTTGAAATCTCATGGAGTCATTATGTCTTTCTCAATTCTAACTTTTAAGCAATATTTTTCCTAAGGGAGCTTTTGTACCTCCTTTTGCATTTCCCCCATTCTATTTTTTTAAAGGAGTTCTCTTCATTGAATCTTTATAACTCTCTTTCTATTTGGCTTATTCTGCTTTTTAAGGAGGTTTTTCTTTCTTCAGTAAATTTTTGTGCCTCTTTTGCCTTCAGGCTAATTCTGTTTTTTTTTTTTTTATGTGGTTTTTTTTTCAGTATTTTTGTGACTCTTTTTTACCACTACCACTACATTTCCCACTACCATTACCATTTTCATTTACCATTACATTTTCATAATATTTTTGCATCAGTCTTATTTCTTTTCCAAATTTTTCCTCTACCATACCACTCTTATCTCTTTCTTTAATTCTTCCAGGCATTCTAGACAGCAATTTTAAACTATGCCCCAAAGGTTGTAAAATTGCATTCTCTTTGATGAAGCAATGCCAATACTAGGATTGTATCCCAGAGAGATTTTTTAAAAATGGAAAAAATACCCACATGTATAAAAATACTTATAGTAGCTCTTTTTGTAATGTCAAAGAATTGGAAATTAAGGAGATGCCCACCAATTGGGGAATGGCTGAACAATTTGTGGTATATGAATGTAATGGAATACTATTGTTCTATAAGAAATGATGAGCAGACGAATTTTAGAAAAACCTGGAAAGACTTACATGAACTGATATCGAGTGAAGTGAGCAGAACCAGGAGAACATTGTGCATGGTAAAAATCAAATTGAGCAATGAACAACTTTGATAGACCTAGCTCTTTTCAGCAATACAATAATCTAAGACAATTACAAAAGACTCATTATGGAAAATGCTACCCACATCCAGAAAAAAAAGAACTATAGAATCTGGATGCACATCAAAGCATAGTATTTTCTCTTTTTCTTTCTTTCTTTCTTTCTTTCTTTCTTTCTTTCTTTCTTTCTTTCTTTCTTTCTTTCCTTCCTTCTTTCCTTCTTTCCTTCTTTCCTTCTTTCTTTCCTTCTTTCCTTCTTTCCTTCTTTCCTTCTTTCCTTCTTCTTTCTTTCTTTCTTTCTTTCTTTCTTTCTTTCTTTCTTTCTTTCTTTCTTTCTTTCTTTCTTTCCTTCTTTCCTTTCTTTCTTTCTTTCTTTCTTTCTTTCTTTCTTTCTTTCTTTCTTTCTTTCTTTCTTTCTTTTCTTTCTTTCTTTCTTTTTCCTTCCTTCCTTCCTTCCTTCCTTCCTTCCTTCCTTCCTTCCTTCCTTCCTTCCTCCTTCCTTCCTTTTTCTTTCTTTCTTTCTTTCTTTCTTTCTTTCTTTCTTTCTTTCTTTCTTTCTTTCTTTCTTTCTTTCTTTCTTTCTTTCTTTCTTTCTTTCTTTCTTCCTTCCTTCCTTTCTTTCCTTCTTTCTTTCTTTCTTTTTTGCTGCTATTTTCAGAGCTAGTTCTGGGGTCTGCAAGTTTTGTGTGCTTCCAAAATGTTGGAATCTGAGCAGGAGTTTGGTCACTGCTTTCTTGATATGCACTTTGATCTTTGCATTGCTTCCCTGTAGCTACAAGTATTAGTGTTCCTCTTTGCCCTTAAACTGTGATCAGGTCCCCTGGTTCCCAATAGCCACAAGTCCTTATTCTCCTCTATACCTTGGAATTGGAACCAAGGTTCCAGCTTGCTTATGGCCAACCACTAACACTTCTCATTACTCTCACATTGTTACCCAGTGTGTATAAGTAATAGAATTGCCAATCAGTGCCAGCTGTAACCAGTGTCAGCAAAGGATACCCTATAATCTTTTTTCCCCCAACCCCCCTCACCATCTCTGGTCTGCAAGCTCTAGTCTGCTGCTGCTGCTGCTGCTGTTGTAATTGCTTCCAAAGGCCCATGATCAGTGTTGTTGCCATCTTCTGGGCTGACTCCCATTCTTGTATTACACATGTCTACTACTGATCTCCTAAGTTGTCTAAGACTGGACAAATGTCTCACTCTGACCTTTTATTGGCTATGGCACTCCAATTTTGATTTGAAGAGTTATTTTTAAGTTGTTTGGAGGCGTATATTGTAGGAGTTCAGCCTTGCGGCTGCGTATAATCCACTATCTTGGCTCTGCACTTTCATCTTCAAATATGATAAAACATTATTTATGTCACCATTCTAGACATTTAATTGAATGTTAGAATGAACAAGACTAAGGATACAACTTGGGGTGTATTTTAGAGACCTCCTTTGGAGTTGACATTAATCATTGCACTTTGAGTATGTCAATTCTTCCAGTTCTCATTTTAGCAAATTTAATCATCAGACCACATCCATCTATCTTGCCCACAAATTTATATCAGTAACTTTATAGAACCCTTCTAGAAACCTTGTCAAAAGAAAGAAATTTAGTTAGTCCAGCAATCACTGTTATTCATGAAACCACACTGGTTCTAATTAATCCCCACTACCTTTTGTAAGGAGTGATAAAAAAAAACCTTCTAGAACATTTCTGGAAATTGAAGTCAAGCCCACCAACTAATAATTTAAATGAATTGCAATCTTTTTAAAATTTACTTCCCCATATCCAATTCTTCTCCATATTTTTTCTGTATCTAATCAGATACCAATTTTCTTGATTATATCTCCACAACTTTTCTCACATTTATCCCCTTCTCTTCAGTCACTGGGCCATCAACATACTTTATTACCCTTCACAAAAACAATACAAAAAAATAACCTTCTAATTGTTTCTCCATCTTCTAGTATCTGCTCTCATTAATCCATCTTCCACACAGCTTATAGATATTACTTTGACACTGACCTTGCCATGTCATTTCCATTCACAAAAAACAAAACAAAACAAAACAAAACAATTTCTGCCTTTACCATGAAATACAAACTCCTCATCAATCTAGTCCCTATCCATCTTTCCCATCTTGTTTTACATATAGTTTCACATTCTATATTTCATCCAAAATAAGCTACATGATATACCCTGAATTCAATACCTGATTTCTTTATTTCCATGTGTATGAATAGGCTTACCATTATTTTTATATAACTATCAAACATTGCAGTGGAGAGCAGTTTGGCATATGGGTTTTTTCCTGCTAAGCTACTAAGCAAAGGGAAGGGTTTTTTTTGGTTTATTTGTTTATTTTTTTCTTAGATCACACTTGTCTTTTCCCATAGGCCCAGCATCAGTCATGAGCTTTGCATTAGTTGATATCCTATGCCATCTATCCGGCACAGTAGTTGCACTAAAATATAAGGTCCATGGATGATTAAATATTTGTCAGAGTACCTTAAACTGAGATGATCTCATAAAATCATCATCAAGAATTAATCTACTGGATTAAAATTTTTGTTTAATTAAACATAGTAAGTCACCAAGACCATCAACTAAGGAATATAGAGACCACAATCTGCATTAGAATAAGCAGAAATGTTTTGTCTTTGAAGTGAGATATATATGCTTTATATGCATGTGTTATAAGTTTTCTTATATCCACAAACTACTTTAGTGAGGGTGCTTTTTGAAATTTTTTCTCCACAGATCTTGTACTCATTCCCACCTACATATCATTTTCTTCATGCCACTTATTTCACAAAGAACTATCGCCATATAGACTCTCCTTAGTCAATCTGTGACAGCTGTGTAGGCTTGTTCAAAAAAAATCCTTACATAGCAATGAACAAGGATAATTCTAGCACTACGTCATGGTCTTGTATGGGTTTTTGAAGTGTGTCTTTTTAATTCCTCTGTAAAATTAGATATTTGGTTGCCTTTCTCTCAGAGTGACTTTCTATTGTAAATTAGCTGGCCAATCCACATAGTATAACTAAAGAAGGAATACTTATATTATCAAAAATTTAAATATTCTAAATTTTACCTGTGAAAAACATTAAACTACTGGCAACATTCAATGTACTTGCTCTAGCTCTCTGTGCTTTTCTACTTCTATGATATATATTACTTTGATATATTCTTTATGATACCAAGGAGCATACTAAATTCCATAAATTCCCTACTATTTCCATTGGGTAGCACATATATTGATAGAAAACTGCTCATGTTAGCAGTTGCACTTTTTAAAAATTTTTCTAACTGTTGTAATTAGTGATTTATCTGTATTTAGTTGCCGATAATGTGACCAGAGAAGTTTCTGCAGGCATATAGCATAAGGAGGTCAAACATATAGTGTAAGGTACCAGAGATAGAATACATAATGTATACATGCACACATAAATGTACACATGTATATAATGCACACACATATGGTATATACAACACATTTGTGCAATATAAATACATATACATACACAATACACATAACATATGTACATGTACATACATGCACAATTATCTAGATAGATAAATAGTCCTTTCAAGTAATTAGAGACAAAATGGGTGCTGTCAATTAGGAAATAGCTGAATAAATTATGTCATTTGAATATAATATATTATTGAGCTCAAGAAAATTAAGAAGTTAGAGAAACTGAGAGAGTTTTAAAAATTGAAGCAGAGCATGGGGAAGAGAACCAGGAGAAAATCTCCCAACAGCAATAATGTAAAGGAAGACAACACTGAAAGACTTAAGGCCTCTGATCGATGTATTAGTGAACAATAACTGCAGAAGACTTGTAAAACATGTCTCCTGACATTCTACAGAGAAGTGATGAAGTGGAGATGAAGGAAAAGGCATACATCTTCAGATATGGCCAATAAGCGAATTTGTCTCACTTGACTATACATATTGGTTACAAAGAATGGTTCTATTATGGTTGTGGGAGGGAGAGGGTGTTTTACAAACACACACACACACACACACACACATACGTATAAATACAAGACATATAGACATAAAGATGCATGTATATATGTATGTATTTGTTTACATAATACATATGTACACATATACATATTCATACATGTATGGATGTATTGCTACATAACAGTAGGTATCCATATATCCATTGTATCACTGTTATATATAATAAATGATAAATATAGTATACATGTGTATACAGGAATATGCATATACATACACACATACAAATGAAAATAAAGTATTTTAAATATTACAGGAATATAATAACAATATTTTTCTGCCCTTACTAGCAATATAATTCAATTAAAGAAATAAACTCCCCTGAAAATCAAATATCAATTATAGTATAAGATTAGTATCTCTTATCTAGTGACAGGCCAACAAGAAAACAACTCTTTGGATATTATCATACTTTTGTATGACTGTTGTTAACTAACTCTCTCTTTTAATATTTTTAGCCCATGAGTGCTTCAAAAATTCAAAAAAAGTTTATATTTTATGATTATTATCATCATCATCTAGCTGCTGTTTTTATGCTTCTACAACTGGAAGATAATACAATTTGAAAATGTTTAACAAAATGTAATACAATAAAGATCAGGGGTGGGGAACCTGAGGTCTTAAGGCCACAGGTGGCCCTCTAGGTCCTCAAGTGTGGCCCTTTGACTGAATGCAAACTTCACAGAACAAATCTCCTCAATAAAAGAATTTCTTCTAAAAAATGTGGGCTCAGTCAAAAGGCCACCACAAGGTTGCAGGTTCCCCACCTCTCGTATAGATAATATTAATTTATGATTTTCTAGGTCACTATGAAGGCCTCAGAGATTTATTTCAATTTGAGGTTGATACCATCAAACTAAACATTTCCTGCCAAAATGCCTTTTAATTTACCCAGCATAACTTTTTAAAAAAATGAATATTTCTCTCAGAAACCATATTCAAGTTTCATAATACTATACCACATTGCCTAAAAATCCCCTCAATACCATTCCTTGCTTCAACACTTTTTAAGCATTTGGCTTCTGGAGACTTTATGATATGATAAATATATACCTACAATTTCAGTGTTATTTTGAGGGGAAATGGAGGGGTTAGCTATGTTTCTTTAGGACCTAGGTATGATGTAGTTTACAGTGTTATACTTTAATGAGTTATTTCTGTACTCATCAGAATAGCACATAGAATGGAAAAAAATGCAACAACTTAGATTTTGAGAATGAATTATTACTTCTTTGAACAGTCTGAACTTGTGCACCCTCTTCTGCAGAGCATTTTTCACTGGTAACGAGATTTATTTTTTGCATTGCATTTCGTTTTTCACAGGATCCAATTGCCCTTTTTAAGGATACAAATGACTTAAGCTGATGTTTTGGTCTAAAGGAAATAGTCCTTCTCTTTGCACTCATTCTATTTTTATTAGACACCACCCACAACTAGAGCTGCGTATGAAAAAAAAAATATTTGCACTGCTGGCAGAAATGGTGATAAATGTGACATTTTTGCTTACTTTTTTTTTCCCATGGCAAAAAACCCCCCTGACTTTTCCAGTTACAAGAATTCTCCCCTAACTAATAGAAAAATTGTTCAAGGTCCAGAAGTTAAGTGGATATGGCTCATGCGAGAAACTTTTTCTAGGGAACCAATGTTCCAAAAAAAATGAAGTGTATCCAATCATTTTATTAAAGGTCTATTCAGTCACTTTATAACATATGCACACACACATATATAGAGACACATCCACGTCCTCACACAGACTGAGAGTTTTTCTTGTTATTTCTGTTTCTCTGTTTACTTTTTTACTTCTATGTTTCATCCTTGTGAAACACAGTGGGGCTGAGAATTGACTGGCATTCTGGGATTGTAAATTCAGAGGGAAAGGCATTCCCTCTGAATGTATAAATCCTAACCTGTCAGTGAATTCATGAACTCCTAGAATGCTTGCTTTCTGAATATACTATGTTCATTATTATAACTGAAGTTCTACTTTCCTTTCTTTCATATTACAAAATTATTGCCTTCATGTCCACTTCAACTCTGGTTGCAAAGAGAAAAAATGTGCACTTTTATCACATAAAAAAAAATCAGCTCTCCTTTTTTTTGCATTCAATTTCTTTTCTCCATTTTTTTTTATTATCACAAAAAGATTGCTCTTGTGGCCTTTATGAACCTTCATTTCCCTTTGTAAAGCAGATGTAAAACTAATTAAAGAAGTTTATATAAAATTTATTGATTCAATATCTTCGTTTGATACCAATTACAGTATCAAGGAAATCTTCATCAACTTGAATTCACTAAAATGTCTGTGGTAAGGTGAGGTCTCTCTGCCCAGTGAAGGGATCATTGTTTAATAAAACAGAATTTTTGAGTAGGACACTCTTTATTTCTGTCTGTCTCTGTCTGTCTCTCTCTAGTGCTCTTTGTTTCTCAGTGGTCTCTCTCTCACTCTTGCTCTGTCATCAAAGCTCATATACATTTATTTCCAAACAGCATTATAAACTAAGATTCCTCTATATCAGCTTTGTTCTGATAAATCTGGTGATAAAATGTAACAAAAAGCTTGCTTAATTTCAAGGAAGGGAAATTGTGTTCAGATTTTGGCTCTGATTCAAATTGGTTATTGAGGCAAGTTACTTAACTTTTTTTAAGCTATAATCTCTTCATCAGTCCAATTGGTATGACAATACTTGTACTGGCCACTGCAGGAGAAGTGCATAAAATTACCCTCCCAGATAAACCCCAGAAACTGATTTCAGTATGTTTCCTGAGGATGGCAGCTTCCAGTGAGCTTCCTCACTTTGCTTGTCGTAATATCCCTTATCAATCCCACTGGTATTTTATCATTAACTTCCCTGAGATGTTTATGTAACACATAGACCCGCCCCTTCTTAGAAATAGCCCTGATCCCAGGCATGCTGACTCCATCTTGTTCTGTATCAGCCATTTTGTTAAATGACCCCTAACAAACTGAACACCAACTGCAGCACTTATTATCCTTCAGTGTCTCATTTTTGCCTCTTATTAGTATAAAAAGACTGAGTTATTTAAGTTAGAGGATTCTAGAATCCTGAGAAAGTTCTGCATCCTGTCAGGCCCAAAGGATAGATTTATTTGATTTAGTGAGACCAGCTATACTTAGATGGTAACTCTCATGTCTCTCTCCTAGAACTAATAATATAAAATATTCTCAATGAATATATTATTCTTTTTTTATTACTACTGTTTTATGAATAGCCATCTTTGCTTTTTATTTCATAACATTAATTTGAATAATATAAATAATAAATAATGACAAACTTTTAAATAATATATATTAATAATAATTAACAAATAATAAATTGCAAATAAAATGCAAATAAATGAAAAATAAAAATAAATAAAGCTTATGAAGACTGTCTAAAATAAGAATATATTGAAATCCTTATGCCAGGCTCATGAATCTTGCTATCAACCCTAGATGGCCAGAAAAAAGGGCTACTTGCTTCTTTCTTTCCTTTCTTTGCTCTTTCTTTTTTCTTCCTTCCTTCCTTTCCTTCCTTCCTTCATTCTTTCCTTTTCCTTTTTTTTTTACACATGTTATGCACATTGGAAAAGACAACACACTATAAAACAAGAAAAACAAAAGTAAAAAAAAAAGCTATGTTTCAGACTATACACAGACTTAGTCAGTTTTCTCTTTGGAGGTAGATAGTATTTTTCAATATAGGTATTTTGGAATTGCTTGGATCATTGTCTTGATCAGAAAAGCTGTCTTAAACAGTTGAACGTTATTATAATATTGTTGCTATTGTTTACAGTGTTCTCCTGTTTCTGCTCACTTTGCTTTTCATCAGTCCATATGCCTTCCAATTTTTTTTCTGAAAATATACTACTCATCATTTCTCATAGTATGATAATATCACATTACAATCATATATTATACTTTGTTCAGCTATTCCTAATTGATGGGAATCATTTCAATTTCAAATTCTATAAACCACAAAAAGAACTTCTCTAAATACATTTGTAAAAATAGGCAATTTTCTATTTTATTTGATCTCTTTGGATACTGAGCCAGTAGTGGTACTGTTCGATCAAAGAGTACATATAGTTTTAGTTTATGTGGTTTATATAATTTATTCATAGGCTTAGTTCTTTATATTTTTGAGAAATAAAGCCTTTACCAGAGAAACTTGCTGTAATTGTCCACTCCCAAGTTTTCTGTTTTCCTTCTGATTTCTGTTGCATTAGTTTTATTTACATAAATTTTGTTTTCAAAATAACCCAGGTTACTTCCCATGATTTTCTCTATCATATTTCCATGAAGGGTAAGTTGTGATTCCCCACCAATGTAATTTTACTATTTCCTCCTAGAATTCATTTACCTTTTCCATTAAGAACTTCGATGCTATGCCATTTGGTGCATATGTTTATTATTAATATTACTCCATTTGTCTATGGTGTCTTTTAGTAACATGTAAGCTTTGTACTTAAACCTTTTAATTAAGATTATTTTACCTTTGCTTTTTAGGCCATCATGATCACTAGCTCTGCCTATTTTTTTTTTTAATTTCAGTGGAAGAATAATAGATTTTGCTCCATCCCCTTATCTTAATTCTGAATGTGTCCTTGTGTTTCAAGTGCGTATCTTGTAAACAACACATTGTTGGATTGTGGTTTCTAATCCATTCTGCTATTCACTTCTATTTTATTAATGAGCTCATCTCATTCACATTTATAGTTATGATTCTTATCTGTGTATCTCTCTATATCCTATTTTCTTCCCTGTCTCTCTCTGTCTCTGTCTCTCTCTGTCTGTCCTTGTCTGTCTGTCTGTCTCTCCTCTCTCCTTCTCTCTCCCTCTCTCTGTATATGTGTGCATCCCTCTTTCAAATAAATAACTGACAGTGATTTTCAAGTTTTGATTGCTCCCACCACTACCATTTTACCTTCAACTGTAAAAGCTCTTCCTCACCCATCCTTATTACATGAAATAATTTTCACCATTGTCGCTCTCCCTTCCTGATTCCACTAAGGCATCCAATTTTTTCACTCATCCTTTTTTTTTTAAAACATCATTTAACCATAACTGCCTCAGTCTCATGTCCTCTCTCATATAAAATCCTTCTAACTGCCTTAATAATCATAAAATACTGAGAAAGCAACTGTATAATTTTGCCATATAAGAATGTAAATAGTTGACATTACTGAGTCCCTTCTGATTTATTTTTCATGTTTTCTTTTGTCATATTTAAGAGTCAAAATTTCTATTCAGCTATGATATTCTTATCAAGAACTCTTAGAAAGACTTAGACCAGAAAAAAGAAAAGAAACTAGAAGAAAACTTGATAGCTATTTTAAAGTGCTTACAGGGCTATCACCAATAAAGAGGGCTTTGTTTTGCTTGACTTAAAATGTGGAAGTTAAAAAATAGTAAAATTAAGCTTTTTATGTGGAAAGACTTCCTAACTATGTGCAAAGGGTTATAAAAATAAGCATACCCTTTGACCCAGGAATAGCACTTCTAGGGCTATATCCCAGAGAGATCATGCAAATGGGAAAAGGACCCTCATATACAAAAATATTTGTAGCAGCTCTTTTTGTGGTGGCAAAGAATTGGAAATTGAGAGGATCCCCATTAGTTGGGGAATGGCTGAACAAGTTGTGGTATATGAATGTAATGAAATACTATTGTGCTATAAGAAATAGTGAACAGGCTGACTTCAGAAAAACCTGGAAAGACTGTATGGACTGATGTTGAGTGAAGTGAGCAGAACCAGGCGACTGTTGTACACAATAACAGCCACATTGTACAATGACTAATTTTGATAGACTTAGCCCTTCTCAGCAATCAAGGATCTAAGACATCTCCAAAAGTCTCATGATAGAAAATGCTATACACATCTAAAGAAAGAACTATGGAGTTCAAATGCACACCAAAGCATAGTATTTGCTCTTTTTTTTCTTCTGTTTTGTTTTGTTTCCTCTTTCTTTTCATTCCTCCTATTGGTTCTAATTCTTCCTAACAACATGACTAACGTGAACATATGTTCAATAGGAATATATCTGTATAGCCTACATCATATTGAGTGCCATCTTGGGGAGGGAGGAAGGGAGGGAGAGGGAGATTTTAAACTCAAAAGCTTATGGAAGTGATCATTCATAAATCAAAATAAATTTAAAAAAAAAAAGAAAAGAACACCTAAAAAAAATAATAAAACTGACTAGGCCAAATGTTAAAAGAGGTACAAGCCAAAGAGGAGGAGAATGCATTGAAAAGCAGAATTGGCCTAATGGAAAAAAAAGAGGCACACAATTTCACTAAAAAACATACTCCTTAAAAAGCAGAATTGGTCAAATGAAAAAGAGGTACAAAAGCTCACTGAAGAAAATAATTTCTTAAAAATTAAAATTGAGCAAATGGAAACTAATGATTTTATGAGAAATCAATAAAAAATAAAGGAAAAACAAAAGAATGAAATAAATTGAAGATAATAGGAAATATAGCACTAGAAAAACAATAGACCTAGAAAATAGATCCAGCACAGATCATTTGAAAATTACTGGACTCCCTGAAAGCTATCATTAAAAGAAAAAAAAGAGGCTAGGCATAATCTTTCAAGAAATTGTCAAGGAAACCTGTCCTGATATTCTAGAACCAGAGGGTAAAATAGAAATGGAAATAATCCACCTATCACCTCCTGAAAGACCCCAAAGTGAAAACTCACAAGAATATTATAGTCAAATTCCAGAGCTCCCAAGTGAAGAAAAAACATATATAAGCAGCAAAAAAGAAACAATTCATTAAAGTCACATCTAAATAATGGGAAAAACATCAATTGCTCATGGGTAGCTGAGCTAATATAATAAAAATGACAATTCTTCATCAATACATTTACTTATTCAGTACCATACCAATGAAACGACCAAAATTATTTTATATAGCCAGAAAAAAATAATACCAACATTTATCTGGAAGAAGAAAAGTTCTAGAATATCAAGTGAAATAATGAAAAAAAATGCAAAGGAAGGTGGTCTAGCCATACTAGATGAAAAGCTAGATTATATAGTAGCAATCATCAAAAGTATTTGGTACTGGCTAAGAAACAGAATGGTGAATCAGTGGAATAGATTAGGCACACAAGACACAGTAATCAATGACTGCAGTAATCTACTATTTGATAAACCCAAAGCCTCCAGCTTCTGGGATAACAACTCACTATTTAACAGAAACTGCTGGGAAAACTGGAAAATAGTATAGCAGTAAGTAAGCATAGACCAACATCTTACACTGTATAAGGTCAAAATGGGTATATGATTTATACATAAAGGGGGATAGCATAAACAAATTAAGAAACTAAAGAATAGTTTAAATATCAGATCTATGGAAAAGGGAAAAATTATGACCAAACAAGAGATAGAAGATATCATGAAATGTAAAATGGATAATTTTGATTACATTAAATTAAAAAGTTTTTGCACAAAGCCAATGCAACCAAATTTAGAAGGGAAACAGAAAGGTGGGAAGCTTTTTACTGCCAATGTTTCTGATGAAGGTATTATTTCCAAAATATATAGAGAACTGAGTTAAATTTATGAGAATAAAAATCATTTCCCAGTTGATAAATGGTCAAAGGATATGAACAAGCAATTTTCAGATGAAGAAAATTGAGCTAGTCATATGAAAAAAAATGCTCTAAATCACTATTGATTAGAGAAATGCAAATTAAAACACCTCTGAAGTACCACCTCACACCTATCAGATTGCCTAACATGACAAAAAAGGAAAATGATTGGTGGTGGAGAGGATGTGAGAAAATTGGAACACTAATGCATTTTTGGTGGAGTTGTGAACTGATACAAACATTCTGGAAAGTGATTTGGAACTATGCCCAAAGGGCTATAAAACTTTGCATTCCTTTTGATCCAGCAATTCCACTATCAACTTTGTATCCTAAAGAGATCATAAAAAAATATAAAAGGACACATGGGTAAGACAATATTTATAGTGGCTCTTTCTGTGGTGGCAAAGAATGAGAAATTAAGGGGATGCCCATCTACTGGGGAATGGCTGAACAAGTTGTGGTATATGAATGTAATTGAATAACATTTTCCTAGAAGAAATAATGATCAGGCAGATTTCAGAAAAACCTAGAAAGGCTTATATGAACAGATGCTGACTGAAGTGAGCAAAACCAGGAGAACACTGTACAGAGTCAAAGCAACAATACAATGATCTAAGTAAGGCAATTCCAAAAGAGTCACGATGGAAAATACTATCCACAGTGAGAGAAAGAACTATGGTGTCTGAATGCAGATGCTATTTTCACCTTTTAATATTTTTTCTTTCTTTCATTTTCTTTTCTTTTGTTTTGATTCTTAATTCACAAGACTAATGTAGAAATATATCTAATATAATTGTACATGTATAACCTATATCAGATTGCTTGCTGTTGTGGGGAGGGGAGAGGGGAGAGAGGGAGGGAGAAAAAAGTTTGGAAATCAAAATCTTATGAAAGTGAATGGTGAAAACTTTCTTTGCATGCAATTGAAAAAAATGTTATTTAAAAAAGAAAGAAACAATTCAAGTATTGTAGACCCACAGTCAGGATAACACATGATTTAGCAGCTTCTATATTAAAGGATCAGAAGGCTTAGAATGATATTCTGCAGGGCAAAGGAGCTAAGAACACAACCAAGAATCACCAGCCCAGAAAAACTGAGTATAATCCTTGAGGGAAAAATAGACATTCAAAGAAATAGGCATTTAATCATTCTTGATGAAAACACCATAGCTGAATAGTAAATTTGACTTTCAACTACAAGACTTAATAAGGGTAAAATGTTTACCTACATGGAAAGATACTTGTAACTCATAAGAACTTTATCATTATTAGGGCAGCTCGAAATAGTATATATAGACAGAGGGCACAGGTGTGAATTTAATATGAAGGGATGATAAAAAAAATAAAATTAAGGGGTAAGAGAGGGGAATGAACTGGGAGAATGGGAAAGGTAGAATGGAACCAATTGTCTCACATAAAAGAGGCTAGAAAAAGCTTTTGCAATGGGGGGAAACATGAGGGAGGTGAGAGGAAGTGAGTGAAGCTTACTCTCATCAGAATTGGCTCAAAGAGGGAACAACATACATATTCAACTGGGCATAGAAATGTATCTTATCCTGCAGGAAAGTAGGAGGGGAAGAGGATAAGAGAAGGGAGATGATAGAAGGGAGGGCAGATTGTGGGAGGGAGTAGTCAGAAGCAAAACACTTTTGAGGAGGGGCAGGGTGAAAAGAGAGAATACAACAAACAGTGGCGGGGGGAAGGATGGAGGAAAATACAGTTAGCCTGCAGATGTACAATAAGTTGATATCAATATTGAGAAGTTAAATAGGAAAGTACCTTATAAGTCACCACATGCACTGGGGTAGCTTAGGTCATGATCATTACAGATAATGAATATCTTGATGTGTGACATATATTTGAATTTCAACTATTTGAAGTCGCATTAATGTAAAATACACTAATTTGTTCCAGCTTAATGGAAATATGAAGTGTAAATTCAAATAATATGACCACTTCAGGGGATTTATTATTATCACTATTTGAGAACTATCCAACAGAGGGTATCTCTGCTCTAGACCAAGGAATATTGTTAGATCTAATTTAGTCTTACTTTACCTGACTTGAAGTAAGGAGTATTATGTTCCTTATTCTTATACTCAATTCACTAAGTCCTTCACTTCACTCTTCATACAAGAAAGACTACCCAGTCAAATAAACAGGCTCAAAGTAGTCTAAGTGGAGTATTTGCTTTTTATGCCATGTGCTCATGACCATACCAAAGCCTTGGTGAGAAAATGTGGCCAGCCAACCTTTCCTCCACTCAATTCCTGGAAGCAGCTTGAAGCAATCCTGCATGATGCATAGTCAAAATTGAAGACTGACAATGAGGGCTCCTTTCTTTTGTACATCAACTGAGACTTTAGCTAATCCAGCTCCAAAGCAAACAAGAAGCCAGAAGCCGTCTCATTTTCTCAAAATGTCTCAATTAATCACAAATGCCTGGAAACAAACCTTCCCAGCTTCTATTTGTTTGCCTTGAACCTATAATTGTCACTTGGAGCTTGCTTACTCAGATAGCTCTTTAACAGGAGAAAAGGAGGAAAACAAGGCCAATTAGATATTACAGAATGAAACAGACTCCTCTCCCCCCAACACCTTTATAGCATAATTTGCCAGTGTGAATGGCTGATGACTTGAGCACTGTATTCTTGGAAGAATTAAAATTGCATATGACTAGTCAAAAGACAACAGAAAGTCAAAGATGGGATGACTAGGATTTAGCAAGTAACCAAGGATGACTACAGTGTGAGAGGTATTATGAAAAAATAAACAAAACCAAAAAAAAAAACCATGAAAATGAAGATAAATGTCTGGAAAATGAGATGGGTCCATTTTACAATGAGAATAAATAATAACGGTAAGGCAAGTAGCATTTATTAAATACCTACTATATGCCAATCATAATAAACACTGGATATACACACACACATATGTATACACCTATCTATCAACCAACATATAAACACAAAAGTACCACAAAAATAAAATATTCCCTAATCTTAAGCATCTCAGGAGCTCACAGTTTAATGAGGGAGCCACAATGAAAACCACTATGTAAAATTAAGATAATATATACAGGATAAATTGGGAATATTCTCAGAGGGAAGGCCCTAACATGAAATATTGGGATAAGCTTCTTTCAGGTGATATTTAGGTGAGACTTAAAGGAAGACAGCAAAGTCAGGAGGCAGAGTTGCCAAGGGAGAGAATTTCAAGGAAGAGGTGCAACCAGTAAAAATGCTTGAAGTTGGGAGACATAGTGTCATGTGAGAATACGATGAAATTCATTGTAAATGGACTAAAAAGCATGTAGAGGGAAGTATGATATAAAAAGCCCAGGAAAAATAAGAAGTGCACATGTTATGAAGGGTTTTTAAATCCAAACAGAGAATTTTGTATCTGATCCTGGAGGTGATAGGAAGCTCCAGGACACAACTGAATGATTTGGGAAGGGGTGAAAGGGGGATGATATAGTCAGACCTGTGCTTTAAGAAGGTAATTTTGAGAACTAAGTGGAGGATGGATTGTAGTAAGAAGAGATTGAGACAGGAAGACTGAACAGAAGGTTAAACCAATCATCCAGGCATGAGTTGATGAGTACCTGTATCAGGGTGATGTCAATGTCAGAGGAGAGAAAGGGGCATATATGAAAATTGTTTAATTAGACGTGGAGGTGAGAATGAGTAAGGAGTCAATGAGGACAGCTACGTTGCAAGCCCAGACAACTGGGAGGATGGTGATTCCCTGGACAATAGTGGGAAAGCTTGGAAGACATGACAGTTTTTGGAGGTCAAGATAACGTGTTCAGTTTTGGACACACTGAATTAAAGATATCCATAGGACATATATTTCAAGATGTCTAATTTGCAGTAGAGATGCAAGAAAGGAGGTCAGGATAAGTGATGGATAGCTTGAGTTCTATACTGTTATAGCAGGGATACTCAAAAGTTTAATCCTCAAAGGCAATATCCTTTAGGGAAGAGACTGCAGCCTAAGAAACTAGTTCAGTTTTTAAAATGGGAGATAAGAGTTACTCTCTACATAAGGCCATGTGTTTTGTTCAGAGGAAAAACAAAATACAAAACTATTTGTAGCTGTACTCTTTAGAGACACACACACACACACACACACACGTATATATGCATATATATAATATATATCTATATATATAATACATATAATATATAGATATAGAAATATATAGATATATAGATATTTATTGTATATATGGGTGTATAGACCTGGGCATATTTTAATATAATATATAATGAGATTTCTTCTGTTCATAATCCTAGAGATCATGATGAATGATGCCATATACTTAGAACTAATGTTCTGGAGGAAATTTGGAAACAGAAAATAGAAAATGGAATCTGAAAGTAAACAGACACGAGAAGGGAAAGCAGAAGACACTCATGAAAATACTCATATTTTCACTTCATTCCACTAAGAAAAGCACCGTGTGATTTAATTTTCACTCATAACAAGAGAGGAGGACAAAAGATCACATTGCAAGAAATCTAAATAGGGAAGCAAGGCAGTAAAGTAGGAAAAGCATTGGTTATGAAGTTATAGAACAGGTTCACATCCTGCCTTTGGCACTCCCTGTGTGACTTCAGGTCACACTTTAATCCACTAGGTCTCAGTTTCTATATATGTAAAAATAAGAGGATTGTAATAGATTGTCATTGGCATCCCTTTATAGCTTTACATATATGATTCTATGAAAAAAATACCTCAGAAAATCTTTAGATTATAATAAATATTAGAATTAGGACAAATCACAAAAAAGAAAATGATGAGAGAGGCAGAAAAAATAAAGAAGAAAAAGACAAAGATGATGGGCGTAAGATGAAAATACAGAAAAATATAAGAGAACAAATGAGTGTTGGGGAAGATTTATAGAAAAATGATTCAAAACTGCATCATCTACACATTTCATGTGCAGACCTTGGGCTACTTTGAATAGGATTTCAGTTTGTGCTGAGTTCTGTTTCTTTGTGGGAAAACTTTGAAATTCTTTTCAGTGTATGTGAACTTTGGATACTTCCAGTGTTGTCATAAACAGGCTTTACTGTATTTATTTTCTGGCAAGAACTCGGGACCACCAAAAGCTCTAAGAATTTCAGCCCAATTTCATTGTATTTAGAGTTATTCGTGTTGGGCTAAAGATGCTACTATACACAAGAGAGTTTGCTAGGATAAGGGAGTTATTTTGAAAAAAAATCTCCAAAATTGATTAATTCATGCAATTTATGAGCATAACAATAAATAGTAGTTAGTAATGGCAGTAAATTAGTAATAAATACATTGTTTCCCTCCCTATAAAATGAACTCCTGGGAAATAAGAAACCTTTTCACCTCAATTGGTAGATCAGTCTATAGAATAACAAAGCACATAATACAGAATATATACTCAAAAAGGTTTCAGACAAGTAAATTTCTATCAAAAATCAGGAACTGGGGAAAATCAAAGTCTTAAGGATATAATAATCACATGGCTTACATTTACACAGCAATTTAAGTTTTATAAAGCACTTTAAGTACGCTACCTCATTTGCTCTTCACAACTCTGTGAGTTAGATACTCTTTTTATCATGATTTTATAGATAAGGAAACTAAGAGTAAGCGACCTGTCCAGGGTTTAAGAAAAAGTTTTAAACTCAGTTCTTTTTGACTCCAAAGGCAGGAAACTATCTATGAGCAATGAGGCTTCAACTTCCAACATCTTATGGAACTATCCACTCTTGGAATTGTAAGGACCTACAAGTGTCATATGGATCAACACAAATGTGAACAGGAATCTCATCAATATTCCTATGTTGTTGTCCAGGTTCCAACTAACAACTTGCAATGATAATGAACTAATTTACTACTTCCTGAGGCAGCCCTTCTCACTTTTAAAAGTTTTGGTTACTAGAATTTTAATCCCCACTAAACAAAGAGGAAATCTTCCTCTCTGTGTCTTTCATCCATTGCTTCTGATGGTACCCCATTGCAGCCAAGAATAACACATCTAATTCCTATTTCACAATTCCCCCATTCCTTTTTTGAAAAAAAAATCATTTTTTCCCTATCTTTTCCAAGCTAAAGATCTCAATTTCCATCAAACTATTACCAGTAATATTTTGGTTTATTTTAAAACATATTTTATTGATTTAGACCCAAACTGTATCTCTTTTCCAGTTGTGTGCTCATCAGTATTTAACAATCAGCTTTGTTTAATATACAGTGCTAACATTTTCTCCATCACTTTTTTTAAAAGTCTAGACAATAAACAGAGCAATACATTAAGACCTGATTTGATATGTTTTCTGATTTCTGAGGTATAAATACTCAATGTAAAAATTTACTAATTGACTTTTAAATTGTAGAGCTATCTTCCTCATATCCTTGTTCCTTATTTAGTTAAAGATGGCAGAATGATATGGTAGAGAAAAAAAATGTTGGTATTGGAGGTGATTAAAATCTATGTCCAAGTCACAGCTCTGCAAATTACTACTTCCTAGGTTCTAGAAAAATCACTGCAACTTTCTGAACTTCTGTTTCCTGCTCTGAAAGTATATATGCAGAATCTAATTCACAGTCTAAATTGGTAGGATCAAATGTTTTAAGTTTTTAAATTGTTTTGCAACCAGGAAGCATTGTATATGTTAGTTATTATTATTGTTTTAAAGTACATAGAACCTAATGAAACAAAAATACAGCTTGGAATTAATTTCCAAAAGAGAATTTTTACATGAAAAATATTCACATATGTTTTCTTAAAAGTGAGCTGTTTAAGAGCAATCTATGTGTTTTTTTTTTCTTTCAATTTCCTGGAAATAATTTGGCACTGAGATTTTGTTTTCCACTTACTGACATTGGCATAAAACCTATGTATGGAAGACATAACTCTAAGAAGTGCTTTTTTTTGCTAAACTGTACATCTTTATGGATGTGGGTGGGGTGTTTCAAATTAGTCAGTTTAATAAGCACATATTAAGTAACTACTTTGTTTCAGGAACTGTGCTATACTAAGCTCTGGGGAGATAAATGAAGGGGAAAACATATCCCTCTTCTGAAGGAGTTATGGGGTAAGAGCAGATGCAAACAGCTTTGTTACAATTGATACTTTAAGTACTCTTAGAGATGGAGCTATATTGCAAGAATACTACTCATTGCTCCATCATCTGCCATTCAACTGAATATTTTCTATATATTTTTTTTCTTCTGAGCCTTGTTTTCTCATTTGCAAACTCAAAATATTTTTTACTTACATAACAAACATTAAGGAAGTATGCAAATTAAACTTTAATAAATTAATGGATTCACCATATTATTGAGATAGGTATTTTCCAAGGTCACACAATAAGTGTCACAAGCAGGACTTGAACCTAGTTCTTCTTAGCTTCAAGACCAGCTTTCTATCAACTACTCCATGCTACCTCTTATTGTATAATAATGTTTATTACAATGATCTGTGGTTTTGTGTGAATTCAATAGTAAGTTATAGAGTAGAGGAGGGTAAGGACTATGTATTATCTAAACACAGCATCCACCACAATACTTGCACCCAGCACACAGTTGATCGATGCTTGATGGATGAATAGATGCTAAATATCTTGTATATTTCCACTGAGCTAGTAAGTGAAACAGCTTGGACTCCAAGTACGGTGGCCCTTGATGCTGTTGATGTGTGTGAGGGTCATGATTTCTTAATGGTAGCAGTCAAGGGTAACACTTCTCTCTGTAGTCACATATGGCTCTTTTCTTCGCTATATCTTTACAAAGTAAACAGTAGCAAGCATTTGGGAAGACAAACGGGACAGGAAAGGGAAGAAACATAATTGAACATAAGAAAACAGATTTTATGATATTTAATATAGAATATTTATAGGGTTTTTTTAAACTTAAAGAATATTCATTACATTTACTATTTACAATTTCTTTTTAAAATGTGACAGTCCCCAACTAGAGAAACTATTTAACAAATAGAAATAGTCAACCTTCAAAATGACTAGTAATTCTTGCTGGATGCAAATAATAATGGATCTAAAGTTTTAATATCCCCTATACAAGTGTCTGTGACTTACTCCCAACTTATCTGACTTAGCAGATAATTCTTAGGAATTAATAAAGGCATAGAGAGGTCCTAGGTAAAATACATTTTAAGTGTCCACTGTGGCATCTGAAGCTATAAGTTCCAAATTACAAATAATAGTATAAATAATACAAATAAAGCCAATAAAATTATAGAAAATGGAAAAAAAATAGCAACCAGAATATATTCTTTCCTAAAGGAAGATAATAAAAAAAACTTCTTTCCAAATAAGTAAATAGCACTAGAGGCCACTAAATGGATTAAATTATTCATTTTCTTGAAAAAAAAATGTAGAAAAATCAAATTTTAAATAAATTTCATAAGCCATATGTGAACATTCTTAGGTGTTCCATACATATGATTCCACTTTTAGTATATCACATTTAGAGAACATAAATGAACACAATCATTTTAATGGCTGCCTACAAACTAGCCAAAGCTTATTTCTCTTTTTCATCTTCTCTGCACATGTACAACATGTCATAAGACATCTCGTCCTTCCATGGGCAATGGGATCATTTTAAAGTCAGCTCTAACAGATGACATAGAGCTCTTCAATGCTAGGAAAAGAGTAAATTCCATAAATCTTTCTTTGTCTTGAGCTTCTCTCTCAAATTCTCTGGCATCTTCACAGATGATGCTTTTAGATATTGATGTTGGGAATAATCTTCACTTTCTTGGGATTCTGATGGTTGTGATATTTTTTCATCACTTTCCTCAACACACGAATTTTGAGAGTGATTCATCTTATTTTTCCTATAATCTAGAACTTCAAAGCCCTCTTCTTCCCTTTGTCTTGGGCTTTCTGGCTAGCCTTTGTCTGACACTTCACCTTTCCTCTCAGGAAGCCAGTTCTCTCACAGAGCCCAGCATTTGCGGCAATGTGAAAGGTTCATTTTATCACAGGAAGTATATTTCAAATAATCAGCTGAAATTTTAATGTCACTGGCCTTTGCCTGATATATCTCATCATCTTCAACTGCGAGTTCTTGTCCTTCATTGTGACTATAATCTTCTTAATTAAGACTCTGCTTCAAACATTGAATTGGTCTGAAGGTGAATCATTTAAATTTTCACTTAATACACCAGCATCAATATGAGGATTTGAAGAGATTTCTTTTGAGACACTGCTACAACTTTATTCATAGCATATCTCATTTATGACACTTAGGGCACAACTTTCATCAAATGAAAAGGAGATGTTATCTGATTTATGTCATTTTCTGTCTTTCACCAAGAAACACATCTGAATTTTCTTGTTTCACTATGTGTTCTTGTTCTAGATGAGATGTTTGGTCTAGAATTCAAATGCTGATGGTTTATCTTCCTGCAATTCTTACATTGATTCCTTTTGACCACTTCCAATTTCAAGCTGACATGTGGTTTCATTGTTAGATGTATTTGGAGTAGTAAATTCTTGTTGATCCTCTACTATCAAGTTTCTAGAAATCATTGCATATAATCTCCTATGCTCTTTCATAGAGAAACTTGAAGCAGATCTGCAATAGGGTCATGTAAACAATGAAAAAAAAATTGTTTTTTTCTTTTTATCTAATAATTTTTTGCCATACTATACTTGTCAAGATAGAATACAACCTCCATTATAAATGCATGCACCAGCAAACTTCAACAACTTCAAGAGTAATGGCTTTTGTCTAACCAGAGTCTTTTGTACTGAAGTTGACATTTGTGAAATGCTTAAGGCACCATCTGTATCAGAAGACATTTTGGTAGTACACATTTGCCTGGATTAGGATGAGAAGAGCTCTCTTAAATTTGAGAAGAGGGCATAGGAAAAAAAAAAAAGTAGGTGATGACTTTACTCTATCTGGGGTTTAAATTCTTACAGCAGGAGATAATTCTGGGTTTAGCAGGAGGGGCCTGCCCCAAATGCACTTGCATTTTGTTTGGATTTGCAGAAGAATCTGCACGTGTTAGAAGGGTCCCCAGGCCAGAAAGGAGAGCCAGCCCAGCCATGGGCCCCTACATCTGGTTACCTTTGCACTAGGTAAAGGCTGGCCTCCACACACCCCAGGAATCCACTACTCAGATACACCCTGCCCAGCCCTTTCCAGCCCAGTCCTTTTTTTCCCTTCCTACCACCTGCTAGCGAAGACTAGCCTCTTCCCTTCTCCCTCACGCCTCGCGTCTGATGTCACAAAGTCTCCAAAAAAAGGAAGTGCCTTGGACAAGACATTCAACCCACCCTCCACCCCCTAGTCCCATGCCAGGCGAGGCTCAGGGCCTGCCCAGACCTCAGGCCCCTGTGGCTCTAGCCTCACCTCCTACTTCAGAGGTAAGTGGAGCTTCAGTCCACGCACCTGGGAAAGCCTGGGCTGGGCTGCTTGGGGGCTCCCCTCTCCTCCAATGGCCCACATCAAAAGCTGCATGGTAGCTCTACACGCACTGCCCATCTTTATGTTTTCACTAAAACTTAATAAAATCACATTGCAGAATGAAAGATGAAGGCAATATTAAAAGTTGGCAGATAAATTACTTGCTATAGGAATTTTACTTTAAAAAATCAATTTCATTATGAATTTGATTGCACTGAATGGTTTCTTACACATACAACAAAAATTTTGATCTATCATACCTTTATTTGCTTTCCTCTCTCTTTTGTTAGACACTTGAACTCCTTGAGTAATTAGTTCAGGATATGTAATGACTCTAACTAGGCTATTTTACTAGGAAATAGAGCGTAATGAGTGACCATCCCTGAAGTCTTCCCTAAAAGTATATCATTTAATTTCTTTTATCACAAGCTTACATTTTGGCTCAGCTTTTATATCATTCTGACATATTAAAGTACAAAATTATTTTATGCTTCCTAACTGTGACTGACAGGGCATTTTGCCTTTGTGTACCTAGAATAAGGAAGTTCAACATAGGTAGAATTAATTTATTAGGACACTAAATGAAGGTAAATTTGGTTGTGTGTGTCTATACACATATTGGATTGTTGATTTCTTTAAGTACCGAGCAAATTGACATATAGATTGATGCTATGAATATGATATCTTTTTTTACTTTATGTTTGTACAATTACAGATTTTGAAGTGGCAGAGAGACCTTAGGGGTCACTTAAGTCCAACATGTTAATTTTATATCTTAGTTAAGAGTCCTGGACAGATGGAAAGCTAATTTTCAAGGTCCACAGTAGAGCCAAAATTGAATCTGGTCCTCTGATTCCAAATAGACAGCTTTCCCTCCTATACCACACTATCTCATCTTAGTGTCACAGCTTTGATATTACATGTGTGAAATAGTGTTTGTGTGTATCCGCAGGCAATATAAAAGCTTGTTTTCACCAGTCAGAAGGTAGAAGCTTAAACTTGAAAGAAAGACACTAACCCCAATAATGTTTAGGTAATTATAATTTCTATTGAAATATGTTCATTCTGGAAGTTATTTTACATGTCCCACACACAAACTCCTTAAACAATGCTCTATCTTTATATTTCAGGAAGCTTTACTCTAGTAATGAGATATCTCAGTAGTAAGAGGTAATGGTCAGGGTGTTTTGTTGTGCAAGGTGTTGACTACTCTTCTCCACTCTTGTCATTGACAAGATTCTTCAAGCCATTTTCTTTGTATAAATATTTGAATATACCCAGGTAGACATATAAACATGAAGGCATATTTATTATTTTTTGTTATCCACCGGAACTGATAGTAGCCTACATAACTTGATCCGATAAGCAGAAATATAATCTCAGACTAATTCCAATTATGTCCCTTATTGAAGAATGGCTTCAAATTATCCATTTTATAATAAATCCATTATTGCTGAAGGTGATTAATGTGCTTTTGCCACATTGACTCTTTTATCTGTTTCTACGTCTTCCTGGAGGATTTTTTGTTTTGTTTTGTTTTTTATCACCTTACAAGGCAATTATGGGGAGTATATCTGCCTCACAGTTCAAGTACTAATAGAACTTGGCACAGGTACTCTGTAACTTTAAAGCTCCACCTACTTTCCTAATCTGGTGATTGTTCATTCTCCTGAGTGCATTGAAATGTACCTGATCTGAATGGTTCAATCCATAACCAGAGCTTCATTGAATTTGACATGTTGGTATAGTTAGAATGATATCCAACTTCAGCTAGGTTGAAGAGATACTTGTAATGTTGTGGTGTGTCCTTCCTCAAAGTGGACCACTGACATCAGGAACATGATGACATGACTTGCAAATTAATTGAATTTGAATGAGGTAGGGCTGTGCAAAGTTACCAGCCTCACTTTCTCCTCCAGAGCAATGTGGGTCCAGTGGCCCACTATAGATCAGGACAACTGGAGATGGCCCAGGATGCAGTGGGAGACCTTGGCCTTTTTAAGCTAAGGTCTTTCCAAGTTCTCACTTTGAGTGAGGCAAGGCCCATTCAGTGAATAGGTCCCTTTAAGAAGTGAGTCAAGGGATGGCCTCTTTAATCAAAAAAAAAAAAACTGGGAGGGAAAGAGGAAGACCCTCAAGGTTGCTGGCCAAAAGCTCACTCTGAGCTAGGAGGGCCCAAAAAGTAACCATTAAGTGATACTTAGGCAGGGACCTGTTGTTGTCCAATCCATGAGAGCCAGAGTTAATTAGTTTTAAGTCATGGTCTTTAAGAAAGAAATCTAGCTAGAAAACCAAGATAACTAGATAGATTTAGGCATCAAAATTTACTTTCTTTTGGGCAGAACACCCTCAGGGTAGGAAAGGAAAGGAGGGGAGCAGAAGATGTTACTGCACTGGTAGGCTACACCAAAAAAAAAAATAGGTCCAGTATAAAGTATCTATTTTTCTACAAAGTCCCTACATTATAATACATTTTTTTAAAAAATGAAACAACAACCACAACATACTTGTATAGAACTTTAATACTTGCAAGAGCTTTTTGTATATTTAATTTAACCCTCACGAACCACATTGTTGAAGAAAGTAGGAACCATTATTATCTTATAAACAATGCTGATTCACTTTATACTTAGATAAGGTCAAAATGAATAAATGATTTAGACATAAAGGGTGATACCACAAGTAAATTATGGTAACATAAAAAATTTACCTATCAGATCTATGGATAAGGGAAGAGTTTATGACCAAACAGTAGAGAAGATCACAAGAAGTAAAATTGATTATTTTAATTACCTGAAATTAAAATATTTTTTTATAAAAAACAAAACTAATACAGCCAAAATTAGAAAGAAAAAAAGAAACTAGGGGTTGGGGGTTACAGCAAGTTTACCTGATAAGGGCCTCATTTCTCAAATATATTGGGAATTGAGCCAATTTTATACAAAATACAAGCCATTCCCCAATCAATAAATAGTCAAAGACTATGAATTCACTGTTTTCAGGAGAAAGCAAAACTATCAATAGTCACCAAAAAAAAATGCTTTAAATCATCATTTATTAGAGAAATACAAATTAAAACAACTCTGAGATACCACCTTACATCTATCAGGTTAGCCACCATAACAGAAAAGGAAAATGAAAAATGCTAAAAGGTATATGGAAAAATTGGCATACTAACGTCCTGCTGGTAGAGTTGTGAAATGGTCCAATAGTTGGTTGAAGTTGCCCAGGGGTGGGGGACCTATGGCCATCTAGGTCCTCGAGTGAGGCTCTTTGACCTAATCAAAACTTCATAGAACAAATCTACTTAATAAAATGGCTTGTTCTGTAAAATTTGGACTCAGTCAAAAGGCCACACTCAAACACATTGAACGTCATGTGGCCTCCAGACTGCAGGTTCCCCACCCTTATTAACTGTGATGGAATAATATTGATAAGCAGGATGGGAAGATTTATATAAAAATATGGAAAAAAATATGGGAAGACTTACATAAATTAATGCAAAATGAAGTGAGTAAAACCAGGAGAACATTGTACACAGTAACAACAATATTGTAATGATCAACTGTACCAGACTTGGCTACTCCAATCAAGACTTATCCAAGACAATTCCAAAGGACCCGTGATAAAAAATACAATCTGTCACCAGAGAGAGAATTGATAAACTCTGAGTGTAGATTAAAGCATATTTTAAAAAAATGTTTCTTTATTTTACTGTTTACTTGTGTGTGTTTTCTTTTGCAACATTGATAGTATGGAAATGTGTTTTGTATGACTTCATATGTATAGTCAATATCATATTGCTTTCCTTCTCAAGGGGTGAAGGAGGGATGAGAGGGAGGGACAGCATTTTTTAAAAAAATAAATGTTAAAAAATTTGCATCTAATTGGGAAATACTTAATGAAATATAATGTATTAAAAAATAAAATAAACTTTGGTGATTGTAAGGGAGTATAATGTATTTACTATATTTCCTCATAATTCAATGCACTATGGAGATCAATTAATAAATCCCTAAGAAAAAGAGAAAGAGAAACAATAACCACAACCAAAAAGAAATAAGTAGATACCACAAACCTGGATTTCAGTAGGACATTTGACATAGTTAAGTAAAATATGCTTTTGGAGAATATAGAAACATGTAGATGAAATGGTATTAAACAGTCCAGACTCAGTTACATAATAGACTTTAAAGAGTAATTGTAGATCCATGCAAATTTTCAGAGAGAGATCTTATTGAGTGCTCTGGGTATCAGATCCTGTTCTGTTTAACATTTTCAGCAATCATTTCCATGAAAGAATGCATACTTATCAAATTTAAGGATAATTTAAAATTGGCTGGTTTAGCGAATGTTCAAGAAGACCAAATTGGAATTCAGAAACATGTTGACAGTCTAGAATCATGAGCCAAATCTAACAAGGTGAAACTTTATATGGATAACTAGATAGTACTAAATTTTGTTAAAAAGAGAAAAACAAACCAAAACAAAATAGTATAGACACGGTGGTAGAAAATGTAGATATGATTAGAAAAAAAATCTTGCAAAAAGAGTTTTATTTGCAATCTCAATGTTAATCAACTTGGTGAAATGGTAGCCAAGAATTTAGTTTGAATTAATATGAATTAAATGAAGCACAGTGTCTTAAAAAATTGTGGTAGTAATCCTAGTGTACTTTTTCCTTGTGAGACTACATTAGTAATAATATAATATATCCTGGGCACCATATTTTGAGGAAAGACTTTTCAATATTACAACATGGTAATATAAAGGTGACCAGGAAGATGAGAGGACTAGAAACCATCCTAATCTGTATATAGCAAAAACTGCAGATGTTTAACTTGGAGAAGAGAAAATTTAGGAGTTGGGACATGACAGCTATTTTTAAGTTTTAAAATAGTTAATGTTAAAATGCTTGGGATCCCAAATATGTTTTTATAGTGTGATGGCAGTCACATCATGGTCACAGAAATGGATCCAGGTCTTATTTTCATGAACTTGACTCTATGACCAAACTGACCTTCTAGTCCTAGAGGTGTTACAACATGTTGGTGTAGAACACAAGATGCCCATAGAAAGAGAACATAGACACAAGAGGTTGGCTAACATACCCAAGAGAAAACACAGAAACCCAGTCAACTCAGAAAACCTTCTTAGGAAACTTAAAGTCCACAAATTGTTTATCCCTTCCCAGGCTCAAATCCTCCACTCCTCGAGTTTAACAAAGAAACAAAAAATCACCTCAGAAACAAATATTTTCAACCAGGTTATACATTCTTGGTGGTCTAACGGAATAAGTCCCAGACTTGAAGTCGAGGGTCCAGGATTCTAATCATGGCTTCAAAACTTATGAGTAATACATGTGGCCTTATCAAGCCTAGTAAAATGAAGACAAATGAAACTATCAGTACCTACCTCTGAAGACTATATTGGTAAGTAAAACCTGTGTAGACATGAACTGATCCATGTGCTTCTTTTAATATCAGTCTCTTCCCTTCCCCCCCACCACACACACACATACACACACACACACACTCACGCACACACACACACACACAAACACTTTTATATTCACATACAACCTGGTTCATCATGGCTTGCTTTAGAGGCATCTATTCATAGAGCATTGAACCCTGGAGTCAAAAAGACCTGGAGTTCAAATCTAGTCTTTCATATTTACTAGCTGTATGACCCATGACAAGTCACAACTTCTTTCTACCTCAGTATCTGAAAAGGTAAAATGGGAATCATAATATCATCTACCTCACTGGGTTGTCATTAGGATCAAATGAGATAATATTTACAAAACGCTTAACTTAGTACCTGGCACACAGTTGTCATTTATCCTTTGTTTCAAAGAGGACCGTTGAAGTCATGGGTTTATTTCTTGACTTGTGCATGAATTGGTTTTAAGTAAGGCAGAGTTGCACAAAGTTGTCAGCCACACTCTCTCTTATAGAGTCATCAAAGTCCAGTGGCAAGACAAAAGTCAAGATAACTAGTGGATGATGTTGGGATCTTCTCTGTCTGAACAAACTCAAGTACTCCACAATACCAGTTTCAGCCATCTTCATGGACATTGGAACAAATTGTTCTCATCCCCCCATTCCACTGGGGGAAGTTTTCACATGCTTGGTATAGATATCCACCTACCTCACTGATGTATTTGAGGCCTGTTGTTTTCCCTCCACCTGGTACATAGTAATCACTTAATAAATTCTTGTTGCCTTCCCTTTTTCATTCGGGCTTTGTTCATGGTACTAAAATGGTGAGGGTCCATCTAAGTGAACTTTCAAATTACATGAATGAAATCTGAGAACCAAGGAAGTCCAGGGGCTTGCTTCAACATATCTAGAGACACAGTAGCAGCACTGTATTCAAATCCAAGTACATTAATTCCCAAACCAGCAGCCACACGGTAATATACATGTTTGCCCTGTCTTAGTGGGGACTTCTTTACCTATAATGCCAACAGTCATGTGGAACAGAAATTTGATTTGCTTTATTTGGTCCATAGAATTCAAATAGGTTCAAATAGTGAAGTGGCAGAGGTAGATTTCAGATGTGAATGTAAGGAAAAAACAAACAAATAAACCTCTTAATACTTAAGATTCCAAAACCAAGTGAACTTACTCAGAAACCACTTTTTTTTAAAACCACTTCAGGTCATTTGTGGAGGCAAGATGAACATTTATCTGTCACGTGGAATGGGTTATTGTTTAAATATGGTGGGATACTATGACCTTTGTGCTCACTTAAAACTCAGATTCTCTTATTTCATTTAGTAATTCTAATCTACAATGGCTCTACATTACCTAATAAATAAGATTAAAACAAGCACACAAACAAAAACTCTTTTCTCTGGCATATAAGTTCCTGACTAATTTGCCTTCTTAGCCTTATTTCAAATAATTACCCTTCACTTGCTTTCTATTATATGAAAAAAAAAACTGGAGTAGTCATTATTACCTTATCATTCCAATCTTATCCTTTCCACTCCTATCTCGAGGTCTTTTCTAACAACATCATTACATTTTCCCACATTTCTGCCCTTGAAAACCTGTTTGTTTCATTTAATGAACAATTTAAATACCACCTCTTCCCTGAATTTTTCCTTACACCCCCTCTCACATTCCATATGGATGTCTTATTTATAATTATCATTTAATGTTTAATATATTGATTTTTAGAAAGTCTTATCTAATTCATTGTAAGTTTTTGAAGGGCAGGGACAGAATGTGATTTCATTTTTGCATATTCTATACCAAGAACAATATTATAAGTATACTAATACCCAAAATGGATAAATGAATAATAACTAGCATTTATGAAGCAGCAAACATTTTGAAAGTATTTTTAAATGCATCATTTCAATTAATTCTACAAGTAGTGCTATTAATACTATTTTTAAATAGATAAGTATTGGAGTGGTTAAGTGACTTTTGAATTGTTTTATAGCTATAAAGCAAAAAAGTCTGGACTCGAACCCAGGTTTTCTGATTACAAGTTTGAAGCTTCTACACTTCAAAAAAAAACAAACCTTCTCTTCAATAAATAGCTTTCTATGTCAGTCAGATAGCATTGTGAGAAATTACTAGCAGAAAACACAAGGGGGTTCCTTTAGGTTTTTGGTTTGTTTTTGTTTTTTAAAGACAGGACTGGTGATCTACATTATAGATAGCAATCTTGTTTAAATATTCTTTTCACCAGCTGTTGTGCCTTTACCGAGTGAGAATTTATTTCTTAACTTAGAAAGTACAAATGAAATTACATCAGTCTCCTCATAATAAAATGGTCAATTGGCAAATACAAGTAACGGATTTAACATATAAGCCCATGTGGGAGATTTCTAAAATGCAACTTGCCACTCTGTGAGCCAAGTGAATTCTCCCTATAGTAGTCACTTAATCCAAATTCCCTTAGATGTGGATTTTGCTCTAAAACAAACTATTCACAGCTTCTATAGAAAGAAATGAGACTTCTTTATAAACAACTGTCTTGTAACAGTCCTTTGACATAATGGAGTTCCTTTAGGGATGACAGAAGTTCCCCTTTTGACCCCTGTTTTCCAGGACTAGGCTTATAGTGCCCAAATCCCTACCAGAGGTACAACTGTCAAACAGGTGAATACTTGAGGTAGGTCCTTATCTGGGGAGCAAGTTTATGTCTAAGGAAAGGCCCATGGGCCGGCCAGAGACATAGAGGAAAACAAGCCCTTTAGTGAGTCCAATTTCCATGAATAATAACAATGCGTTTCAGTTTAATAATAAAGTTTTATTGACAAATAATAGAGAAAAGTGGAAGAGGAGGGGAAAGGGGGAAAGGGATAATACATGCATATATATATATACATACACACAAACACACATATATGTATATGTACATATCAGACATATACATATTCATATAGAATAAAACTTATGAAAGGATGGCACTGTATTGGGCAGCACAAGAACACTGTTCCATTCAGGTGAGAATATATATAATATATCCTGAAAGAAGATATCTAGCATTTTTTTTTAATCATAGCTTCCAGGTACTCCAATAATTTTAAAAGTATCTCTCTGGATCTATTTTCCAGGTCAGTTGTTTTTTCCAATGAGATATTTCACATTGTCTTCTATTTTTTTTCCTTCTTTTCATTTTGTTTTATTGTTTCTTGATTTCTCTTAAGATTAGCTTTCATTTACTCCATTCTAATTTTTAAGGAATTATTTTCTTCAGTGAGCTTTTGGAAGTCCTTTTCCATTTGGCTAATTCTGATTTTTAAGGCATTCTTCTCCTCATTGGATTTTTGGGCCTCTTTTACCATTTGAGTTAGCCTATTTTTTAAGATGTTATTTTCTTCAGTATTTTTTGGGTCTCCTTTAGCTAGCTGTTGATTTGTTTTTCAAGATTTTCTTGCATTGCTCTCATTTCTCTTCCTAATTTTTCCTCTACTTCTCTTACTTGCATCTCAGAATCCTTTTTGAGCTCTTCCATGGCCTGAGACCAATTCATATTTTTTTTTGAAGGCTTTGGATGTAGGAACTTTGACTTTGTTGTCTTCTTCTGGTTGTATGTTTTGTTTGATCTTTGTCGCCAAAGAAAGATTCTATAATCTGAGGGGGGGTTTTTTGTTTGTTTTTGTTTTTGTTTTCTGCTGTTTGGTCATGATCCCAGCCAATTACTTAAGTTATAAACTCTTTGTTAAGGTAAGGCTCTGCTTCCCGTGTAGAGGGTGTACTGTCCCAAGCTTCAGGGGCTTTGTGTAACTGTTTTCAGAGATACATTTAGGGAACTGTAAATTTTCAGTTCTTCCCAAGGTGATATGATCAAAGGTGAGGTGTTTATTCCTTTCCTCGCCTGTGTTCTGCTCTGTGAGTGACCACAAGCACTCTTTTCTGCTTTGGAACTGTGAGGAGGATTCCTTCTTCACTGCCACCACAAGCTCTACCATACCAGCACTCCACATAGTCCCAGGACTGCCACCCAGGCCTAAGACCCAGATCCAAGCACAAGGACAGCAAGAGAATCCTGCCTCAGCAACAGCAAAGACATCCTTGTAATCCCCTTCTGATCAGCCACTTGATTCCCCTTACCATTTGTTTACAGTCATTTTTACAGATATTTGGAGGAGCTTGGGGGAGAGCTCAAGCAAGTATCTGCTTTTATTTCTCTATCGTGGCTCCAGTTTACCTCCGCCCTTTACTTAATCTCCTCTCTCCTACTTCCGTGTTGGGTAAGCTAGATTTCTATATTGAACTGATTGTGTATATTTTTCCCTCTTTGAGCCAATATTAATGAGAGTAAGAGTAAAGCAGTGCCCATCGCCCACCCTTCCATCTTCCCCTCCCCTGTAATAGGTCTTTTCCCACATCTTTCAATTTTTTTCATTTTTTTGAATTTGTTTGATTGATTCTTGATCTCTCACAGAATCTTTAGCTTCTACTTGCACAGTTCTAAATTTTCAGGTGTTGTTTTTCTCAATTAGCTTTTTTACTTTCTTTCCCATTTGGCCAATTGTACTCTTTAAGGAGTTATATTTTTCAGTGGATTTTTGTATCTCCTTTTCCATTTGTCTAATTCTACTTTTTAAGCGATTTTCCATACTGCTGCATGTTTTTTCCCCATAATTCCCTTGCATGTCTCTCATTTCTTTTCCCTGTTTTTCTTCTACCTCTCTTATATGATTTATTTATTTATTTATTTTTAGCAAAAAGTATGCTTTGATCTGCATTAAAACTTCATAGTTCTTTCTTTGAATGTGGATAGCATTTTCCATCATGAGGCTTTTGGAGATGTCTTAGATCCTTGCATTGCTGAGAAGAGTTAAGTCTATCAAAGTTAGTCATAGCATGACATGGCTCTTACTGTGTACAATGTTCTCCCGGTTCTGCTCACTTTACTCAGCATCAAACCATACAAGTCTCTTCAGGTTTTCCTGAAGTCTGCCTGCTCATCATTTCTTTTAGCACCATAGTATTCCATTATATTCATATATCACATTCACAGTTATGATTACTATCTATGTCTTTCTCTCCATCCCTTTTTCCATGCTTTCCCTTTCTTTTTCTTCTTTTCCCTCCTCACTAATGTTTTGCTTTTGACCATTGCCTCCCTCAGTCCCACCTCCTTTCTATTAGCCCCCTGCCTTTTCTTCCCTTTTACCTTTACTACTTCTTCCCTCCCTTCTATCCCCCCTCCTTTTTCTTCCCCCTTTTCCCTCCTACTGCCTATAGGGGATGTTAGATTTCTGTACTTAATGGATTATGTTATTCCCTTCTTGAGCCAAGGTTCAAACAATGCTCATCTCCCTCCCTTCTTTCTCTCTACTGTAATCGCTTTTTGTGCCTTTTTCTGTGATGTAATTTACCCTTGTCTGCCTCTTCCTTTCCTTTTCTATCTGTACATTTTCTTAGTTAGATCAGATTAATCCACTTACTTGGATCCATTTAATCCACTTAATTAGATTTTTTTCATCATTACACCAAAGCCAATTTATACCCTCCCCTTTTACGTATACCCCTTTAACATGGTATAATAACAATACAGTTCTCAAGAGTTACAAGTGTCATATATTCCCTTGTAGGTATGTAAACAGTTTACCCTTATTAGTAACATGTTGTTTCTTTCTGTCCCGCTCTCCTTTTTATGTCTCTCTAGAGTCTTATATTTGAAGATCAAAATTTCTTTTGAGTTATGGTCTTTTTATCAGGAAGGTATGGCAGTCCCCTGTTTCACTGAATGTCCATCTCCTCCCCGGAAAGACCATGCTCATTTTCACTGGGTAGTTGATCCTTGGTTGTAATCCAAGCTCCTTTGCCTTACAGAATATTGTATTTAACACCCTCTTAGCTTTTAATGTAGAAGCTGCAAGTTCCTGTGTAATCCTGATTGTTGTCACATGAAATTTAAATTATTTCTTTCTGGCTGCTTGCAGTATTTTCACTTTGAACTGGTAATTTTGGAATTTGGCTACTATATTCTTTGGTCTTTTCAATTTCGCTTGTCTTTCAATTTGAGTGGTTGGTGAATTCTTTCTATGGCTATTTTACCCTGTGGTTCTAGGACCTCAGGGCAGTTTTCCTTTATGATTTCCAGAAAAATACTGTTCAAGCTCTTTTCTTCATTGTGATTTTCAGGTAGACAAATAATTTTTAAATTCTCTCTCCTAGATCAATTTTCCAGGTCAGTTGTTTCACCAATGAGGTATTTTACATTTTCATCTATTTTTTCTTTCTTTTATTTTTGTTTGATTCTTGCTCTCTCATATAGTCATTAGCTTCAATTTACCCAATTTTAATTTTTAACAAATTGTTTTCTTCTATTAGATTTTGTAACTCCTTCCCCATCTGGTCAACTGAATTGTTTAGGGACTTGTTTTCTTCAATGCACTTTTTTTTTCTTGCAGTTTGCCAATTGTATTTCTAAAAGATTTTTTTCTACAGTTAATTTTTGTCCTTCCTTTTCCAAACTATTGACTCTCTCTTGCATACCTCTCATTTCTCTTCTCGTTTTTTCTTTGACCTCTCTCATTTGACTTTTAAAATCCTTCTTGAGCTCTTCTAAGACGGTTTCTCAGCTTCAAACCAGTTCATATTCCTTTTTGAGGTTCCAGATGTGGGCTTGACAGTGTTGAACTCTTCAGAATTTCTGCCTCAATCTTCACTCTTCCCATAATAAGAATTTATCATACATTTCTTTTTGCTCATGGTGTTTGCTTATTTCCTGGCCTTTAAAGACATTGAGCTCTCCTGCTGGGGAGCAGAGGGCACTGACCCAAGCTTCTTGTTTTGGAAGCCTTGAGTCTGATCACTGGCTTTGTGTGCTGGGGTCTCCAATGTTGGCAGTTGGAGGCTGTAGGTTTCTGGCAGCTTACCTGGCGTTGGGTTGGAATCAGCAACATTGGAACTCTAGGGGTAGGATTGGGTAGTGTGGCTCCTGGAGATTTCCTGCTCACCTGGGCCTTTCCTTCTTTTGCTTTCCTCAGCTCCTTCAGATGTATGTTGTAGGATATTTATCTGCCTGGGGTCCCTTGGAGCGCTGCTTCTCTTAGTTTGCTGAAGCACTGGGAGAGCTGGTTGCTGTGGAATGCCCAGGCACCTGGTGGTTTTCCAAGCTGGTTTCCACTGGTTCTCCTCCCTCAGTGAGGTACTTGGGGTCCAGGTGTTGGTGTTTGTCTTCTCCACCACAGGGCTGCAGGATCTCCTCCTGGTATGTTGAGGTGTGATTTTCCATTAGCTTGCTGGGACACCTTCCATTCTGTACTGCTCCCCTTCCTCTAGAGTAAAATGGGCCTTTCTTGTTAATCCCTCAAGGTACCTGGGCTACTGGACTGCTGTACCCTGTGTTTCTTCTGGTTCAGCTGGTCCAGGGTTTTTCCTGGGTTCTCTTATTTGATTTTTAAGCTCCTTTTTGAGTCCTGCCATGAGTTCTTTCTGGGCTTGAGACCACTTCCCATTTTTCTTTGGGGTTTTGGCTATAGATGTTTTGACATCATTGTCTTCTTCTGAGTTTGTGTCATTATGCCCTATCACCATGATAACTTTCTATGTTCAGATTCTTCTTGTCATTGTTTTTCATTCATTTTTTTCCCCCTTTTTTCTTCCTTTCCTTTAAATTTGAACTCTTCTCCAGGGTGGAAGGGGCGTTGTCTCAGGCTTCTTTTGTTTACCTAGTGCTGCACTGATGTTGCCCTGTGGCCCATGGGGGACCCTAGTGTCTGGTGCTGTGTTGAAGGTGTGTGTGGAGGGGAGGGTTTGGCTGGTGCTCCTGAAGGCAGTAGATCTCTGGCAGCTTACCTGGTCTTGAGCTGGGGTCCTAGAGGTGGTTTCTGGCATGTGCTGAAGTTTCGGCATTTCCCTGTGGCTACACTTAAACACAGGGCAGTCTGGCCTCTGGAGGCTGCCTGTTTGCCCAGACCTGTGCTGAAGTATGTGGAGGTCTGACCACTGGTGGATGCCTGTCCGCCAAGGGCCACAGCGAAGCATGTAGCAGATCTCTGAGCTGGAGTCTGCCAGTTACCCTGGTTATGCTAAGTCATTTGGGGGGTCCTGGTATTGTTGTTTGCCTGCTTCACCACACTGCATCTCAGGATATCCCACTGGTAGGCTGCTGGCCTACTGGGGTGCTTCTCTTCCTGGACTGCAGTCTCCTTTCATCCAACTGAGACAGACCTTTCTTACCAATCTTTCAAATTTCTTTGGCTAAAACACTGTTTCACTCCATCTTTTTGCTGGTTCTACTGTTCCAGGATTTGTTTTGTGTCTATATTATATGGTTGTTTGGAGGTGAGCATGGGAGTTACAGTGTTTTACTGCTTACTCCACCATCTTGGCTCCTGGAACCATTTGTTTTACTCTTAACATAGAGTCAGGCTCAGATGTAGCACCTGCTGAGATGTAGCCTGGTGAGTCCAGAAGCTGAGTAACTAGGTGAGGGCCAAGAGTAAGAGACTCAGATCAAGAGAAGCACTGAAGTTTTGCTCTTTCAAACTTGCAAATTCTTCCCGGCTATTTCTAAAAGCTGGAGAAACAAACTATCTACCAGAAGCAGATGGATTTGTAGGCAAATTACACTGAGCATTCAAAGAATAATGATTTCTCCCATTATTCAGTCCAATTCAACAAATATTTATTGCCAGTTGCAGGCCTTTTGCACAGGGTAAAAAAAGAGGAAAAAGGCAGTCACTGACCTGAAGGAGCTTATGATTTAATGGGGGAGACAACCTGCAAACAAACAGATACAAATCAAACTATATGCAAGATAAATAAGGAATAATAAAAAGAGAGAAAACACTGGAATTCAGATATTTTGGGAAAGCCTTACTGTAGAAGGTTGGATTTTCATTGGAATTTAAGGGAAGCCAGGGAAATCTGTAGTCAGAGCAGAGAAGGGAGGGCATTCCAGGCATTGCGGACAGCCAGAAAAAAATAAATTAAAAAAAAAATATCTCAATCCAAGAATTGGAGTGTTAAAAAAATAATGAGCAGATGAGTCTTACTAAATTCTTTTTTGGTATAAATTTTGTCTTGACATCTAAACTACTAAAAGTTAAATCTGAGAAAGAATTCTATAGCCCAATATCCCAAGTGGACATTCATGCAAAATGTATATATATAAATAAAATATAAGCAAAGAGGATAAAAAAAATTTCACAAAAATTACACTGGGGTGATTTTAATCAGAAAAGCAGGGCTGGTTAAATATTAGGATAGCTCAGTATAACAGATCATAATAAGAAGAACAAAGGTAAGATCTTTAATGATAATAACAAGTATTTACATTGGACATCAATGTTCATAAAGTACTTAAAATATTATCACATTTTATCCTTAAAACTACCGTTGGATGTAGGTGCAATTATTATATCAGTTTTACAGATGAGGAAATTGAGACTAAGTGCAGTTAAATGAATTTTCTAGGGTCACACAAGTAGTAAATATTTAAGCCAGATTTAAACTTATATCTAACTGACTGTAGGCACTCAAGGGTTAAATGTTTTACCTGCAGTTACATGACTAGTAAGAAGCTACATTTGAACTATTCTTTTTGACTCCAGTTGGCAATTGATGTCTGCTGCATCACCCAGCCTCCATGGGTCACTTACAGGGCAATCAAAAACCATATTTTACATTAGTAGGTTATATTCTATTATAATAAACATTATTTTGTAAGAGAAGTTTAAAGTATGTCATTGGATAGTATGATTGGAAAAAGGATGTGGGATAGTTGTATATGAATAAGGAAGGATAAGCAGTGAACAGCCTGTATGGTCCATTAATAGTCACATGATATCACAGAATCTAGAGAAAGCCACTCTCCATTTAGCACAAAACTTCTCTTTAGAGGTTTATGGGACACCAAGAAGAAGAGTTCATTCTTAAAAAATGTTTGAATGGCTTGCAATCTGTCTTGTAAGAGAAACTACCTATCTAGATAAAATCATGGATTAGTGACATCACAATGTAGAATTATAGAGAAACTTGGAAATTTACTTTCATACATATTTTTCTTCCTCTCAATTATGTAACAATTAATAAATGTTTTTTTAACTATGCAGAGCTGTAAAAACTATTTATAACTTCTATCAATTTACTACAAAATTTTTTTGATATAACATTAGAGCATGAAAAATGCATGAACCAGAATCAAAATATGTTCCGTTATAAAAGAAAGGCAGAATAGTCAACCTGAGTATGAGTCCCTGATCTTTTAAACATGTTTCAGTATCATGTGACTTGTTACAGAACAATTCACTTCACTCCTTTCCATCACACAAAGAATTCTAAAATGAAAACATATAAATCATTTATCTTTCCAGATTTTCTGACATAAACCTTGAAATATCTGTAGCCTTTTGGTTTGGTTCACAATGTCCAGACAAGTCATTCTGCATTTTCTCCACTCCCTGCCCCTTTTATTTTCTCATGTTTTTCTTCCAGGTTTTGGACCTGTATATATTGTCTTTATTCATTCATTCATTCACTTATTCATTCATGCATTCATTCATTCATTTATTTTTTTATCTTTCTATTCATTTATTTATTGATTGATTCATTTATTCATGTATTTTTTGTTTATTTATTTAGCATGAAATGCAATGGTTTGTCACAGTTTTCTTTTCACTTCAGAATTCTCCCCTTACTAGCATTTACTCTACGGTTGCTCAGCTAATGGCAGCATTGCCCTGGCGGTGGTGAAGAAGTATGCTTGTGGTATCTGGAGGCTTTTCTGCTCAGACAGCCTACTTAAGAAACAACAAAATGAAAAAGAAGGTGGTTCATCATTGAAAAAGTGCCTTCTGCATTGTGACTGGTAAGAGAGTACAATTATTTGTACTAATAGCCACTCAGTTTATCTCACCATCTCATCTTCATATAACATGTCTCTGTTAAATCTTTAAATGAAGGTTAAGTGGGGAATTTTAATACACTTTTGAAAAGTCAAGCCTTGAAAATTACTTCTTAAAATGTAGCAGGATGAGTTTTCAAAAACAGGTTATTGGACTACAAAATACTGCTATGACAGCTAATTGAATGTTAATTTGAATTATAATAAAATAAGGAGAAGGCACCATGTACACTATGAAATAGAAGAAACAATTCAGTGTTGTGGAGGGAAAAAAAAAGGTTGACGTATTTTAAGAGACCTAAACTTTAGCCTACGCTGACACTAGCTCTCTTTGCAGCCCTTGGGCAGGTCACTTCAAGTAGATATTTGGCCTTATTTTTTTTTTTTATCATTTTTAATATGACAGGCTTTACTAAGCATTAACTAAGTTTCTTTTTAGCTCTAATGAAGTGTAATTCTATGATATGTTGGAAAATGTTTGCTTTTGTTAGATGAAGTCAGGAAAATCCTTAATATATTAATATTTAAATAATGAAGATCATATATCACCAATGTCCTATATGTTTCTTAGATCTTTATCATCTACTCATTTTCGAAATAAAAGAATTGGAGGTCTGAGTACAACTGGAAATTCCTTAACTCGTATCAATCAATTAATCTTCTACAATTATTTGTTTAAAAATACTATGTGTAAAACATTTTGCTTGGCAAAATGATTGAAATAATCTCTACTAACTAAAGGTTTACAATCCAAGGGGACAACAACAAGTAAACTTAAATATGCTGTGCACAAAAATGAAGTTTATAAATATAAAGGTATGTTAAGTGGTTGATTACAAGTTAGTTTGAGAGAGGGCACTAGTAGTTGGGGCTAGGTGGAGGGAAGTAAGAAAGTTTTTATGTATGCAAAGTGGTGTCTGAACTGCTTCTTAAAAGATGAGAGGAACTCTTATAGGAGTTAAGGAAGGTGTTCATTCCAGTCTTGTGGAACATCTGATGCAAAGGTATAGAGATAAGAGATGGAATGTCCTCTAAGAGAAACAAAAATAAGGTCAATTTGGTTGAATCAAAGACTGTGATAAGAAGAGTAATTTCTGGTGATGTTCAAAAGGTAGATCAGGGCTACCTATTAATATTTAAAGAAATCAAGATAATGTTTTGGATATTTCCCTGTCATCCACCCCTGAATATAGAAATATTTTCCCTCTAATAAATAGGTACCAACAGGACAGCTAAGTGGCACAGTGGATAAAGCTCCGGCCTTGGAGTCAGAAGCACCTGAGTTCAAATCTGGCCTTAGAAACTTGATACTTACTAGCTATGTGACCCTCGGCAAGTCACTTAACCCCGATTACCTCACCAAAAAAAAAATAGGTACCACATAAATTTAAATTCTACCTGAAAGTGTATGGAAGTTGAGAAAAAAGATTGCACATTCCACTGAGCATCCTAAGGTAGATTTTTTTCCTCCCTTTTATGTATCAAGGGTAAAGTAGGAGAACCTTAACAAGGAGGCAAACTAAAAAATTCTATGCATTGATACAAATCAAGTATCTCTTCTATCTGTGATAGACCTGGGTAAAAGCTGAAGTAAGAGAAAGTTCATCTGTGATATCTTTTCTTCTCATTTTCCCTTCCATCTTCATCAGTGTCCTGTATAGAATTATAGATGTGAATTATGGAAGAAATCTTAGAAAACATTTAATTGCAGTACCGTATATTTAGTGCTGGCAGGGAACTTTGAGATATGTAGTCGACTCTTGTCATTTTATAGATGTGTACTTGCCCAATGTCACACACATAAAGATAGAGGCAGTGTTTTACTCTGGTACTTTGAATTCAAATCTCTAGCTCATTTTACAATTATCAGGCTTCTTCTTGGCTACTTCATTCCATAGAAAGAATCCATTCCCCTCATTTCTTAGAAGAGGAAATTTAGGCCCTTCAAGGTTTAATGACATGTTTAAGTTCACACAGGTGCTTATTGAGAAAATTGGAAATAGGATCTAGGTCTCTTGACTTTTGTAACAGAGCTATTTCTACTGTGTCATGATTCAATCTAATGTTACTGGCTAGGCCTTTCATTTTTTCCCAGGACTTTTCTTCAGACAGGGTTTCATGCCCTTCCATAAACACACAAAGGAATTCCAGATCCCAAATCTGCCCTATTATAGGAACACATATACCTCTACATCATTCCATCCTTTGTAAACTTGCTCTCATTATTCACACTAAAAACAGAACAAAACAAAAAACAAAAAACAAAAAAAAAACCTAAGTTAATCAACACAGGATCTAACGGCTGATGACTAAAGAATGTTTATTTTTCAAAAACATTCTATATTTGTTTATTTTAAACTTTCTTTTCTTTCTAAATTTTGAGTTCCAAATTTTTCCTCTCTCCCTCCCACTATTTCCTCCACCCACAGAGAAGGCAATCAATATGTTATCAATTATAGATGTGGAATCATGCAAAACATACTTCCATATTAGCCATATTTTTTTTAAAAGTAAAGAAAATAAACAAAGTGAGAAAATTATATTTTAATTAGCACTTAGAGTTCATCAAATGTCTCTCTGGAATGGGATAACATTTTTGTATCATGAGTCCTTTCTAATTGTCTTGGATCATTGTATTGATCAGAGTAGGCAAGTATTTCATAGTTATCATCTTTACAACATTGCTATTACTATGCACAAGTGTCTCCTTGTTCGTCTCCCTTCACTTTGCAACAGTTCATTAGGTCTTGCCATTTTTTTTTTGTTCGTTTGTTTTGTTTTGTTTTCCCTGAATCCACCCCTTCATTATTTCTTACAGCACAATAGTACTTCATCACAATCATATGCTACAACTTCCCCCTATGGATGAGCATTCTGTTGATTAACACCACAAAAAGACCTGCTGTTCTAAATATTTTTGTACATATAGGTCTTTTTCCTTTTCCTTTGATCTCTTTGGGATACAGACTGAGTAGTAGTCTTGATGGGTCACAGAGTATACAATTTTATAGCCCTTTGGGCATTTTTCCAAATTGTTCCAAAATGTTTGGAACAATATCATAATTCTAAGAGTACTTGCATCAATGAGAACTGATGATAACTCAAAGAAATGAATCTCTAAAGTAAGGATACTTAGGGTTTTTGGTATCATAGCTCCCTTTGGCAGACTAGTGTATGTACTCCTTTGTTTATAATGTTTATAAATGCATAAAATAAAATTCACAGAAAGGATTGCAAAAGGAATTAGTTATGTTGAAATATTATATTAAAATACAAACAAAACAAGTTCATGTATGCCAAGTTAAAAAACTCTCTGCTAAAGGTAAGTTTACTATTTGAACTCTATATGAGAAGACATTTTGAGATTTGAGATAAGTTGTGGAGGAAGGCATCTTTGCTTTCCTTATTTTAACTATAATATGTAAGAAATGCTGCTGAATCCTCAAATATAGCCATCTGTAGACTTCCCATTTGAAAGTATAGTGTCATTGAACATGACTCTCAAAAATGTACTCCTAAATCTAATAAGGCCCAATATTTGAACGTTTCCTTATCCATCTTATTTCCTTTTATTTATGTGTAAGCTACCAGTGTGAAAAGTCTTTCCATTACATCATTTTTCAGAGAATTATGATTTCTTAGTAATGTCAGGTATGTTATCCTGATCTAATTTATGTTTTGTCAAAGACTTTCTTAGTTTCTTTCCCTGAAGAATAGACCCTGCTTAAAATGATACATACTATATCTTTATGGATGTGTTTCACAAGAAAATATCTCATATTCAAAGAGATTATTTGTACACTACTCAGTTATTTGTGTATCAAATTAAAGAAAGAAGTAATTAAACAATTTACCCAAGTAATAAATAGTCCATCACTCGATGTCTCATATTTGGACTCATAGTTCATTTTTGCCTTTGTTCAAAACCATAGCATATAGTATTCTGCACGCTTCAACAGATAATAAATACTAAGACATAGAAAGAAAACTCCTGAATCTCCTGAAAAAAAAATTGGTATTTGTGTGTGGGTGTGGGTGTTTACAATTGTATGGTAGCTGACCAAATCAAGCATGCACTAACCCAGCTGGTGAAAATATCATATTCTTGTGTTTTGTACATCTTCCCTCCCTCCACGATTTTTTAAAAAAACGGATGTACTATGATATAAATCTGGTTTAGCAGCTATTGATTTTCAAAGCATATAACAGAATGGACAATCAAGAGAGACTACAAGCAGTTAAGAACTCTTGGCTTTAGGGCCAAGTTGATTGCTGTTCATCCTTCTTTCTCTTAGAGGACCTGATGATATCACTAGGGTGATGTTTTGACTTGCGAGTGAATTGTGACATGAGTTAAAGGGAAGAAGAGAGTTTATTAAGCAATTGGGAGGCTTTTATTGATATTAAAATTGCTACCCTGAAGCTGTTACAAATTAAGCTTTGCTTTGATCATATCATTAACATTTTAAAATTGTTTCTTACAAGCTCCTCTTAGATTGTTAGCTCCTTGAGAACAGAGATTGTCTTTTGCCTCTTTTTGTATCTGCAGTATTTAGCATAATTCCTGGCACACAGTAGGCGCACAATAAATATTGATCAATCAGTTTAGACACCTAGTGACAAATATAACTGAGACACTTAGTTAAAACATAATCTCCTTACATTCATATACCTGCATGATCTGCTTTTAAAACACAAGCCTATGGAACTTTAAATTTCAGTACAATGTCCATTGTAAGAAATCCAGAGGAATAAATGAATCAGTGAAGTATTTCTTTCGCATTGTTTAGCTCTATTAGAGGTGGAGGTTTTAGGGATATAGTGTGAGATCAACTACAGAATGGATATAAAGTACATTGAGTCAAACATCTACAATGTATATATATGAGGAAACTGAGGCTGAGAAAAGTTAAATGATTTCCACAAAGTCAAAGTCCAGTAAATGTATGAGAGGTGGACTTGATCTCTAGTCTTCCTGACTCCAAAACCTGGGCTCTCTCCATTATTCCAACTCAATGCATAAGTTATTAATTCAAGACTTTGTTAGTAGGGGGACGTTACCTTTAAGAAACCATTAATGCAATTTCTTAAGCTTTTGGGGTAACTTTCCTCAAGAGTAAGTAACACTGATACGTAGGTAGAAATTTTGTGTTGGTGCCACTATTTTCATATACATAATACTAACCTGGTGAAATTGCTCTGATGTCACATGGCATTTCTTACATCTTGCCCACCAATTTAATTTAATACCATCACTCCTCAGATTGTCATGGAAAGAAATGATTGGCATATTTTACATGTGACTGTGTAATTTTTTGGTGAATGACTTTTAATGAAATCTAAAGCTGGGGGAAATTGTTTTGATTTCATTTTCTATAAACTCCAAAGAAAGACCATAAGAAGTTTCAGATGAATTTAGGTCAAGTTTTGGAGGAGTTCATACACTAGAAGAGGATATAAATCAAGGATTTATGTTTCCAGGTGAAAAACATAAGAATTCCAGTGGCTTGGGATAAATTTTGTTTTGAGTTTAAGGTTCATTGGAAGTCTAAAATGAAACTTGGATACTGCAGGGGGTATAGACTCACATGCCAAAGAAAAGGAAAGTATCATAAAAGTTCTATGTGAGTCAAGCTCTCATCCGACAATGTCTAAATAGAGATGTCAATATCTCCAAAGACCATAGAAGTTAACTTGTACATTTTTAGTTTGAGTGCCAACATTGTCAACAAATAACCCATTGATACTTTGGAATTCCCAGTTTCCCTCAATTAAAATAAACCTGGATATAGTTTTGTCTTACCTTTTGCCCAGACTGAAATACTAGCTCTCAAATAAGCTTAGTCCCCATTCCAATATACTGTCCGGGTATTCCGAACAGGAAATCAAGTCATGTCTGCAAGCATATCCCTCACCAAGTACATAATTCATTAAGGTATTAGGGCTCTGGTTTCTTAGAGTGTGTTTTTTCTCTTGCCATGGAATTTTTAATATGTAAACCAGAATTGGAGTGTGTCTCCATGAGACTTAAAAAACCCTAAATTGAAGACTTTTGCAGGTGCATATTGGCATGTGGGTGGGATCTAGAATGTGAACTAGCTCATATTTCAGCACCAATTAGAAGATGGACATGAAGCTAGCCCTTTTTTTGTCATGTTTAAGCATGGGTATCATTGCCAGAAAGTTCCCATAAGTATTTTATAAATAGAATGGCAGTACACCATATTTCATTGCTGGACAGCCCAAGAACTACAGCATAGTTACTGAAGAAAACAAGCTTTTCACTGACTAAAGTATTTTTCCCTTCATTCTTATTTTAAAATATGAAAAAAAAACCTAAAGTAATTGAATCCTTGTTTCTAATTTACTGTATCACAATGAATTATCTTGATTTTGTATTTCTTAGATATGAAAAAATGACTTGAGCTTGCAATGGGTAAAATCTGGTTCCTGGTTATGCCCAGTTCTGGGGTTTTGTAATCCTTTGAGCAATTCTGGTACACCCAGACATTGGGCCTATGTCACTCACCCTCACACTGTTAAGGAGATGACTAAACATATTATAAGTATAGTTATGAACCTGAATCAAATGTTTATTTTATAGATTACATAACAGGGTGAGGATTACTATGATCTGTTGGGTACCTTACTAGACCAGGAATAAGAAAGACTAAAGAATCTGCAGTATTTAGAGAAATGGTTGACTGTTACTGAAGCTTGATGGAAATTGGCAAATAAAGGGTTAACGATTGCTTAAGTGGCTCCTCCAGTAAGAGATAGCCTTCTATTTAGAAGGGATAAATTAGATGTTGTTGCTCAAGCTCTCTAATACTGGGGGAGAGATACAGAACACTAAGACAATATTGAAGAAGACTTTAAAAGGAACAGACTGATGATTCTGATAAGAAGTAAGGACTAGTAGCCAAGAGGAAATGAGAAACTAAGAGAAATGTCTAAATATCTTGATGCATTGTGCTAAGCACAGGAATACAAAGATAAGAATGGCACAGTGCCTGTCCTTAAGGAGCTTATATTCTACAATTATATTCACATGTAATTACATACAAATATTAAAAAAAAAATAAAGTGGTGTGTTGAGGGGGAGGGACAACCAAACCTTTGATTTTACTAGCATAAGAACTTCTGAGGAGGAAATTCCCTCTAAAAATACTATCAAGAATTGCCCTGACATTTGATAGAATCATGGTTAAGTGACTTACCCAGGATCGCTCAGCTACTGTTAATCAGAAATAAGTTTAGAGCACTGGTATTCATGACTCCATAGTCAGTTCTCTAGCCACTATGTCTTGCTATCTTGAAACTTTGTCAATAAATGAATATTTAGCTAAATTTGTGTAATGCAGAAAACATATACAAAAATAAATACAACTTCAGTTCACACGGATAATACTTGCATCCATGGGAATGTCAAGAAAGGTCACAGAAAGACTTAAGTGGTAAAAAGCAACCTTTGGCTATTAGAAAATGTCTAAAGCTTTTAGGGCGTCACAGATAATTGCTTGAGTAAGCAAATATGAAGGCAAACATCTCTATAAAAAGAAAGAGAGTTTAATATTTTGACATTAATTACAAAAAGCTAAGGATGTGAAAGACAAGGATGGGAGTGGGTAAGAAATTAGATGCTGACAAGAACAGCATTTATTTTCAGAGAAGTCATTATCTTTTAAGAACAAAGAAGAAAAGAAGGGATTTCTATTTGTCATTAAATGTAAACATTAAGCATAGTCATCAAACTCTACAAATCAGGACAGGTAGATATCAACTCACTATGTAGAGTTTTAAGAGATTGTAACACATTCCCTTCCATTAAAAAAAAAAAGTAAACATTGAAGGTGATCTCCTAGGTTATGCATGGCAAATGTTTGCCCTCTGGGGTAGTCTTACCTTACCTATGGATTGGAATTCATGAAAAAAAAAATGTGAGGAGCCTTAGAATGATTTACTGAGACTTTTTAAACCACAGACCACAGAACAATTTGTGAAAACAGTCAGAAAAAAAAAAGTAAAGTTGTAATAAATGAAAGGCAAATACCAGTGATGGGGTTCCCAGGACACTCAGACTGTGTTTCACTATGCCAATGACTGGTTGAAAAGTGAAAACTCAATCCAACTTGTAATTTAGAATCATATAGACAAAAAAGAGGGAAAAACGTTTGGTTGAATCCGTCAAAACAGTTCATACTGGTAAGACATATTAAATTTATAAGGCTACAATCTGAAATAAATTTGGGTTAAAATCACACACAGAAGAAAAAAAAAGATGCTTAGTACAACTTCAACAAATCATTGGGGTGGACTACATGGAGGAATCACATAGTAATTGTGTTTAGTCCACTGGTAGTTTAAAAGTTAATAGGAGCAGGAAGCAAGTTTTTATTATATTTATAGATTAAGACCAGGTAGCACCCCTGTGAAAGGTGCAATTGGAATGCTGACATTCTATCTTTTCTACTTCTTCCCTTTTGCTGAATAGGAGGGCTGAATTATTATTTTTTTTTTTTTGGCTAGGCAATGGGGTTAAGTGACTTGCCCAGGGTCACACAGCTAGTAAGTATTGTGTGTCTGAGGCCGGATTTGAACTCAGGTCCTTCTGAATCCACCACCGGTGCTCCATCTACTGCACCACTTAGATGCCCCCCAGAGGGCTGAATTCTTACCAAACCTTTCCTATCACTCTGTTGGGGAGGAGTTTAGGATCTTATTTCTTCCCTGGTCATTGCCCTCTCCTGTCTACCTGTCTTTCAATCTAAAGATTTAATCAGCCACACCAATGGATTTTGCTTTCTAACTTTGGGATAATATGGCTCTCAAGTGCAAGTCAACCTTTTCTCAATTTTATGGAATTTATTTCAGATGAAGAGTTATTAATAGTATTAGAATCTCTTACAGCCCCTTTTCTGGGCAGCTAAGTGGTACAGTCAATAGAGCACTGGACTTGAAATCAGGAAAACTCATCTTTACTACTTCAAATCTGGCCTCAGACAGTTATCAGCTGTGTGACTCTGAGCAAGTCACCTAACCCTGTTTGCCTCAGTTTTCTCATCTTTAAAATGAGCTGAAGAAGGAAATGGTAAACCACTTCAGTATCTTTGTCAAGAAAAATCCAAATGGGGTCAGACACAACTGAAATACAGCTGAGCAGCTTAATATTTAGGAAAATTTCTAACACTCAGACTGAGATTTGGCTTTCTCTCTTAATTTAAAATCTTATATTTCTTAACTTACCTCCAGCTCCTTCATATTTGTGGCAAAATCAGAATACAAGAGATGTTGACATAAGAGAATTGAACAAAATATATTGCAGTGTCTATCATTTATTAGACATGGGGGGAGGATTCAAGTAGACTTAGTCTGGAATCGTCTCTCAGTTCTTGTAGAGGTAAACATGACTGATTGCTTCAGTCTGTATCATTTGTTGTGAGATGCTTATAGGACCTTATGACTGAATTCTTCCTTCTCTATCTCAACTGAGACTTTCTTTAAGCTATTCCTTTCAGTGGTTGCTCCAATGCCACAGTCCTTTCCAGCTTGGCTCATTAAGTTAGCATAGACCTGGGGAATCCAATTAACCATTATTTTAACTTCTGTTCAGCTATTACAACTCCTCTTTGCTCTCAGTCTATTTCTTAAAGACAGTGTGTATTCCTTTAAGAAATCCTGGGCATTACTCCAGTTTGCTTTCCCTTTTAAAAACTGCCATAGTTCTAGTTCCTTCTCTCTCAGAGCTGAGACAGAATGTTTGTGTATCCTAACTACAAATGTTAGTATGCCAATCAGTTCTTAACTCATATACACATATGGTTTGAGAGCTAAGTTATGTTATATTATAATGATATTATATTGCATGTTACATATCATATAATTGTTTGCTAGTTAGTGAGATTATGGAGCATCAGTAGATCTGGAGTCAGAGATCCTGGCTTCAAATTTCTCCTTTTTTAAGTTACTCTCGGCAAGTCACTTCCTTTATCTGAGCCTCAGTTTCCTCATCTATGAAATGAAAAAGTGAGATTAGATGGTTTCTAAAGTCTTCTCTAGCTGTAAACAACTGCTTTGTGATGGAAGAGGGTGTAAAGATGTGTACAACATAATTCTTAATATATGACAATTTATTTTGCAAAAGTTTTGTTGGGGGAAAATTTTGAGTTATATTCCACCATATGAGCTTTTGTGATTATGTTACATGATCCCAGTTATATAGCACGTATAGTCTTTACTAAGAAACTGACAATATAAGGAATCTAATTTAAAAACAACAAAAAAAGAAAAGAAAATGGAAGAAAAAATGTAGAGAAGTATTTTCCTAGCATGATTTTAAATTACGTTTTCATGTTCTTTGTCTCTATGTTGTCTAGTTCTTACTATCATATCTTAGAAACAAATGCCTAATTTATTATTTTAATCTCTCCCAATAACTCCTTTTAGCTAAGGGTCAATTTCTGAATTCACATTAAAATTGTTAGATCAACAAATATGGATTTGTAGTTCATCTATTAAGTTTCTTTTGAAAATAAATAATTTCTCTTAGAATCAAATTATAACTTCAAATTTGGGGCAAAATTTTAATTCATGTATTTTTCATGAATTTGTTTCTAAGGGATGACGAGTGAAGCTTGTAGTGCCTTAAGTATCTTGCAAATATTTATATTTTTTCACTTTTTAAAATATGTTGTTTTTACAAGAAAACAAAGAGTAAAAAAAAGGCAAAATTAGGCACTTTAATCATAGCCTCCAAATATGAAATCTTTTCTTTGATTTTTATGTACTTTTGCTTTATTTATTAATGAACTCATCACTTCCAACTGCCTGTTTTAGTTTAAGTAAGAAAGCCATTGTAAAGCAAATGCATGAAAAAAAGAAGAACCCATCTTTGATTGCCCATCATGTATAAATCTTGTCCATGCCTTCTCATGAATTCTTCCCAATGTACTTGAGGTCTTCTTATTTTCTCTTGACATTTTCAGGGCATCAGTAGAGCTTCTCCCCATCCCTGCCTTGTTAATATGCCAGATTGAAACCATCGCTGTGTTACTAACCCTTCTCCTTGCTAATTCTAAGATAGAGCCAAATAGGATGTTGGACTATCTGATCCAATGAACCTGACCACACTAATCTGTGACTTGAGACCACCTATTTATAATACATATGGGACTATCCTTTAGCAATCCTCCCCACCTCCATGGAAATTCTCTAGTCAGTGCAATTGATTTCATTTAGCTGCTCACCTTCTTATTTCAGGAGTTCAGTTCTAGGCTCTCAGATATGTATTTTTCTCAACCTTAAGTTTATTATCATATGATAATGAATATTTGAGATTAACAAGCACAAAATAAAAGTCAGCAAAAGGAAAAAAAAACAGCTGTTCACCAACCATCTCCTTTCCTTGCAACAAGAGCAGCCCAACTTATCTTCCTGTTCTTCAATGTCATCTATTCATCAATGTGTTGTTTCTGTTGTTATTTTTGGTATAAGGGTTTCTGTGTATGTATGGGGAGGGGGGTTTCCTGACTGCTCACATCTACCATGTATCTCTTCATTGTGTTAATCCTTTTTTAATTTTTTGTATTCAGTGTATTACTGCTACATTACAAGATTACTAGAAAATTGGGCCTTTGATTTCATGAGGTTATTAAAGGACATTTGTAGTATCCCAAAGGCAATTTAGGTAGCTTTCCTACTCCTCCTCCACCCTAAGTCCAATTCATTTTCTTTCTGTGCTGTTTCAGTATTCAGTAGTAATCAACACATGCTATAGTTGTTCTTGCTGCTGTTTTTTTTCTTTCTGCCTACACATGATAATCTATCAAATAGACATTTGCCCCATATTCTGTTTATTCTATGTAAATGGTCAAGCCAAACTACCAAAGTCTTACTGATCTTTTCCAGGAAGATGTATAATTATTTAGGACTTGATGCAAATAGTAATAGGGAAGCTAATTAAGCACAAAATTGTTTTATTTAATACTTCATTGTATCTGTTATTAATTTTTATTTTTAGTGTGCTACAGATTCTAAAACATTTACACGTTCTTGTCCTATATGCTTTGTGCCCATATCTTTTTTTTTTTTTAATCCTCTACAAGGAATGTAGCTGACATGCTGAATATCTCCTTCTAGGAGGCATTGAGACCTGGATACCACTATATCCTTGGCCATCTTTTCCAATACCGTATGAACCTTGACATATGAACCATATAATCCATGACTCACTCTTTCTGGTGGAAGAATCTTCTGAACACCTCTTATCCTTTTTTGTACTTTAAGCTTCTTCGACTACCACCATCAATTACCAATCTCTCAATCTCTCTCTCTCTCTCTCTCTCTCTCTCTCTCTCTCTCTCTCTCTCTCTCTCCCTCCCTCTCTCTCCCTCTCTCTCTCTCTCTGAGTTTCCTTCTTTCCAAATTAATCACTCCATCCAGATTCTGGTGACTATTATTTTACAATGCCTAAAAAATTTTCTATCCTTTCTTAATTAGTTCTGTGCCTGTCTCATAAATCCCCCCACCCCACTGCCATCCCAACTTCTACCTTTAAATTCGATGACTTCACCCTATATAGTCATGCTCCCTCAAATACCCTGACTTCCTAGTTCTTCAATCTAATTAACTGCCATTGTCTGCTACTATACTACATCACAGCTAAACTCAAGGACAGTCATATCCTGGATATAATGGATATTGCTATCAACTGCATGTCTTTTGCTTAGGTACCCAAGAAATCTAAAATAGCTTTACCTGATTATAAAAATTTAGCTGTTTCCCCTTGCCTTATTGCTCTGAAATCTATTTTATTCTCTCAGACCGTTCTCAGTGTCCAGTTGGCCTTTTTTTCCTGATTAAGCATCAGAAATGGAGAACATTTTATGTAGCATCCTTGATTTTTTTTTCTATAAGTAAGAGAAAAAATAGAAACAGAGATATAGTTCTCTTTAACAAAAACATCAATCATTGGAACTATGTTTAGAGAAAGAAATGGCCTTTATACTATTCATTGATTTTTTCTTATTCAAATAGAGGAAAGCAATTTAGAAATTGAGGAAAAGCATATAATTATGACATTTCCTATTAAGTTTTGGGATTACTTAATCAATCAGAATATTTAGACCTTTGTATATTTTCTACTTGACTGGTTGTTTTTTAAAAACCTTACAAACCATGAGCTTTCATTAAGCACTTACTTCAGGTCCTATGAAAATTCATGTGCTAAACTCCAGGAGACTAGAACAGGGGAAAGAGTAACTGAGAAGATTATAAAGCACGTTCTAAAGTGTTCTTTGAGTTAGGTCACAAAGAAAGTTTGTTCCTTGGGCGACTATCCAGGGCTGCTTCATCTGCAGGCATTTGTGGTCTCTGTACTTCTGGAATAGGAGGAAATGTTTTAACAATTAGGGTGAGCAAATTGTAAAGGGAAATATGGTAGTGAGTTACCAACCGAGTCCTTAAATAAAACATTCCTTCTCTAATGCAGTCCTGATGCTGTTCAGCCTTCTATCAACAGAGACCACTGCATTGTCATAGGCAAAGCATCAAATATACAATAGTTTGATAATGTTAATGCACGCAGCAATACAGCAAAAACACAATTATGAAATGAGCAAAGAAGACATAAGTTGAATTTTACCTGTAGGCCTTTTCTTGATTTTCCACAGGCAAATTAAAACACAGTCTTATTTCAGTGATGTGGGCCTACATTATTTACACATTTTTTAAAAATCTTTTTTCTACAATCAGATATTTTCTTATCTGATATACACAGCTAGAAAAAAGAAGCTTAGAAAACAATATGTGTGTGCAGGAGTAACTTGATTTATAGAGGATGAAATATGTTTTACTTTACAAAGAAAGCATTACACTTGATCATGATATGGATGGGCCTAGGAGATATATTGAATTATCTTAGAATATATTAAAAATAATTTTGTGTGGACATGTTTGTCAGTATTAGCATAAAGATATTGCAGAGAACCATAAGGCTGAATTACATTGCTCAAAATTTAAGCAACAAAATAATGATGATGATGATGATGATGATGATAATTGCCAAGATTTATATATGAAAGTGATAGGCAGGTATGATGCTGTATATAATGGATTCCATGTAATGTGATTAAATCCTAAGACCTCTGGCAAAACAAGAATGTCTAAAGAATGATAGTTTCTTTTGTGAGGTCTCCTACAAAGTAATTAATGTTTAGGTAATGTTTACACATATGAATAGAAGTAATTCTAGGTCAGATTCAATGTGTTTGTGTACATGAAACACAGCCACAATTAAGAGAGAATGAGGATCTTTATGAGCCAAAAGCATTAGATCATTAGGGAATGCAAGAACATGAGCTTCTTAAGCTTACAACATTGTCTTACATATCTTGATTATTTATTTCAATGAACTCCACAGAGAGAAAACTAGTTAAGTGTGATAAACTCAATCTTTGTCTTTAAACAAATCAAAATGACCCTTGTAATATATAGAAGAGTCATATTTCTGCCAATTACCTCCTTTGATTTCTAGCTCATTCAGACACTCTTCTTTGGTTTAGTAGGTTGGTTGTGTTATGTGATATCCATTAAACACCTATCAAACTTGGAAAAATGAAAAATGTAATATGAGTTGATCATTATAGAATTATTATATTGCAAGAGATATTTCTGGGCATATTATATAAGCTAATACTGAATAATACTTGTTAGCTATTAACAGCAACACAAAAGAAGGAAATAGATTTGATATCCTTCTCCACCTTATTCATATTATATCTATGGTATTTTGTTCACTTTGGAAAGAATATTGACAAATTGGATCACTAACAGTGAAAAATGACCATGGGAACAGAACAGAGGGAACAGAAACCGTATAATTTGGACTTAGATAAATGAAATAAGGAGTTTTAACCTACAGAAGAGGTAATATTTATAAGACATGGATAGGGACGCAATTTAGAATTGGAAGAGACTTGAAAAATTCGTTAGTCTATAACTCTTATTTTATAGAGATACAACAAAGACCCAGAGATACTAAGTGTCTTGCTCAATATCACACAAGTAGTGAGAAATAGGGATAGAGACCAGATCTTATGTCTCCAGAGCCAGTACTTTGTCTACAACTAGACACTTTCTCTGAGTTCTGTCTTCAAATTTCTGAAAGGTTGTTATGTGGAATTAGATTTTTTTTTTACCCCAAAGGTCAGAACTAATTCCATCTATGCTTACAGTTACCTTTGTCTTCACATAAGAGATTAGAATCACTGGTTTCTTTCAAGATGTAACTCAATTGCCATCTTTTGTAAGAGGCATATGTGAATATTTTGTAAAACCTACTTTGACAGGGCTTTCAGTTTATTATCAGTGTAGGAATGACTAAGTTTAGCAGTTAGCATGAAAAATTAACAAAAATTGGAAGCTATAAGATGGTAGAGCTTTCTTCCCCAGGATATGATAATAATGATATTGAAACCTATGACCATAGAATGTAAGCTCCTCAAAAAGTGACTGCAGAATAGCTCTTTGCAATTCTCCATAATTATTACATCACAGATATTCAAAAGTATTTATGCACCATAAGAACCAGTGTAAATGACAAATATTTTTCCCTAACTCAATTAAATTCAACACATATTGAGAATCTATTATGTATAGGGTATTAGATTATGTGCTGGGGCACAATGGTGTGAATAAAAAAAACCAGCTCTACCTTCAAGGCATTCATTGGCTGGTAGATGAGAGGGGTATATGTGCATTAAAGAGAATGTGCTGGCACCAAATTTATTTCAATAAATGCAGGAGATGCACAAACAAGGTGCTTTTGAGAATTATAGGAGATGAACAGTTACACATCACAAGGGAGTAAGGGACTTTATAGGACAAAGGCTTTGGAGCTAGGTCTGGAAGCATGGATAGAATTTTACCTGGTAGAGATAAGGGAGAGAGGGGCATCCTTAAATAGCATCCAGTCTTCCTTTGAATGAGTTTGACACCATGTGTCTGAATGTTCAGTAATCAAATTTTGCTGAATATAAGATGATGCAGCTGAATTGAAGTTTAGTTTGGAAGTATTCCTCCCTCCCTCCTCCCATTTTATTATGATAATGACTGTTCTTGGGGGAGATAAGTAGCTGTTTGTTGGATCTGGAATGTAAAGACCAATTTGGATCATTAAGTTTCACAAATAGCTGTGCCACTCAGCCAAGAGTACATTTATCCAGAATTAAAGGTACCTTTTAAAACTGTGTTGGGGGTGGGGGCGGAAATAAAGGGTGCATTAAAAGTTTAACAAATCAGACTCAGCGATCTGAACTTCTGCATGTGGAATTCATCAGGCTGATTTTAGTGGCACTTGCAAACTTCCCTTTTCTATTACTGCTCCTTATTAAACTCCAAGGGATCTAAGATGATTTTTTTTCAGTAATTTATGACATTTGTGTCTATTTGCAACAGTTGTAAAAATACAGTATAACCAGGAAACATCATAAAACACTCATAAAGTCTTCTAAAGGCAGCCAAAGAGTTAGACTTTCCACAGCAGTTAATGATACAAAGGTGAGTGAATTATCCCTCATCTGGGGCTGCCTGGAATCTGTGGGCTATGTAATGGTGTTTTAGCAGATATTTATGACAACAAAATAAAAAAAAAAGCAAACATACAAAATCAGATTTGTATAAAAGGAAATTTGATGTCATAATATTTTCTTGATAAGCCTGTCAATTTTAAGTATGAATTAGGTTTGGAGAGAGATTCATGTTAGTCTAAAGGAGCTGTCCCTATACCATCATTTTAGGAGCCTTTTACTGACAAGCTATAATTCAATTTCTTCCTCAAACTGATGAGCAAATTTATTTTACGTGGACAGTGAGCCATTCAAAGAGGAGTTTAGCCCCTTGGAAATGCAAGCAATTCTTCTCCATAGGGTGCAATTCAATAAAAATAAATCCAAAACATAGGTAATGAGAATATATATCATCAATAATTTGCAGTTCAAGCACATTGATTCAAATTGTGGGTCTCACTTACCAACTATACATCCTAGGCAAGTCCCTTAAACTTTCTGTGTCTGTTTCCTCAGTTATAAAATAGTACGGGGTAGGGTCAGGGGAGAAAGATGACTTTTTATGGTCCATTCCAGTCCTATATATATGATCCTATATTTTTCTAATATATATACAATTTGCATGGTTTATTACTTGCTTTAAAGATTTCTTTTTGACTTAGTTATTCTGTTGAAGCCAATGATCCAAGATAATTCCAGATGAAAAATTCTATCCATCTCCAGAGAGAGAACTGATGAACTGTGAGTTCATATCGAAGTGTAATTCTTTCACTTTCTTAATTTCTCTTTCTTTTTTTTTTGTTTGCAACAAGGCTAATATAAAATAATGTTTTACATGACTTCATATGTATAAGTGATATCATATTGCTTGCCATCTCTATGAGTAGGGGAGGGGCTGGAGGGAGGGAGAGAATTTGGAACACAAAATTTAAAAAAAAGACAAAATGAACAATGATTTAAAAAGGAAAAATAGATTTCTTTTCACTGTTGTTTAATCATAATGAATGTCAAAGAAAATTATTTCTCTATTAAGAGCTATCCTCGGTGGAAATTATTTATAGAAAATTCCTATCTGGGATAGTATTTTGATAGCAAGTTAAAGATATTTGATTGGCTCCATTTTCTTTCATTTTTCCTGAGCCTCAGCTAGAGCTTTAAATTACTTAGAATATGTGAGGCTCACTCTCTGCTTCTTAATCTGTTGTCAAACAGATCTTTTCCCCAGCTGCTAATGAGGATATTGAGAGAAAATGAAGTTTACACAGCACTGTTACTAGTTTGAATCAGCCTATATGTGAACAGGCAAAAACAACCATCCAAAATTGGTTGCTTTTTAGTTCCATTTGGTGTCAGTGCACAATGCAACTTCTAGAAATCTCAGGAAAAAAAAAAACTTGACTTTTGGACTTAAAACTATCTGACCATAAAAGACGGTACTTTTCTCTTCACTAATGGGTGATCCTGCTAGTCCCAGCTTGAAGTTAATTGTTAGCAATAAGTAGGTAGAGTCCCTGGGTAGACTATGATTGCTGAAAAGATTCCCTTTTGTAATAGGTTTAGGAGAATAATGACAACAGCACTAAAGGAAATCAGGAAGACATGGACAATATCGATAAGTGGCAATCTGAAAAAAGATTGTGATGGTTTGAAAGTAAGACTCTGCAAAACACAGTAGTCAAAAGAAGGCTAGAGAACTGAGATAGTTCATATCAATCTCAATTATAACACACTTGCTATGCTCCCTCATTGACTCACAATTTGAAGAACAGAGATGTGGAAAGGTTAAAGAAGAAGAAGAAAAGCAGGGGAAACTGTTGCAAGAATGAAGAGAGAGAGGAGGTTAAGAGGGAAATTTTGATCTTCCTCTAAGGGGTGGGCAGAAATTGAAGTACTGTGCTTTAGTTTGTACAACAGGGAATTGGTACTTGCTGTCCTGTTTTTCTGTATTGCATCACAAAGTACTGTTCCAAGTGAAGATAGTTGAAAAATATTACTTCAGTCACTCCTAGGTACAGACAACATTTAAATGATTGGTAAGTCATCACTGTTCTACTCTTTGAATTTACCCTCAAAATTCAATTAAGTTGGTCAGCCCTATTTTTAAGGCAAATGGAAGCAGCATATTTTCTACACTAAATTGAAGTTACCATTTTTTCCTATAGTTCTGTTTCAAATAAAATAAACATTTGTGATCAGGAATACACACAGACAAAACCTGAAACTTATACTTAATCCAGATTTCATATGTATTCCTCATTTCTCTGTTCATACAACTGAAATACTGAATATTGACATCACAGAACAGAAACTTGCTTATGGTACAAATATCATTATGTAACATGCTGTTAATCAATTTGCATAGTATGAAACTCCACAATCCACTATAAAATGTATATTCTTTCTGTAGTTTGGGACCTTTTCAATATGTTGTCTTTCCTTCTAAAACTGAACTGAAATGGATGTCTACAAAGCATATCTATATGCATACAGGAACCTTGTCCCAAAGGGACTAAACAAACCTGTTGTATACAGGCTACACCCATTTTATGAATGAATGATTGCCCTGCATACCTTTCTTTGTTATCAATGTGGGATTGTGCTATGTAGATTGACAAAGTCTTCCACCTTCATTAATCAAAAATGAGTTGAATAACATTTCAAAGACAACAGAACAAAAGGTCATAGTTAGTGAACACTGTGTCCCAGATTCTGCCAGTGATTGCCAATGTGACACCATCTGAGCAGTCATTAAGGTTATAAATATTGGGTGGAGATATAGATATATGTGCCAGGATATTTTATTAGCTGTGAGGGTTGTTTATTTTCTTACTTCTTCATTCTTGCATTTGGTGTGGAAAGGTCCCCATATGCAGCCTTGATCCTCTATCCTTTGAAATATGAGAGTCTGTAGGAAGCAGTTTTGATGGATTTTGTAGTTGTAGTAGTCTGACATTCCCAAAGCAGGTATGACATTGCCAGGATGCTGCATGATTCTATTGTATTAACTTTTTTGAACTTAAAAGGACACCTTGATAGAATGTTAAAGGAAGGCCGAATAAGGACACCCATCTTGAAAACCACTAATTACTTTAGTGATGGTTGTATTTAATTTGTAACCTAAATAATTTCTTCCAACTCCATTCTTTTGAAGAGTTATTTTACACTGAAATGTAGACATGTAAGATAGGGGATTGTGGTCTTTCTTGTGTGTGAAGTAAAGTGCTAGGCTTTAATCTCCTTGGTAGTAAAACAATTTCTTAAATTTCCTTTGTAAGCAATTGAAGTGTCCAGTTCCATATTCTATAACAGACTAAACTGAAGAAATTTTTAAAAAAGATAACAGCTTTAATCAATGAGATACATTTTAAAGGTTGTAATTTCACAGAGTCATATATAAAATCTCACATGTAGGCTCCAAACAGAAAATCTTCAGAATTATGAGATGAGGAATGTGTGGCTAGATAGCAATTCACTCGAAAGAGAAAATCTATTGATTTTAGTGACCTACAAACTGAATATAAATGAATAGCATCAAATGATTTTTCCCAAAATAAAAATGTGATTTTAGATTTCTGAAGAAAATTAGAATGTCCAAAATTATGGGTGTGATAATCCTGCTATATTCTTCCGATATCACTCATATTTTAATGAAGAATTAGAGGCTGATGTGAACTTGTAAAATGCAATAACACAGAAATTTGTGTAGGGGAGGCTGCTCAAATTTGGTACTCCAGAAGCTCAACCATTCTTTTTGTTGTTGTTGTTGTTGTTTGTTTGTTTTTAGGCAATTGGGGTTAAGTGACTTGTCCAGGGTCACAGAGCTAGTAAGTGTCAAGTGTTTGGTCTGAGGTCACATTTGAACTCAGGTCCTCCTGAATTCAGGGCTGGTGTTCTAGCCACTGCACCACCTAGTGGTCCCACTCAACCATTCTTGAAGAAAAAAAAAAAGAAATTAGTATGAAGGGAAATGTCATTCAAAGTAACCATGAAGTGAATAAATTATTTGGGATTCAATCTTCCAAGATGTCCTAGGGCCTTAAATGAATGAAATCACAAAGTATTAATTAAGGAAATGAAAAGAAAACAAATAGTTAGAAGCATATTCATTGCTCATGTGTTGGATGTGTCAAAATAGTGAAAATGACAATACCACAGAAAATAATTCACAGATATAATGCTATACCAATCAAATGACCATCAAGCTACTTTTATAGATTTACATAAAATGATAGCATAATTCATTTAGAGGAATAAAAAGTTTAGGATTTCAAAGGACATCATGAAAAAAGTAGGAAGGAATATTAGCATTGTCAGACTTAAAACTAGATGATAAAGCCTTATTTATAAAAATGATTTGATATAGTTTAAAAAATAAAATGGCAGCTATCAGAAGAGACTAAAAAACTGTTTTCAGGGAAAAAATTGTTTTACAAAAACAACAAACCTAAAACTCTAAACTACTTGGTCAAGGATTCCCCAACGAAAAGGAACTGATGAGAAAATGACAAAATGCTTTGGCCAAAACAAATTTATACTTGCATGCTAAATATTTACCACAATAGCTTCCAAGTGGATAGGATGTCTAAATAAATAGAAAAAATCACAACAGTCTTTTAAATGAAGGAAAATGGATAGGTAAGAGAAGAATAGTTGATCAAAAAAAAGATGTAAATCACAAAAACTAAAATGACAGTTACAATTATTAAAAAAGATTGAAAAATTATAATTAAATTATCAAAGAGCTAGCCTAAGAAATATCCCATCAAATGGACTGATATAAAAGATTTATGGAAAATTAACATAAATATATGAGACCAGGTATCATTCTTAGATAGTGAGAGGAGGGGAAGTGAGAATTTAAAAAAAAAAAACTTTCCCTACAAATTAGTCTGAAAAATTGAAGAGAATTATAGGACGATAGCTTGAGGGGTTGCTAGTGCCTGATGAAAGGTTTTTCTGTGGAAAGTGAGATATGTATTTAATTAGAGAGGACTAAAAGGATTGCCTCACTGCATTGAGGACCCAATTGAAGTTGGATAATACAATTTTATTATCTACCAACTTGGGATGATTGTGTGAATTCTTCAAGTTCTATTTTGCAGTAGGAGCAGAGAAGCTGAATGGTGGAAATAATTGAGGGCTAAGGTGTGCTAAGGGATGAGTGGAAATATGACAAGGGCCAAGGAATCTGAGGATACAGAATAGTGTCATCATAAAGTGGCTAACAATAGTTAGAGAAATGAAGTCAGAAAAGGAATAATGGCCTGGGCTTCTTCAGCCAGCACAGTTTCAGGTAAATGGGGATTAAAGCAAGACAAATATTCATCCCAGCCTGTTGGAGCTATACTAGGGAACAATATCATTTTCCAGTAGGTAATTTTATGAAGATACATAGAGATTGCAGGTGCTCCAAATTGCGTGACTCAGGACTACCCAAGAGACTTGTAGTCAATCTAATCATTAATGTCATTAATTTCTCTTTTGGGCCTTCTGTGGCCACACCAGGAGTAAGGGGTGGAGGGAACCAATACCACATAGATGACTGTAAGAGGAGACAAAAAAAATGAGGGTAGTTTGCTTATAAACAAAAGTAGAAGCAAAAAAAAAAATGTAGAAAGTGGTACCTAGTGACAAGTCCAGATCACACTTCCTATTTAAGATTAAGTTTGTGAAACAAGTTAGGGAAGCAGGCAAAACCCATCTAGAACTGTGCCAGTCAGTAAAAGGAGTATCCAGGCTGCTACATGGTGCTGACCTTGTAGTAGCCACCCTATTCAAGAGAGTCAAAGTGGCTTGATACTGGTGCTGGCAAAATGTTCCAATCCAGAAATCAAGGCTGGAGACCTGAGTAAGCAGAAAAGAATTCCTTATACAATGAAGAAATAGTTTGTGTTAAGAGAAGCCCAAGAAATATCCTCAAAAGGCAAAGATTTATTCCACAAGAATTTTAAGTGGATACACATTCACACACTCAAGAATAACCTGGCAATGAGGATTCCAAAAGTGAATAAAAAATGAAGAGATTAAAAAAAAGCCATCAGAACTCTTCAGGAATAAAATGGAAGGAAGGTAGAGTAGGTATGAAGAGGTCCAGGACTTTTGGGGTTCTGTAACCCCAAAATCACTGTACTGGGCCCTGCCTAAATGAATTCAACTCAAATCTTCTTCAGCCATAGGTGATGCATAGGTCAGGTGATGCCAGTAAGGAGGAGCTGCATGAGAAAGCCTCACTCTTTTGAGCATGTGGTCTTCAGCATCTGAATAGGGGCCAGGGTGGAATTTTTATACACTGAAGTAACTTTGGGTGGCCAGAGAAGAGGGCTGGGAAAAGGGTCTAGGTGAGAATTCTGATTGGAAGGTCTGAGAGATTGAATAGACAATGGGGATAGGTAATGGAGGGAACAGAAGTTTGAAAGGAGTCTGCACAAGATCGAAGGGTGGGGCTAGGACTTTCAAAGGGAGATAAGGGGAGTCCATAAGGAACCCTTTGAGACCAGAGTGAGGCCTTTTTGGGGCCCATAGACAAAAGGGAGGCAGATTCTTTTAGTGTGAGGGGCAAAGGCACATCTGAATAAGATTAAAAGGTAAGCTAAGGCTTTCAAAGGGAGATGAGGGTGTGGGGCTTGTAGATAAATGGGAGTCAGATTCCCTTAGCGGCAAGGGTTGAAGATCTTGGCTTGGGCCCCGCCCCCATCAGGTAGATACTGGAGAGTGATGCAGAGAGTGATAGAGGGAGAGAGAGAGAGAAAGAGAGTATGATAGAGGGATAGAGAAACAGACAGAGAGACAGAGAGAATTTAAGCATTATCAGAGTAACAGGAAAAACATGGCCAAATCAAAAAGTTTTTATTCCATATTTCAAGATATTATAAAACAAAGTTACCAGCAGTAATAGAAACAGAAAGGGAAGAAAAAAAATACAAAGAAATCCACTAGTAATTTTATGAAAAAACATCTCAAATTGAAAACAGAAATGTCATATCCAAAATTCAGAACTTTCAGGTAAAAGGGAAAAAAATGCAAGAAACAAAAAACAGTGCCAAAATGAAGGAAGCCCATACAAGATCACAAAAGAACATGCTGCAACTATGATAAGGAAATGAAATCTTCACATAGGATAGAGTTGTTGTGAAAGATCAGAGGAAAAAATGTTTCTAACAAAGAAAAAATGATGTATTCTGATCATAAGTTCAATTAACCTTGCAATTCCCTAACCTAATGTTTAAGGTTGTAAATTCAGATTTTTAAGATTGTAAGGCAAAAGTTTCCTTTCTTTATAACAATGGAATCCCAGATCTATAATCTTTACCCTCTAGCCCCGGGCTGGGGAGGGGGGTGTGGAGGAGGGGGACAAAAGGGAGAGGATGTTAGAAACTAGAGGAAATACAAAGGAATAGAGATTAACAGTCAAAATTGAGGAAATGTCTACCTGAAATACCATAATTTTGTTAGTCCAAATCTAAATATTTAGTCTTGGATTACTTTATTTCGGTTTTCTTTGGGGGAGGGAGAGGGAGCAAGCATTTGTATAGTGCCTATTACGTGCAAGGCACTGTGCTAAGTGCTTTACAAATATCTCATTTGTAAATAAATGATTAAATGACTAAATAAACAATTCATGGAAATTAGCTAAAGGTCAAAGAAACTGGTCCATTGGAGAAGAGAAAGAAATTTGAGTTTTCTGGAAGAAAAAAACCAAAAAATTAGCAGAGAAGTTCAAAGGACAGTTATGAAGAGTATATTAAGCAGTAATTCTCCATCACTGGACACAACAGTATGGAAAAATAGCTTTACAATTTTGGCAAAAGTGTGTGAGCAAGAATATCTTACGAAAGGTACATAATTATCAATAAATCTCTATTCCCTATAGGCAGAATGAACAAGTATCTCTTCTTTGGATGGAATAGGTGATTAAGATCTTGTCTTGTTTGTTAGTACTCATGAAATCTTCTTGCTTCCTGGTTCCATGAGAAGCATTTATTAGAAGATGATGCATATGGATAACTTTAAAACCTTGGCTATTAATTCATATTTCTTTGTAATTGAGAAAAGAGAAAAGAATAAGCACTTTTAAGTCTTTGTTTATTAAAAACATATCCTTCTCATTTCAAATCACTGAAATATAGATAATTTTGAATTTTTTGGCAAAGGGCATGTGACTAAGAGGCTTTTCACAGGGCATTTCAGTAGCAAAATCTCTTTTTGGGCACACTAAACAGAGCCTTTAACTACATTATTCAAACAATCTCCTCCAGATGAGGAATTTTACTAATAGGTCAAGTCCAGCCTATTGTCTAGCCAGTAACTGACAAACCAAGTTATTTATTGTAACCCTGAATCTTTATTCTGAATTCCAGCCTGGAATGGGTTTTTACAGTCACGTTACACACACTGTTTATAATGGAAATGCTGACAGACTCTTGTTCCTGTAACACTATAGCTAGCAGATGCATTGGTGAATTTTAGGAAAACTAAATTATGGAGCTGTCATCAACACCCTCAACAATCACATTTCTCTGAGCCAGTTCATGAGGCATGCACCTGGGGATAGTTGATCATTCATTTGTTCTATAGGGAGAAGTAGAAGTCAAGGAAGATCCCAAGTCAGGGAGAGGAAGAAGTTTTTCTTTGGGGGATAATAACATCCGTTTTGTACATGTTAAATCTGAAGGGCTTATGAGATATGCATGTGGGTATGTCCAGAAGGCAACTAGAAATGAAGATCCCAAGCTAAAACAATAACAAAAACAAATAAACAAACAAACAAAAAGCAAGAGATATACAAGATGAGATTACAGGAAAAAATTATAGAGGCAAGGAAGAAAATTAAGATTATAATTACATACATTTATGTGTGTAGAAGTCACGGAAGGAGATAAAGAAGGAACAGGAGGATTAGAAGAAAACCAGGAAATTTAAAGTTCTTAAAAAAAGAAATGAAGAGTTTCAAAGAATATGTAGTTGGAAAGAGGAATGGGACATGAATGTCATTGATACCATACTCTACATACATTCAAGAGAATGAGATCTGAGGAAAAAATAATAGTTTCTGGAGTATTTGTATGACAATTGGTGACCCTCTAGCAGAGTGGTGAGGGAAGAAATGATAATTGAAAAATGGAGAAAAAAATTGGTTGTGAGGAAATAGAGGATAAGATCTTAGGCCAATCTTTCAAAAGATTTGGAAGATGATGTGAAATAAATAGATACAATGATGACTTAAGTGATAAGGGTGGGAATTTGTGGTACAATGGAAAGATCATTGGCTCAAGTCAGAGGAACTGGGTTTAAATGCTATCTCTTCCACTTGAAATCTCATCTCGGTCAAGATTACAAATGTGATCTTAGAAAAGCCACCTGATATCCTTGGTTCTGAGCTTCTTCATCTATTAAACGGGAGTTTGGATTGGATGGCGTTTCAGGTCATGTTTTAACTTTTGTTCTATGATATTTCATTTTACTAATTGCTGTTGTCTATCTTTCATTTTCAAAGAGAACTAATGAGATCAGTATGTGATGTCTTGAGGGGTACATGAATTGGATTTAGATGAGGCAGAACTGCACAATGTTGTCAATCTCACTCTCTCTTCCAGAGTCACAGAAGTCCATCGGCAATACAAAAGTTAGGATGAGTGGCAATGTCTCAGAACGTAGTGGATGACCTTGGTGTCTTTGATATGTAATCAAGCTCTAAAGCAATTGTGGGAACCTGTGGCCTAGAGGCCATATGTGGCCTTCTAGGTCCTCGAATGTGTCCCTTTGACTGAATCCATACTCCACAGAACAAATCCCCTTAATAAAAGGATTTGTTCTGTAAAACTTGAACTCAGTCCAAAGGCCATACAAAGAGACCTAGAGGGTGACATGCGGCCTTGAGACTGCTGTTTCCCCAGCCCTGCAAGCACTTCCCAGCAATTGCTTAAGCCCTTTTCATGGCTATTGGAATAAACTGTTCTCATCTACTCACTCTGCAAAGGGAAGTCTTCATATGCTTGGGGCAGACGTTCCTCTACCTTACTCACAGTTTTCAGGCCTGTAGGTTACCTTCAGTCTGGTTTAGCCTCTATGCTCAGATAGTGTTCCCAAGGAGTGGCAGTTACACATGCTTCAGTTTCTTTGAGCCTCAGGCGAGAGTTGAGTGACAGATGGACACGAAAGGTGGATGAGAAGACTTGAAAATACCTTAGCAAGCCCTCATGCTACAGGTACTAGTCCTCCCTGAACACCCCACCGGACAGGGAACACAGCAGGATGATAATATCAATATAAGCAACAGCAGTAGTAACAGTATTTTTATATAGTATATATAAAAGTATATGTGACATAGTGTAGTATTAGTATTTTTTATATATACTATTATACGTATGCATATGTCATCATAAAACTTATATAGCGCTTACTACATGCCATGCACTGTGCTAAGCACTATAAAATTATCTCATTTGGTCCTTACAATTCCACTTGGAGATAGATACTATTATTATCCCCATTTTGTAAGTGGGGAAATTGAGGCAAAGAGAAGTTAAGTGACTTAGGTGAAATATTCTATACATTGTGCTGCCTGTTAATAATTTTAGGTGAAAGGGAAGATATCAGCAGAGACATAAAGTATAAAGCTATAAGGAAGAGAAGTTAAAGGATGCAAAAAGTTTATGAACAAAGTAGCAAGGAATGGGATTAAGGACAGAACTACAAGAATTAGTCCTGGAAAGGAAGAGGTCAAACAGTTGCTAAGCCTCATTGATTCCATATCTATAACATCTGTTTTTGGTAATATCCTTTTCTCCCCTCCTATCAATGTAATTGATGCAAAGAAAGATGGGGAGGGGTTAGAGAAGGAAGGAAGGAAAGGAAGGGAATGAAGGAAAGAGAGAGGGAGGGAAAAAGGAAGGGAAGGAAGGAGGGAAAGGGGAAAGGAAGAATGAGGGAGGGATGGAAGAAAGGGGAGAGTGATAAAGGAAAGGAGGGAGGGAGGAAGGGAGGAAGGAGGAGGGAAGGAAGTACAGGAGGATGAGAAAGGGAGGAAGGGGTCCAATCAAGATAAATATAATGGATGGAGATGAGTTAATATGAGCACCTAATATCCACCTAAGTTAATGAGGCTGAATGCTTATAATTGAGGTAACAGGACAGTGGGAGGTAAGGTAGAGATTAACTGGACAATTTGAGAGGGGTCCAGTCAGTTGAAAGACATTAAACAGTAGTAGAGAAAACTAAAGAAGTAAGTCACCCAAAAGTTTCAAAGAATTTATGGTTATGGGTTGTTATGGTAGCTAGGCTATTTTAATTAAGCAAACTGAGAATATCACCATTAGTCTATTCTTTGCAGAACGGTCATAATGTCTATTAAGAATGAAAAGAGGAAAATGTCATGTGAGATACATGTTTGTCTGGGAAGCATTGAACCAGTCCTCAGAGTCCCAGGAAACTTCTTAATAGACGTTGTTTAAATATCATCCAATTTTCCCCTTACTTGCATCCTTTTTGAGAATAGCCCCACTTGGAAGCTGATCTACCAGTGCCCCACTATTGCCTTGCATTATTTTCTATGTCTTAGTGGTCTACCTTGTGGGAGCCAGTATATCTGTATCAAGTTGAAAGAGAGGTGATTAAAATACCTGCCTGGGGAATCACTTAACACTTCCTCTATCTTTTTTTTTTTTTAATGTATTATTTTTTTTTTTGGTGAGGCAATAGGGGTTAAGTGACTTGCCCAGAGACATAGAGCCTGTGGATGTTTTGTGTCTGAGGTCAGATATGAACTCAGGTCCTCCTAACTCCAGAGCCAATGCTCTGTCTACTGCACCACCTAGCTGCCCTATCTTTCATCTGTCTTAAAGATATGTCAGAGATCTTAGATAGCCTTAAAGATACAGAACGTTTGAAAACATAGATCTGATAGTAAAGTTCGTGAAGGTTGATAAAAATTTGATGTTTCACAATCACGTTCTGATAATAGACAAAGATCATTCCACATACCACTGACCATTCTCTGAAAGGAAAACAAATTTCAAGATTTGGCAAAATATGAAGACACTGAACCCAATTTAGGTAGACAACGATGAATAAAAATTGTCCTTCTAATCACAAACTTATTTAGCTAGTTTTTGACTGGGACCATTCCAGAAGTGGAGGCATTGTTAGAGTAAGACCAGAAGGCCAGGTATTGTGGCCTATACCTTTAAAATAGGTAGTTGGTGCAGTGGGTAGAGCACTAGATTTTTAGTAAAGAAGACCTGAGTTTAAATCCAACCTAGGACACTGGCTAACTGTGTTACTCTGGGCAAGTCAGTTTTCTCATATGTAAAATGGGGATGATAATATCACCTATCTTTCAAGTGTTTTGTGAGAATAAAATGAGATAATATTTGTAAATCTTTTTTGCAAACCTTAAAGTGTCATACAAATGCTGTTATTAAACAAATATTTAATATAATTAAATATAACGATTAATAGTTATTAATAATGACTGTGATGATTATAACAATAATAAAGATCATGATAGTTACCAGAGAGTCTGAGGCTGGAGGATCTCTTGAGCTTGCCTACATTAAGTCTTGAATCAATGAAGTTAGGGGCCAAGAAGTAGAAGGTCCTCATCCTGCCTTAGGAGAAGTGAACATGGAGCAAGTTAAAGATGACATAAAAATTAGTGGCAGGGACAGCATATCATTACCTGCTATATATCTAGGCTGGGAGAGATAGGAAGGCATCCTATTCCTCACCTCAATAAAAAGAAAAAAAAAAAATATATAACTCACATTGCAAAGGACTTGACTTAAAGCGTTATTTCCTTTGAGGATTACAAGAGCCCTATGGGCTAGATACTACTGGGTCATTTTATTCTTCATTTTATAGATTAGGGAACTGAAGCTCAGAGAGATTAACAAGTGTCAGAGGGGAGATTCGAACTGAAATATTCCTAGTTTCAGGTCCAGGATTCTATCCAGGATACCATGCTGCCTCTGCAAGCCCCTTCTTAAAGATATGAAAGCACATTTATTATTCACTCAGTTCAGAGACTACTCTCAATATTAATGAGGTTATTTTATGTCAAGTCATCAGAAGCACACTCTTAGGTGCATATAAAGCACATTTAGCTTAAATTCTTTTTCACTTTAAAAATCTTTTTATAATACTTATTGAACTGTCTGGGGTCTCTCTTGTACGTCGTTTATCACCCCACAGCCTCTTTTGTCGTTTTTGCTGACAGAGGTCTTGGGAGCCTGTTGGATATAGGGACCAACTGTTGGCATAATATTGACTATACAAGAGGAAAATGAACTAAAACCACAGGCTCCTAAATAGATCTAACTTGCTAAAGGGCCAAGTTAAATAAGGACTGATGCAAGCTAACTTTCTTCCACCTGAGAGCTTCTAAGTGGGGGCAGTATGAAATTCTTATTGAAATGATAGCCAAATAATCTCACCTTTGCTTTACCTCAGTGGACTCCCAGACTTTGCAAGTATGAAGACTCATTTTTTTTTTTACTAGAAAATGTCTTGGCCTCTTTGTGATAGTATTTTTGCTATTAGAATAAAGGGAATATCATCATGAAAAAACTGAGAAATTCTACCAGTAAAAGGGCAAGTTTCTTACTTTGCGATATCCAGCAAAAGACAATAAGAAAAAGTCATATAAACATCTCAGAGATCTTCCAATGTTATAGTTCCAAAATCCAATATACTCATTTTAAATAGCTTAGATGTATATTGGATGCTAATACTGCTCCATTTTAAACCATTAAACCTATTTTGATTAGACACTTTATTTCCCAATATAACATTGCTGAAGTAAAACCCCTTATTCATTCATTCACTGGGGACAAAATGGCAATGTTTTGAACCTCTGTGAAAAATTAGAGGTCTTACAGTAATACCATGGCTATCCCAGTGCCCACCCCCAAATTTGGGGGCTCATTTTCTTAGCTAGTTTAAACATTCACATCCTAACAATCGGACCTTTCTAAAATAATATTGAATTCCCCAATAGGTAGCAAATACTCTGTAACTAAAAGTTTTCAGCCAAGAAAAATAAATGTTTCTTAACCGCCTACTTTGCACAGGGAACTGTTCTAGATTCCAGTATATTGTGCTCCCACAGAGCTTGTAGCTTACTCATTACTTCCTTGATGATGTTAGAGATAGAATTTATGCCTTAGATGAGGTTTGAACTAGATGTTCTTTGAGGTTACTTCCAACTCTGTGAGTATATGATTAAACGATCACTGAACTACAGCTGGAAGGGAACTTCAGAGTTCATTACCTCGAATGAAATGATATTTACAAAGCTTTAAGCACAGTGCCTGGCATATAGTAGGTGACTGATAAATGCTTATTCCATTCCCTCCCTCCCCATCTTCATGTAGTCCAACCTCTTCATTATAGAGAATGAATACAGCTTGGGAGATTGAGTGACTTGTTCCAAGATCTCAGAGATAGTAAATATCAGAGGCAGGATTTGAACCCATGTCATCTGCCTCTGGAGCCAGTGTTCTTTTCATTGAACTGTTCTGTCTCCCATATTTCACTGCACTTTAATTTGGGTGTATAGACTGGATACATTTGTGTTGTTATCTCTTTAAACTGATTTCAACTCCGTAAAGTTATTGTGCTATGTCTTTATAAAGTGATCAATAAGTAGCCTTTACTAATTAATTTTCAGTTTTAGGAATCATAGTACTTTGACCAAATTGTGAATATGTGTGTGAATGTGTGTGTGTGTGTGTGTGTGTGTGTGTGTGTGTATGTATATCCTTACTATTTAAATGTTCTTCTAAGTATAGTGAATCAATCCAACCACTGCTTACTGAATTTCAGGACAGTAATTTTCAAATGTTTTTGGAAGGATTTGTTTTAAGGAGTCTTAGTATATTTATCAAATCCTGGCTTCATTTTCTCTGATAAAATATTAGTAGAAACACAATATCCAAAAGACTTTAAAACGTGGGTGTATGTTAAATATATCATGTGTTTGATTTTACATACTTGTGTGTTAAACATATTAGCAATACCTCTGTGGTAAATAAATGTTCTGTTGATCAGATGTGAAAATTCACAGCTGGTTCACTATAGCCCTTGGCTTTCTTGTATTTTCTCCCCTGTCATTGGTAAGTCTAATTGCTTGCACATTATTTTGCATTATAAAACATAGCCAGAGACAGCAGAAATACTTAGAAAAATGATAGTTAGATTTACAGTACTTCCCAAGACAAGCAGACAGCTCTCTTGAGGCCACATTCCCACCATTTCAGAAATGAGGATTCTGTCAGTGGTTGAAGGATACATGCTAAGTTGATGGCAGTATGCCTCAGTAATGACAATACCTTACATTCGGATTGCATGTTATAACTTGCAAGGCAGTTTCACATACATTATCTCATTTCACTTTTGCAATAACCTTATGAGATAGGTAGGTGGGGCTATTATAATCACTCCTTTCCCCCTTTTCTTTATTTTTGGATAGTTGAAGAGGCACCAAAAAGTCAAATGAATTTCCTGAGGAAGTGTGAATATGAAATAATGTCTCTTTACTAAAAATCAAGTTTTCTTTGTCTCTTTCAGTGTTTTGTCCACTCGATATCACTATATCTGCAAAACCTCATTAAATTCTGAAGAACTATATGTCAAAAAAGTATGTGGTGCCATTAAGAGAATGTTAGATTTAAAATCAGAGTTTGAGATTCCATTATTCTACTTACTACCTATATAACCTTCTGAAAGTCATGAGCCTTCTTAAGCCTTTATTTAAGTATCTGGTTAATGAAAAGGTTGTACTAGAAGGCTTCTGAGGTTTCTTCCAGTTCTGTATCTGTGTTCCAGTAGATGTATTGCTGGATTTAGAGTCAGGAAGATCTGACTAATATCCATTTTATTACATTTAGCAACTCTGAGACCCTGGGCAAGTCATTTAATTTCTCTCAGTTTCTTCATCTATAAACTGGGAAGGTAAGACTTGATAGCTTCAGAGCACCTTCTAGTTCTAAATCTATTATCCTTTATAATTGCTACCTAGGTGAACTCAGGTAAGTCACAATATTTCTGTGCCTTATTTTCCCTATGTTAAAAAAAATAACTGGATTGTACCAGGATATATATGAGGTCCTTCCAGCTTTTACTTCTGTGTAGCTACTAATGAATCACGGATTTCAATATTGTGCTAGCTTTCTTATACAGTTCTGGCTTTTCAAAAATATCAACTACTATCCCAGACTACTTGGTGTTTTTAATTATGTGCCATTATCATTTATATTTTGCCTACATTTGCTGCTAATTTTTGCATAGACATGACCAGAAAATAAGTTAAATTGATTTTAAGCCTCATTTTGTAGAAATATAAAGCTTAAATAAGAATGCTAAACATCTCTAATGATATTCTTCAAGATTTGTACAGTTCATGTAGTACCTGTACAGTCAGTATATTCTCACTTGCTCTTTCTATATACCTTTCTTATTTGACTTATGGGTGTTGTCTCTGGTTTTCAAGAAAACATACATATCAAATTTTCATCATCATCATTGTTATTATTATTATCATCACCACTATCATCATCACTAAGGACAAACCACATCCATTCGTGACAAATAACTAAACAAAATTCAGTTATTTTTGCTCATCATGACCCATCCATACGGCAAAGAATCAAACAAAATTATTTTAACGCAGATAATTTCCAGCAATTTTGCCTGGATGTTTTGTTTGTCCTACTGAAAATTACCCATTATTCTGTACACATGGTCATCATATTCACAAACTAGAATGAGACTGTTTTGTGAAAGGTATGTTTCCCCAGGTAAACACGTGCTTTACTAACAATACAAGATCCATCATGATAAAGATTAGAACAACTTTTTTTTTGTCATAGGAAAATTTTGTTTGAAAAATACTATTTTATTTGCATTAAGGTAACCTATATTTCATACTCCTATGCCTTTTTATAACTCTTAAAACCTAAAGTTGAAGGGAGAGTTAACTTAATTATACCTCTGAGGTTGATGGCATTTAAATTTCTCCAGATGGCAATAGAATACATGCATATAGATGATAAAATGGAAACTACATCATACATCAGTGAAGTAGACTGTCCTTATAAAAAACTTTCATCCATTTGTTTATTCAGGTAGTTTGCCAGTGAATTTAGAAATGAGCCATTGTACACCTGGATAGTTTCAAAAGAGTGTTAATGGGGAGATAATGTGAGATGGAATCATTGTAAAAAGGTGCCATTGTATAAATGGTTCTAGAAGATAGTGACAAAACTACTAAAGTTAGATTTAACACTCTTTTCACATGTTAATGAGTGTTTCAGAACCTAATCTATAAAGCTGTTTAAAGATTTCAGTTTCAATTCCTGCTGTCTTCCTCCCAGATGAAATATGTGAAAACAATGTGTTCAGCAGAGAAAATATACATCCCAACAATCAATGACAGGAAAAACAAATATCTTGGAGCACATGGGCCATTCTCATTGGATTCGAACTTTCATCAGTCAGATGGATATTTATACCTATAGGTAAAGGGAAAAAATCTTTACGAGTATATTTATTTATGATTCCAGATGAGCTAAAGTTCATGGTGAGCATCATTAGTCAAAAAATAATCCTTGGCTATATACAAGGCAAGAAAACTTTATTGTATATAACATATTTCATGTATACCTCTTCCAAAAATGCTCTACAGAGTCAAATAATATAAAGTGCTAGCTAGTACATGTATATCATGTGATATAAATTATAGTAGTATCTGTAAATACATTGTTTTGTGACTAAATTAAACAATCAATCATAAAATCAAGGCCTGGTGAAGTAGAGAATTAATAAGCTGAGGCAAGGGCTTTAGGGGAGGGGGAACAGAGATAAAGGGAAAATTTGAAAGCAAGTGCTAGGCAAAGAACATACTCTGAAAGACATCAGACACCAAAAGCAGCCATTATTTAGTGTGTGATAGATTAATCAAAGAAAGTTACAACAAAGGAACATGAAAATAATGTTGTAATAAGGAATTTGAAAAAGTCATTTAATTTACAATGTCATACGACATTCAGTTGAAACAACAATCTACTAATGTCTATCCCTATGCATAAATTATCTTTTCTCTCCAATCCATTTTCTACAAAGCCACAAAACTGATATTTCTAAAACACAAGCCTGACTATGCCATCTACTTCCTGAGAAGCAGTGATTGGCTCCATCTTGCTCCAAGGAAAATTAACAAAAACATCTTTGTCTTAAAGCCTTTCACAGTTGGCTCCAGGTGACATATTCCTGAGAACATTATCTATTTCAAGTAGACTAAATTCCAGACAAATTAGTCCATTTGCTGTTACCACAAGATATTTTATCTCCCGTCTTCATTCTTTGCACAGTCTGGTCCTTCATGCTTGGAATGCACTCCTTCTTTATCTGTGACTTAGAGAATCCCTACCTTCCTACAAAACTCAGCTCAAATGTCACCTCTGTATACATCCTCTGCACCTCACCCCCCTACCTACAGCCATTGAATATAAGTTCTGTACAATTAGGGACTATTTTTTCTTTTTCTTTAGGTACACAGCATATAGTTTAGTGTCTCAAATACAGTAACTACTTAATAAATACTTGTGGAGTGAATGACTAAAGTGATAACTTAGGAGGAATTTGTTGCAGCTATGTGATGAAGTGGATTAGGTGTAAGAACTGGAATCAGGAAGATCTGAGTTTAAATATTGCCTCAGGCACTTACTAGCTATGTAACCCGGTTTATGTCACTTAATAACCTCTGCCTTGACTTTCTCCTCTGTAAAATGGAGATGAATGACACTCCTCAGTGGTTTTACAGGGTAGAAATGAGATAATAGTCATAAAGTACTTTCCAAATATTGAAAAACTATGCAAATATTAACTATTATTATTATTTTTAAAAATTATCATGCATGAAAATAGAGTTTAGACTAGGGAAGAACTTTGGAGACCATCTAATTTAACCTCTTTATTCTACAGATGTAGAAACTAAAGGTCAGAGGGGTTAAGTGGAAATCAGACTTATTTTGTGTTATCCTATTTTTTATTTTTAGGCATTTGGGGTTAAGTGACTTGCCCAGGGTCATACAGCTAGTAAGTGTCAAGTGTTTGGTCTGAGGCCTATTCTAGATATAAGAAATAAGAGCAATAGGTGGAAGCTTCAGGGAGATTTATTTAGGCTCAACGTAAGCCACACCTTCCTAACAAGTATAGGTGCTTAAAAGTGGAATGGATGGCCTCTGGAGTATTACATTACCACATTACGGATGATGCTTGTTGTTTTTCAGTCTAGTTCAACTCTTTGTGACCTTATTTAGGGTTTTCCTGGCAAGTACACTGGAGTGGTTTGCCGTTTCCTTCTCCAGCTCATTTTGCAGATGAGGAAACTGAGGCGAACAAGGTTAAGTGACTTGCCCAGGGTCACACAGCCAGTAAGTGTCTGAGGCTGGATTTGAACTCAGAAAGATGTGTCTTCCAGACTTAAGGTCTAGCAATCTATTCACTGTTCAACCTAGCTTTCCCAATAATTCCTTAGAAGAGGTAAAATAAGGAAGAACAGAACAAATAGCACAGGCAGCTCTCAGTACTAAGGTGGTGTGACAGACCAGTGCTGTTTCAGGTAGATGTCACAGCACAGCCCACCTTTTCTCCCTTGTACCCAAATGCCAAGCAAGAAATCAAAACTGGTGATGTGCTTAGACAGTCTATTCTTATCTGCATATGGCAGTAAAGGATCAAAATAACCAGAGCTTTCCTAGTTTTTTCTTTCTTTTTTTTTTTCCTAGAGGAAATAAAAATTGAAGAATAGGGGGTTGGCAGGAATTGTACAAGATGGTGTGATCATATATTCAACTGTCTGGGGAAAGTGCTTCATTCTTTTTTTTTTGGAGGGGATTTAAAATAATTTCCTCATTGGGATTTTTAATGCAGGTGTACATGAAATTTATATATTAAAAATTTAAGAAAAGTTTCATTTCTTTTTTTAGAACAAAGTTTAAGTGCATAAATACATCCCAAAGCCAACATGAAAATAGCTTTTCTTTGTTGTGTCTAAAAAGCCTTTTAGTTATTTAGAACAGGCAAAGAAAAAGCAATCCTCTGAGTTCTAGACTTCACAAAAGGATTTTTTTAAAAAAAATTATATATGTAGGTCCGATGTGCAAGTATGCAATAAATATATGCACATACATTCCTACCTGCTTTACATCATTCTATAGTATTCACAGTAGAATCAAGCTGAAGGTTAGAAATGTGAAAAGGCCATATCAGTGAAAAGAAAAATAAAGTATAACAAGGTTTAGGCCAGGATAAGTGGCTTAGATGGACTGCAAATAGAGAGTTTAATTTGGGAGTAGACTAAAATAGTTGCTTTGAAATAAGTAGAATCTACAAAGGATGCTTACTGTAATATTTATTAGGTGTTGTCAGCTTCTGATAAAGTAGTAGCACTGACCTGAAATGTTTCGTTTCAGTAACACAGCTCGCAGTCTTATGTCTTTTAACTGGTTGTATATAACTACTCTGCACTTTATACAAATAGAGTTGTGCTGCTATGCCTTTAAAAAAGAGCTAGCTTGAAAAAGAGCTTCTTATGTGGCTACATCTGTTACTCGCTGTTTCAATGATGTGTAAAAAAGGATGTACACTGTTGATGATCTCACAGAGGACACTGAGATGTCAGACACTTCACGATCATCAAATTTAAACCATCCTTGCCTCGCAGCATTTTTACAGTAGGCAGGGCAGTGTCCTCCATCCAATCTGCCATAGTGCTTCATTCTTAAGCGTTTGGTCCATATTCCATTGGGGTTTAGGTAATAGGTGTGCCTTGCAAGAAGAGGGACACAGAATTGGGACCCTGGGAATTATGAACATGGTCTGGGTTAAAGAGTGGGAATTATTCCATTTGGTTCAATCCAGTAGAGTATAGGAAAGAATGAAGTATAAAGATTGCAGTCTCCAGACTGTGTAAAGGAAAGTAACCTGTTTTCCCAAATGACATTATCCTAGGGCAAAGGCCTAGTTGCTGCACCCTGGTTATAACTCTGAAAACAATTACCCTGCATAATGCTAAAGAGGAAATATCCTTGTTGTACTACTTGCTTACTAATTTTGCTTCTATGAGATTATTGGAAATGTAAGTAATATACAAAAAATTAGAATTTAAAAATAAATTAAATGGCTACTAATATTTTTCATTTAGAAGTGACTTAAATAGGCATGGAATGGAGACAAGGAGAACCATGTGATTTATAATTATTCTATTGACTTATGGAGATAGATTAGACAAATCAATAAAATTCATCCATCACATTTCTGTCACTCATGTTTCTGTACAAAAAGATTTTGTTATACAAATTAAAGTGTTGGTAAAATATAGAATTTTCATGATCATATTTGTGAAATATGGTGAAAAATTCAAAAAAAGTTTAATATATAATATTCTTTGTGATCAACAACAACAAATATCTTTGTGGTATTTTTTTCCATCCAAAGCAAGTATAGAACAATTTTAAATCTCAATTTATTAAAACATTATTATTCATATTACACAATATAAAACCTTAGTGTCTTCATTGATGTTGAATTATGATATGGGCAAATATGCCCCAGTCCTTTCTATTTTCATTGAAAACAGAGTCAGTAGAAATGTGTTTAGATTATAGCAGGAGGAATTTAGGTTTGGCATAAAGAAATCATTCTTGACCTGAACAGTTGTTAAATCCTCAAAAAAAGTTAGTTAAGGAAACTGGAACCTTTATCCCTGGAGAAACTTAAATATCCTTAGAGATCTTTAAATATCCTATTAAACAGCTGTCTCTTTAGTTATGCCCCCACCTAGAGGAGGGGGCATGAACTAGATGAATCTGGGGATCTTTTCTCTACCCATATGGCTCTACTTAAGTCTACAAAGAGTTATCCTAGTCTAACAGTCACATTCTTCTATAACAGTCATAGAGCTAAAACTTAAAAAAAAAGAAAGCATCAAAAAGGCATTAGTCTATTTTTTGCACTTGACATTATTTCTATTTCTGAGTTTAATAACTCAGTTTATTGATATTGGGTTACCCACATACATATAGGAATGTATGTGTATGTATATGTATATATGTATGTATGTATATATGTATATATATATACATACATATACACACACACACATATGTATGTATATTGAGTTTGTGGATGCTCCACTACAGGCACCCAGCTTTAAATATGATAATGAAGGGAGAACTCCTCTAAAAACTCAGTGGTGACATATAACTTTGTAGAGTAGCACACTTGTGGAAATCGTTGACAGTGGGAAATGGCTTATGTTGACTGAAGATTTCAACCTCTGAATGCTCAGTAGTAAACTGACAGTTCAGCAATCACCATTAAAAGCTTGGGAGCAACTATTATTATATTTTGCTCATGGAAGGGTTATTTTTTCTCTGAGTTACTTTCCTGACAGTTCCTGGACTTTCCCAAGGGATAGAATAATTAAGGAAGGACTTCTGATATGTGAACGTTAGAGAGCACTAAAGCAAGTGGTAGTGACAAAGGAAAGTCTTACAGGGAAGATTCAGCGAGAGTTGAGCCTGTGGGATTTTGTACCAAAAAAACAAACAAACAAACAAGAAAACAACAAAAAAACCAAACTGTTATTAGCACAGCAAAGGGTGAGACTTTTATTAGGTAATTGGGAGAATTATGCAAATGAGTATTCAATGAATTAGAACTTCTTTAAAAATGTAGGAAAAACAATGAAAATGTTAAAAGAAATCTGAAGAAGGAATTTAAAGGACAGATCTGATCATCTACAAAAGATCAGACATCTGGGCATACTTGGATATGTCACTTAACACACGTATGTAATACTTACCATTATAAAGTGCTTCCTCCAACTCCACGTGTTCATTTTCAAAATACTCCCATGAGGTAGACTGTATAACTAAATGTTCATGTCTCCATGTTAAAGGTAAGGAAATAACCTCTTGGGGCTTCAATAAACTCCTTTACATAACTGGTAGGCCAAGGCTAGGGGCAAGGAGAGAAGTGAATTAAATGATATGCCCCTTCTAACTCAAACTCTATGACTATAATTTTTCCAAATGTGGAGATGGTGTTATATAAAGTTGAATGACTGTTCCAAATGAAAATTCTCCAGGGCAAATTTGTCATATCTATGTTGAAATTTATGTCAACTTCATAGTTTAGCCAAAAAGTTTTCTTTCTTTCTTTTTTTTTCCTTTTGAACGCATTTAATCCCAGAAATATACTTCACAGAAATTACATGATGTGCTCAAAGAGACTTAAAATATGGCTGAAGATTTTTCCATATGCATATATATTATCAACCTTCCTCTAAATATTTTGACATTGTGTAAAAGTTTATCTCTTGTTCTGACTATGGAACTGGCCTACTTTCATTTCCAGTCAAATATCAGTGTGACTAAAGCCTTTGTACTGCTTCTCCTGGGAAATTCATTGCAATATTTTAGAACTTGTTCACATGCATCATGCACCTCTTCGACGTCTTTTGAGTTACTGTTCAATCTTAAATATCTAGTGATTATGGCATTCTAACACATATCTATCTATAAACATATATGTGTGTATGTATGTATATATACACATATGTACACATATACACATCTATCTATCTATCCGTCTATCTTGTTTGCCACTAACAAATGAAGGAGTAAAGAAAATCATGTTCTGGCTAGGCAAGAGTTCTGGACCTTACTAATCTTCATGATAATAGTTTCTTAGACAACTAAGGTTCAAAGTGAAGTTTTAAATATCTATTCAGAAGTCCTTTCAATGGTCTTTAGCTTTAAGTATAGGTGGTATATAAAAATATAATGTGATATTTGATTTTTTAAATATTTTTTTTCATTTGTTCACGTGCTTCTCTGAATACTTTTGCCTTACTTTCTACAAGGTAAAACAAAAGTGGTCTCAGATATGACACCCATATTTTACCTTAGAGCGTGCAATTATCTACTTTGGAGGAAACTCTAGATATGCCTAACTTGTTCTATAGATTTTTCTAGAGTTTTACTCAAGGTTGATGTCAAAGCCAGGCCTATGGAGCACACACATTTAAAATGTTTGTTTAAATATATTTAAATTTCAAAGTTTTTGCTGTCATTTTTGCCATAAATATTTCCTCATTCTGTTATTTCACTTTTTATTCCACATGCATAGACACATACATGTTTGTTTTTGTTTTTGTAGCTAGATGATTTATACTAGCATCTCTCACTCTCACAGTATGGATGGTAAATAAATGAATGTCTGAAGACTTTGGACACATCATTGTTATTGCAACAAACTAAATTGATAGCACTTTCTACTTTAGTTATTTATTTAGTAATTTATATATTTATTTACTTCCAAATCTCAGTCCTATCCTGCTTTGTGTTTCTTTAAATCCAGTCCCTAGTCACTGAGCATTGATTTTATCTAATATATAAGCACTTAAATCAAACCTGGAAATTAATTCAATCTAATTAACTATTTGCTTATGTGTATGTATACACATATATACATATCTGTTTATGCATACCTACATCTACAAATAAATATCTAATTAGACATAGATATATCTATAGAGATTGATAGTGAGATAATAAATAGGATCCTGAATGTTCTGATTAAAATGAAAATTTACTTTTTGAGTTCTAGTAGGCACTTAAGTATCATATATTGACTGACTGAATAAATGAATGACTGATAAACCAACGACGAAATTACACTTGGAATAACATCTAGAGCAGGGAGAAAGAGCCATCCCTGACTTTGGACAGTTAGAGAGAGAAAGAGAGACAGAGAGACAGAGAGAGAGAACATATTAGAAACCATTCCTTCTCAAAGTTTTAGCTCTTACTCCTTAAGGGATTGGAGGGAGGAGGTAATATGAAGAGGAAAGCATAGCAACAGCACACTGGAGGTGATAACCTGGTGGAAGGTGTGTCATTCTCTGTCATATACTTCCAGGATATCTTAAGTCCTGGTCTGGCAGTTGTGGACACTGCGGGGAGGTGACATAGAACCCGGGCAGAAACTGTGTTCCCCAGGAATAAAGTATGTCCCATGGAAATGAACATGTTCCACCTTCATCCTTTACCTGAGATAAAGCACCTGTCACCTCCCTCTACCATAGCTCCAGCTTGGAATTTTGAGGTAAGGGATTTTCAAAGGACTAGGCTGAAAATATATTGTTTTTAGAAGATGCTAATTTGGGGCAGCAAGGCAGTACAGTGGATAGAGCACCAGCCTTGAAGTCAGGAGGACCTGAGTTCAAATCTGCACTTAGACACATAATATTCATTAGCTGTGTGACTCTGAACGTGTCATTTAACCCCAATTGCCTCACCAAAACAAATTTTTCCCTTTTTATTTGCTCATTGCTGTTGTATAAAATATTTTCTTTTGTGGGAATCATGTACAGGACACTCAATAGAACCATACCGTTTTAACAAAACACAACAGAAAAGATTCTGTATTTTGACAACGAAGCTCTGGCTCTTACCAGGCTTTTGGCCTGACATGGCTCTAACCAGATGAGAGTTAGGCAATGGAGCTGGATGGCAATGCTGGTAGAGCCTTACGCTCCCTACTCCAGTGACTAATTTAAGTGCTAACAATGGGATCAGAGGTAATTGAAGAGTTTAGGTAACATATGACAGATTACTAACTTCGTAATTTGATCATTGTAATTAACCACCATATTCAGTTTACCAATAACAAGGAGTACCTACATTTCTAGTTATTAAGACAGCCATATGGAATTTTTGGCTTCTTTCCAAATGTTTGGCACCATGTAGAACCAGCTTTTGACATACCTTTCGAATGAATACCTGGCTGGAACCCAAGTTGGGTTTGATTCTAGCCTTGGCATTCTTTCTCTGTCCAGAAGAGTGGGATCAAGTAGCATCTGGCAATGAACTGTAAAGAAAAAGAAAAGGTGGGGGGATGCAATGATGGTTCTTTTCTGGCAAATGGAATCCTTATTTATATCCTTTTATCTGAGAATCTTGCAGTCCTATTCAAATTTAGAAATTGTGTTACTTAATCAATGTCACACAGTGAGTCAGTAACAGATCTAAAAAAGACCCTAAGCTGCCTGACTCTCAGTCCACAAAATAATATTTAGACCATTAATTAGAAATAAAAATGAAAGTCTCCAAAGAAGCAGTTAGATTTTTTTAAATCAGATTTATTTGTAAAGTGACAGAAACTTGATATATTAGTCAATATTTGAAATAGGCATCATATGTTTATAAACAAACATATACATCACACTGTTTTCCCCCATATTCCTTTACCATTTTCATAAACTGGAGATAAATATTCACATAAAAGCCTCTTTTTGTACGTAGAGAAATGAAAATGTTAATATCAAGTTTTCGCTCATTGCCATTTTTATGAGTTAATGCTAACTTTCAAGGAATTGTGTTGCGTGGTCTGTATGTTTTAAGTGATGTCATTTGGCTTTGGGCTTCAACAATTCTAAGTTAGCACTATTTAAACAAATAAAGAAAAATATGACCATATCATTTAAAGAACTGGCTTTTCAATAGTTATATGCAGTGCAAGTTGAAACTTGACATCCCTGCTCCCTTCTCTCTTACAAAAGACAGTGAAAGAAATGTATACCCAGATTGAAAATCCTAAAACCCATTTGAGCAGCATACCTCCATCTCTGTCTCCGTCTCTTTTCTTCTTTCTTTCCCTCTCTTTCTATTTCTCTCTATATTATAAAGGGTCCAAACACTTTGCTTGAATTTTGTTGTGGAAATTCAAAGAATTCTTCATTTACTTTTAATCTAAATTTTTAAGAGAATGATTATCGCAAATTTATCAGAAAAATTTATCAGGTTTATTGTAATAGAAAATTAATTGTAGAAAATGCATAAAAAATACAAGAACAAATCTAGTACATGATTGGACTTTAATTGTAAAACATGAAGATTTAAGCATTAGACCTAGAGACTAGGTTCAGATACAGAAGCCTCAATGTTAATGACATTGAAGAAAATGGAAATGAAAGGAATTGATCTTCCCTACATTCAGTTATGTGAAACATTTTCTTAACAGTCATGATAGTACTACAAGTCAGATCTTCTGAATCCTAAATCAGGATTCCTTTCACTTCACTAAAATCTGTCCCTGAAAAGTTGCAAAACCTGATGGTTCAAATAATGATGTAATTAACAGGCTTTGTGACTTGTTGACTTAGCCCTCAGAACCTCAGAAATCACTTGATCAAGCTCTGGATTTGGGCTATAATAATGGGAGAAGTTTGCATTTGGGGATTTCTTTTTTTCTTTTTTTTTTTTGAAATAGCATTTTTTCTCTAGTGTAAAGAAAAATTTTAGTATTGATTTTTACAAAATTTCAAGTTCCAATTTTTCTCCTTCCCTACCTCCCCTCTTCTGAAAATGACAGTAAGTTTGATATGGTTTGTACATGTGCTATCATGTAAAAAATATTTCCATATTAGTCACAGCTGTGGAGGAAGAAACAGAAGACAAGGAAAAAATGAGAAAGAATAAAGTGAGTGAAAAAATATACTTCAATGTGCATTCAAAGTACATCATTTTTGTATCTGGATAAAGACAACATCTTCCTTCATGAGTCCTTTATAAATGTCTTGTGTCATTCATAGTTGATCATCACACAGTGTTGCAGATACTGTGTACAATGGTTTCCTGGTTCTATTTGTTTCACTGTGCATCAATTAGTTCAAGTCTTTCCAGGACTTTCTGAAATCTTCCTTTTCTTAATTTCTTATTGTACAATTGTATACCATTATATTCATACATCACAGCTTGTTCAGCCATTCCTGAATTGATGGGCATCCCCTCAATTTCCAATATTTTGACCCCACAGAAAGGGCTGCTATAAATATATTTGTATATGTAGGTCCTTTTGCCTTTTTATGATTTCTTTGGGATACAGATCTAGTAGTGGTATTGGTAGATCAAAGGGTATGCACAATTTGTTTGCTCTTTGAGTATTGTGCCAAACTGCTCTACAGAATGGTTAGATTAGTTCACAACCCCATCACTAGAGTATTAGTGGGCCAATTTTCCCATATCTTCTAATGCATTTATCATTTCCCTTTTCTGTCATATTAACCAATCTGATAGGTGTAAGGTGGTATCTCAAAGTTGTTTTTATTTGTATTTCTCTAATCAAAAGTGATTTAGAGTATTTCTTCAAATGCATATAGATAGCTTTGATTTCTTCATCTGAAAACCACCTTTTCATATCCTTTGACAATATCACTGGGGAATGGCTTATATTCTCATAAATTTGACTGTTTTCTATACATTTTGAGAAATGTGGCTTTTATCAGAAAGAGTAGCCATTAAGTTATTTTCCCATCTTTCTTCTTCCCTTCTAATCTTGGTTTCATTGTTTTGTTTGTACAAAAGCTTTTAATTTAATTTAATTATAAATCAAAATGATCTATTTTACATTTTGTAATGCTCTGTCTTTTCTTTGGTCATGAATTATTCCTCTTCCCATAGAACTGACTGGTAGACTACTCCTTGTCCTCCTAATTTACTTATGGTGTCACCCATTATATCCAAATCATGTCAAAAGTCTACCATATAAACTTTCTAATATTCTATTTATCTCCTTAGTTTCTTTCTTGTTTAAATTTTGGTTGGATTTTTCAAGATCTGAGAGAGGGTTGTTGATGTCTTCCACTACTTTAGTTTTGCTGTCTATTTCTTCAAGAACTCACTTAACTTTTCCTTTAAGAATTTTGACAAAGGGCTATAAAACTTTGCATACTCTTTGATCCAGCAATGCCACTACTAGGTCTGTATCTCAAAGAGATCATAAAAAAGGGGAAAAGGACCCATATGTGCAAAAATATTTGTAGCAGTTCTTTTTTGTGATGGCAAAGAATTGGAAATTGTGAGGATGCCCATAAATTTGGGGAATAACAGAACAAGTTGTGCTATATGAATGTAAAGGAATACTAATGTTGAAATGATGAGCAGGCAGATTTCAGAAAAAAATCTGGAAAGACTTAACATGAACTGATGCTGAGTGAAGTGAGAAGAATCAGAAGAGCATTGTACACAGTATCAGCCACATTGTATGATGATCAACTATGAATGACTCAGCTCTTTTCAGGAATACAGTAATCCAAGATAATTCCAAAAGGCTCATGAAGGAAAACGCTAACCATGTCCAAAGAAAGAGCTATGGAGTCTGAATGCAGATCGAAGAATTTTTTTTCATTTTTTTCATTTTTTTTTCCTTTTTCATGGTTTTTGTTCTGATCTTTTTTTCCACAGCATGACTAATGTGGAAATATGTTTAACATGGCTGTACATGCATAACCTACATCAGATTGCTTGCTGTCTTGGGGAAGGGTGTGGAAAAGGTGTGAGGGAGAAAAATTTGAAATTCAAAATCTTACAAAAATTAATGCTGAAAACTATTTTACATGAATTGTTTTAAAAAATACTATGGGGGGGGAAGAACATCAAGACAAGAATTTCAGTAGATATATTAATTTCAATTTATCCAAAATCTAATGTACTATCTTTCCCCCTAAACACTTCCTCCTCCCAAACTTCCCTATTACTGTTAATGGAAGCACCATCCTTCCTATACTTCAAATTTAAAAACTTAGGTTTTATCCTTGCCTGCTCACTGTCCTCTCCCCCATGTGAGATGTTGCCATCCCTGTCTCTTTCACCTTGGGGATATCTTAAATATTCCCTCTTCTCTCTTCGGATACTGCCATCTCCCTGGTACAGACATTCAACCCCTTTTTCTGAGTTATTGTGTCCACCTTCTAGTTGGTCTCCCTACTGCAGTGCATCATTCATTCAGCCACCAAAGTAATTTTAGTAAAGTGCATGTCATGCCTTTATTCACTAAATTCTAGTGACTACTCAATTCCAAGATCAAATACAAAACCCCTTGCTTAGCATTCAAAACACTCCATAACCTATTCCCACACACCTTTCCAGTCCTCTTGAGCCTTATACTCCACCTACCCTTCCAAGTATTTCTCAATGTAGTGACACTGGAATCCTGGCTGTTCAAACAAGACACTTGATGTCTCCACTATAGGGATTTTCTGACTGTCTTCTATAACTGGAATGCTCTTATTTCTCATTTCTACCTCCTGCCTTCCCTGGATTCCTTAAAGTTACAGATAAAATTACATCTTCTGGAAATATTTCCCAATCTCTTCTATTCTGGGTACCTTCCCTCTATTCTTTCCCTGTTCCTATTTTTATAACTTGTTTGTACATACGTGTTTGTATACTGTCTCGTCTTTTCCATTGTGAGTTCCTTGAGAGCAAGGAAACTGTCTTTTGTCTTTCTTTGCATTTCCAGTGCTTAGCACAGTATGTAGTACACAGTTGATGCTTAATAAATACTTATTGCCTGACTTTCTGAGTACTAATATTGGTTACATAATTTCAGCTGGGCCCTCCCTGAAATCCCTTTTCATCTGCCTAATACATTCACTATCTCACATGCTGCAGTGGTTTTCAAAAATTTTCATCCTTCCTCAAACCTCCTATAGCTTTTCTATCCTCATGCTCTTAGCTTATACGTGTCACCTCATATTTTACTGAAAATATTGACAACTTTCTTTGGTAGCTCCCTCTTTTCCCACTCCTTATCTTACATCAATCAAATGCCTTGTTCCACTCTCTACTCCTTAGCCTCTGTCTCACATAATAAGGTAGTCCTTCACCTTGCCAAGACAAACCTTTCTACATGCATAAGTGATCTCATCCTCTCCAGAAAATTGTCCTGTCTAGCATTCTTATTCTCACACTAATTTTTTATTATTTCTTTGTCTACTGGATGGTCCTTACTTCCTACCATGATCATGTCTCCTGCATCCTCAAACAATCCTCACTTGATTCTTCCAGCCCCTCTTGCTATCATTCTCTGTCCCTCATCCATTTCATGGATAAACTCCTTAGAATGTTGTCTACAATAGATTTTTCTACTTTTTCTCTCACTCTTATATCTGTACTCTGGTTTCCCACCTCATTGTTTAACTAAAACTGCTCCCTTCAAAATCAGTAGTACTCTTTTGTTTTCCAAATCTGATGGCCTTTTCTCAGTTCTCATCCTTCTTGACCTCTCTACAGTCTTTGTCATTATCACCTTCTTCTCCTTGATAACATCTATTCTGTAGGTATAGGTTTTCATAATACAACTTCCTCCTGATTCTCCTACTCTTGGACCACTCCTAATTCTTTTCTGCTGGATTTTCATGGAGGTTATCTCCTATAACCATGAGTGATCTTCAAGGCTATGTGCTGGGACCTTTTTTTTTCCCTTCTCTCTACTATTTCACTGGATGACCACATTAGCTCCCATCAATTAAGTGAACATCTCTATATACAAGTAATCTCAAATCTATTTGTAAAGCTGGAACCTCTTGTGATTTCCTGTCTCTCACTTCTAACTGCCTTTTGGTAGTTAGACATCTTAAACGTGATGAGTCCAAAACTGAATTCATTATCTTTCCCCACAACGTCTCCCCTCTTCCTAATTTCCCAATTACTGTAAAGGGTAGCACCATTGTCCCAGTTACCAAGCTTGCAATCTAGGTTCCCTATTCAATAAATTCTGGTAGCTTCCTCTTATTTACAGAATTAAATACAAATTATCTGTCTTTCAAAGTCCTTCATAATCTGTCTTTCCAGTTTTCTTACACTTTTCCATTTACTCTGTGATTCAGTGACATTGGCCTCCTTCCTTTACTTCAGATGGGAAATTACATTTGACTGAGTACTTTCACTGACTGTCCCCTGTACCTGGTAATCTTTCTCTCTATATCTCCAAGTTTTGATTTCCTTTACTTTCTTTAAGTTTCAGCAAAGTTACATCTTCGGCAAAAAAGCTTTTGTTAGTCCTCCTTAATCTTAATGCCTTCTCTTTGAGCCCATGCCTTTATTTTTTTTTTTCTGTATATACCTTGTTTGTACATACCTGTCTGAATGTAGTTTCCCTCATTATTCTGTGAACTGCTTTAGAACAGGGCCAGTTGTTTGTTTTTCCTTTCTTTTTATTTCCAGAACTTCTAAATAAAAAGACCAGGATAGGGAGAGAGATGGAGAGAGAGAGAGAGAGAGAGAGAGAGAGAGAGAGAGAGAGAGAGAGAGAGAGAGAGAGAGAGAAGAGAGAGAGAGAGAGAGAGAGAAAGAGAGAGTTAATTACTTTGTTGGATCACTGAAAAGTAATCTTCCATATACCACTATCAACAAAAAAGGTGAAGTTCCATGACATTGACCTGTCTTCCATCTTTCAGAAGAGATGAATCAAAAGGCAAAAATATACATGTCCTTTTGCCCAGCTGGAAGGAGCAGTGAATTTACCAAGGTGAAGACATTAGTTTTACAACACAAACTATTTTTAGCCTAATCAAGTGTGGTCCTTGTCCTGTTCATTCTTGTTAGAATCTAGGTCTCCTCAGTTGGCTGTTTTAAGAATCTGAGAAACCCCACATCATTTCCATTCCTCTTCAATGCTCAGCTCAAGTGCCACTTCATAAAGATTTTTATGAGCCTTCCACTTGCCTCCAAGTGTTACCAATATTTTTTCCTCACCTAAAATTGCTTAATTTGTTTCTTATTGGCATACAGATTGTAACATCTCTCCTGCCACACCCTTCCCTCTAGAGCAGAGGGAACTCCTTGGGAGCAGGAATTAGTTTTATTTTTGTCAGACTAGTATGGATCCTCATAAATAATAGGTGCTTAAGAAATATTTGTTAAATAAATAAAACTGCAGATACTCAAAGGAAGTTTTTCAGTACCAATTCTTCTGGATTTCATGATTCTGCCATCATCTCTAGTTTCAATTAAGATGAGCCACTAAAATTTTACAAAGAAAAGGTTCTTCCTGGATTATGGATATCCCTGAAGTCTGAAGTTTATAATGATTACATAAAGCTCAAGAAACTTGACTATTACACACACAAACACAATGCCATATGCACATGCATACATATGTAGAAATACATACATGTCCATACATATATAATGAATTATAAAACATCTATGTGTATATGCACATATGCACATATATAACACATATATGTTTGTGAGTTTTAAGTAAGCATTATAAAGTATTTTATGTCATTTGTAAATGACTAGACATCCCACACATGTGTGTGGTTGTACATACTCAATATATAAGATATACACATATATACATACATATATGCATATACATATATCTGCACATGTGTATCCATGCACATACATATGTGTATGTATAAGCATATATATGTGTGTATGCATATGTGCATGCAGACACACCCATATGTATATACATATGTACACATAACTATGTATGTGTGGTTATCATATGATTAAATAGCTACATACAAATCAAGACATATGCATGTATATACATACATATGTGCATGTAAGCATGTATATGTGTGTCATCATTTATATTACATGCATGTGCACACGTGAACATCTATAAGCACCTATGGGTATATACATATTTGAATTTATAAATGTGCATGTGTTTAAACATATAATACACTAATATTTGAATAGCTATACATATATTTGAAAGAATATATGCACACAGATACTGTATACACGTATTTATCTATATTTTTACCTACGCATTTTTATCTATCTGTATCTTTAGATAGTTGATAGCGAAAATAGACATAAATTAGTTACATATGTATGTTTGTGTGTGTAGATAGATAGATAGATAGATAGATAGATAGATAGACATGATATAGACATAGATCTATGTGGAAAGAAAGAGACAGACCGACAAACAGAAAGCCAGAACCAGAGAGATCCAGAGAGAGGGATTTGTATAGTAAAGGAAATATTGAATATGAAATTAAGGAACCCAGTGCGGAATATTCTTATTTCATGTAGAAACTCAGGCAAAACTTGCCTTTTGAGGTCTCTTTTCTCATTTGTATAATGAAAGGATTGGACTAGTTGACCTCTAAGGTATATTTTGGTTATAAATGCTATGAGTCATGGAAAAGTAGGCATTTTTACTTTGCAGATAAGCTGAAAAAAATCCCCAAGGAAGAGTCAGTTTCTCTTTTCTCATTCTGTGTCCTTCTCGGTGGTTATATTCAGAAGAGATCACTGCAAAAAATTCATTTCCTAAGGGAAGTGAGTGGTTCAGTTGTTGTTAGGACAACCTAAATGATTGGACTAGAAATCAATTAGTTGATACAAATCAATCAATAAACACTTATTTAGTCCTTATGATATATTATATACTATGGTAAGTGCTGAGGAAGTAACAAAAATTTTGAATTATGAATGAGACCTTTATATTGTTTAAGAGAGTCAAAATGGTGTGGAGAATTTTTGTATTATAGTGGACAGAAAACAGAATTTGAATTATAGCTCTGCCATTTATTACTTATGGGACCTTAAAGCAAAAAATTTAAATATTTAAGTCACACTTTCCTCATATGTAAACTTTCTCAGTAAGCAGCAGACCATATGATTTCTAAGGTACTTTATAGTACTACATCTATGAACATTTTCTTCCTGTCTGAGGTTACTGTGATTTTTGACTCATTGTCTGTAAATGAAATACCCTGACAGATAAGTGTGTGTATATACACACATGCATATATACATACACATATACACACATCTGTATGCATATATGCATGTATGTATAGCTAGGTGGCTCAGTGGATGGATCATAGAGCATTGGGCTTAGAATCAGGAAGACTCATCTTCAAGTGTTCAAATCCATCCTCAGACTCTTAAGAGTAAGTCACTTGTCTCAGCTTCCTCATCTGTAAAATCAGCTGAAGAAGCAAATGGCAAATCACTTCCTTATCTCCACCAAGAAAACTTTAAATGAGATCACAGAAAGTCAGATATGACCAAAAAGACTGAACTATATACATATACATATACATATATACACATATATATTTATACACATACATATACAAATACACATATGTATGTATTATGTGTGTATGTAAATGTGTGTGAATATTTATGTATGAATATGTTTATGTATCTGTATCTGTACACATGTGTATAAGTATAGATTTATGAATATATGTATATTTGTTAATATACTCTTAATGCTTGGGTCTATATTAAATATATTTCCAAGTAGATTATTCTACTCCAAAATGAGTATTCTTGCCTTTTGAAAACAAAGTCCTCATTGTCATGTAACTAGATTCAAGAAATTGTTGTACAGACAAACCTTGCAGCCAATAGATCTATCTAGGTATAGTCTGCACTACATTAAGATTAGTAGGTGACTAAGGGCACATTGTCACAAAGATAGCAAAACCTGTTTGTCCTGTCCATATATTTGGGGTACTTATACTATGGAAGAGAATCCTAGCTGAGGAAGTTTGAAAGGAAAGACAGATGTTCAGTGTAAAACTAGATTTAGCTTTCAGCCACTGTATAGGAACCTGGAATTTGTTTTTGAACCACAGCTTCTTATTTTAATGAAAAATGACCCGAACTACTGGGAATCCTCAAGACTGACTGCTGGTTTTAATTCACCATAGAGAGTAAGAAAGAAGCAACAGAAAGACTTATCAATATGCCTATTGCCCTAGAGGATATCAAGATTCAAAGAGTCAAGAAAAGAGTGGTCACAAGGATAACTGACCACTTTCAGGGAAAAGATTGTCAGCATCAATTGAAATTTCTGAAGGTTTTGCTTGTTTTGTTTGTTTATTTCTTTCTTTGTCTTTGCTTTATTCCCCTGCTTACACATATGTTGGGAACCCATTGCTTTTCTGCTTCCTTTTTTTTTCCTTTCTTCAGTTTCTTTCCTAGGTACTCACTTGATTTAACCCTTTATAGAACCAAAAATGTTAGAGTTGCATGGGACCCTCAGTTCCATGGACCTCATTCTTCAGATGTGGAAATAAGCCAACAAAGTTTAAAAGACATGTTAAAGGTCACAGAAGTGGTGGTAGAATCACTACTGAAACACATCTTTCCAGAAGTTGGTTGACAGTACTTTCCAGTCATTTCATTACCAATTCTGTTGCTCTGAGAATGTTTGTACGTGTGTATGTGCATTTATATTTGTCCTTCATTTGATCCCAGTTAAAAGACCTGCAACACGTTGAAGGTATATTGCCAAAAGAATCACAGAGATATTAGAAAGGGAGAGGTACTTAAAGATCATCTAGTTCAAACTTTTTATTTTACAGATGAAAAAATGAGATTCAGTCATGGAACAGCATAACTTAGATAATACAGCTTAGTTGTAGAGCCGGTACTAGAACTCCATTCTCCCAACTCCCAGGCTTTTGTTTTCTCTACTGTCCTGAGACAAGTAATGGTTTATTATCCAAGATGGTAGAATTTTTCCCCCTAGAATCTTTGCTATAAGAATCTGTTTCATGGGGATTGTATAAATTATGAGTACTGACCCAAGAAAAGGCAGTTGGAAAAATAAAAGACAATTGGATTGTACAGGAAAAAAAATATGGCCACAGGTCTAGCTTTATGTAATATACAATGTCTTTTAAAGTGAGACATCTCAGACACCAATATTCACTTAATTATGAGACAAAAAAACTTTTTTGGGACAAAAATGAAATTTTTCTTGACAGAATAAAATAATTGAAGTGTAATAAATCACAACAATCAATATTTAAAACTTAATTATGTGTGCATGTGAAGGACTGTTACAGATTGTATTCAGAAAAAAATTATCCTAATTCATTAAATATGTTTTTGTTAATTACTATTTAGTTAACAACTATTACAATAAGATATGGCACTTGCATTATAAACATATGTTTTGGAGCCAAATGATCTTGTAATAAGGCACTGGCCTCTTAAAATTAAAATAAATAGATCCATAACAATCAGTCATTACTAATTTAATAAGCGATAATTACTCCAGAAAACTAATGTAAACAAGAATTCAACAAACTTCATCAACAGTATCCTACCTGTAATAGTATCCCAAGACTGCAGAGGCTTCTAACTGCCAGTCCTTCTTAGCTGACTGAATCATAAATCAAGTATTATTATGGACTTTAGAGGCCATTTAATACAACCCCATTATTTTATAGATGAGAAAAATGAAGCCCAAGGTGATTAAGTGATTTAACTAAAAACTTACAGATAAGAGTTCCCCAGATCTTCTAAATTTGGAATTAGTAACTGCACCACCATAACATCTTATACAATCATTTCTTTCACTTAGTTTTGTCAAGATCTCTTAAGATATCCCAAACTGAGTTGATCATTGTAAATAACCTCCTTCAAGTTAATAAAGTTTCAGATAAATTATAAATAGAAACATAAGGACTTTGAGGTTTAATAGCCTTAGTTCTTGGGAGCTCTTTGATCTAGTCTCATTCTGCCCAAATTCTTATTGAATTGGGTAAATCAAGGGAAGGCACTAGTTCTCAAACTTTTTTCCTGTTTTTTTTTTCTTAGAACATTATTAGTATTTACTGACTATACATTAGATTTTGGGGAACCACTGAGTTAAGGCAATGAGGTCTTATACAAAACTTCTTAAAAGACATCACCTGGCCAATGCTCTGCCTAGAATTTTACTACAGTTAGGAATTTTACTGCCCTAATCTTCTATTTAACTACTAGGTGGCAATAGACTGGGAAAGGAGCAGTGGTTTTTAAAAATCAGTTTTAAAAAAACAGGCATCCTCCAACATGCAGAGTTCTACATGCTTCAAAACATCGCTGGGCAAATAAATTGCTTTCCAGAGGCAGATCTCCACATGGTAACCATGAAGCTAAGCAGAAACCATCCAAGCCTCAATACGTGCCAGACATCACACTAGGACCCCAGCTCAGTACCAGGTAAGCTGCAAAACCTATATGGCCTCCAGAAGCACCAGCCACCCCACCTCATAACTCCCTCAGTGTAGCACAAGACACAAGGGTCCCCTCAGGTCAACATAAGCATAGCACCAGGTAAATAGCCAGGGTCTTCAGACCCAGGCACAAGAAGACTTAGACAGTGCCACTTCTGCTCCTGGAGCAAAACTCAAATTTAAAAAAAAGGAAAAAGGCCAAATGGAAAAAAAAAAAGAAAAAAGATGAGCAAAAAACAACAAAAAAAAGACTTTGATTGCGGAAAGTTATTATGGTGACAGGGAAGATGAAGACAAAAACACAAAAGAAGAAAACACTGTCAAAACATCTGTGGGCAAAGCCCCAAAGAAAAAAATAAGAATTGTTCTCAAGACCAGAAAGAGCTCATGCAACAGCTAAAAGGCAGTTTAACCACTGTATAAGAGAGGTAGAAGAAAAATTGAGAAAAGAAATGAGAGTGATGCACGAAAATGATGAAAAAGAGTCAAGAGCTTGGAAAAAGAAAACAACTGCTGAAGTGTAGAATTGGCAAAATGGAAAAGAAAAAAACTACCTAAAAAGTACAATTGGCTAAATGGAAAAGGAAACACAAAAGGTAACTGGGGAAAATAACTCCTTAAAATTTAGAATTGGTAAGTGGAAGCTAATTTCTTTACGAAACATCAAGAATCAATCAAATTCAAAAGAATGAAAAATATAGAAGATATATGGAATGTTAAAATGTAAACTACCTAATGGGAAAAACAACTGACCTGGAAAATAGATCTAGGAGTGACAATGTCAAACTCATTGGACCACCTGAAAGCAAAAGGAGGACCTGGGCACTATCTTTCAAGAAAATAATAAGGAAAAATGCAAAATAGGCATTGAATAGATCTACTAATCACCTGAGCAAAGAGATCCCCAAATAAAAACTTCAAGGAACATAATAGCCAAATTATAGAATTGTCAAGTCAGGGGGAAAATACTTCAAGTGGCCGAAAAGAAACAGTTAAAATACCGGGGAGGCGCAATCAGGTTTAGATAGGACTTAGGGAAGATGATATTCCAAAGTTAAGACTACAACCAAGAATCACTTATGTGGTGAAATTAAGCATGATACTACAAGGGGGAAAATGGTTATTCAATGAGGAAGAAGGATTTCAAGTTTTCATTAAAAAAAAAACAGAACTGATTGAAAAATTTGGTCTCCAATATCAAGACTCAAGAGAAGCCTGAAAAGGTAAAAAGGGAAAAGAAAACATGAGGGATTCAATGGAATTGAAATGTTTACATCCCAATATAATAAGTTGATCCTTGCAATTCTTAAAAAAATGTACCATTAATACTACAGGTAGAAGGAGTATATATATATATATATATGTGTGTGTGTGTGTGTGTGTGTGTGTGTGTGTGTGTATACGTCAACAGTGGGCATGGGTACAAGGTGAATTTTAGGGGATGACTTAAAAAAGTGAATGGATGAGAAAAAAGTACACTGGGTAAAAAGGAAGGGAGCAATAGAACGGGATAAATTATTTCATATGAAGAGGAATAGAAGACCTATTACAGTAGAGGGGAAAATGGGAGGGTAGGCAATGGGATTCCCTTGAAACTTACTCTCATCAATATTGGTTCAAAGAGGGAATAATATGCATAGTCAGTTGACTATGGAAATCTATCTCACTTGACAAGAAATTGTGAAGGGACAAGATTAAGTAAAGGTGTGATGTGGGTTTGGGGGATGACAGAAGAGAGGACAGACCAGGGAAGGTGGCAGACAGAAGGGAAACACTGATAAGGAGGGAAAGGGTGAAAGGAAAGAGAGGACACAAAGGAAGAAAAATAAGATGGAGGGAAATACAGCTAATAATGATAACTGGAATGTGAATGGGATGAAATCTTCCATGAGAAAGAAATGGATGGCAGAGTAGAGCAAAAACCATAATTCTACAATATGTTGTTTATAAGAAATACACTTGAAGCAGGAAGACACACATGCACAAAGTAAAGGCAAGGGGCTAGATCAGAATCAGAAACAAAAACAAAACAAACAAAAACAGTCTTTATAGCAAGTATCTCAGACAAAGGCCTCATTTCTCAAATATATAGAGAACTGAGTCAAATTTATAAGAATACAAGCCATTTCCCATTGATAAATGACCCAAGCATATGAACAGGCAGTTTTAAGATGAAGAAATCAAAACTATCATTATGCATATGAAGAAGTTATCTAAATCATTTCTGATTAGAGAAATTCAAATGCAAAAAAACTCTGAGGTACCACTGCACACCTACCAAATTGGTTAATATGACCCCAAAACAGGGAAAATGATAAACACTGGAGAAGATGTTGGAAAACTGGCACACTAATGTAGTGTTGGTGGAGTTGTAATTGATCTAACCATTCTGGAGAGCAATTTGGAACTATATGTGTAGGGTAACCAAACTGTGCATATCCTTTGATCCAGCAATACCAATAGTAGGTCTGTATCCCAAAGAGATGCTAAACAAAGGGAAATTGACCTACATGTGCAAACATATAACTAGCAACCTTTTTTGTGGTGGCAAAAAAAAAAAAAACAGCAAAACTTGGGAAACGGCTGAACAACCTGTGGTGTATGGATGTCATGGATTGCTTTGCACACAATAAGAAATGAAGAATACACAAATTTCAGAAAAAACTTGCAAAGATTTATATGAAATGTTGCAAAATGAAACGACCAGAACCAAGAAAACATTGTATGATAATCAGGGGGCAGAGCCATGATGGCATAGTGAAAGCAGTGACTTGCTTGAGCTCTCCCCCAAAGCCCTCCAAATACTCATAAAAAATGGCTCTAAACAAATTCTGAAGCAGCAGAACCCACAAAAAGACAGAGTGAAACAAATTTCCAGCCCAAAACAACCTGGATGATCAATCAGAAAGGTATATTGCTACGGTCTGGGAGCACAGAACAGAGTGCTGTGGGCGCACAGGCCGCAGCAAACCTGGAGCAGGGCTCAGAGGACTGAATCGGGCAGCTGTGGAGGTTTCCAGACTCCTCAATCCACAAATGCCAAAGACAACTTAGCAGGTCAGTGGGAAAAGTCTGTTTCTGAGGTGCTGAGAGAGGAAGGCAGGGTCACAGCTCCATTCCCCAAGAATGTGGCCCTGGGGGGGGGCAGCTGCTTCCCAAGCTTCCGGCTCACAGACTGAGGGGGAATCCAGTGCTGATCAGAGAGGGATTGCAGGGATCTCTTTACCAGTGCTGAGGCAGGAATCTCTTGCTTTGCCTGTGTTTGGATCTGGGTGACAGTTCTGGGCTGCGGTTCTGGGGTGAGGAGGAACACTGGCATGGTGGAGCTTGTAGTGGCTATGGAGAGGAACCCCTCCTCACAGTTAAAGGACAGAAAGAAGTACCTGTGGCCACAGGCCAGGAAAGGAGTAAACACCTTGCCCTTCATCATACCACTTTGCAAGAACTGAATATTTACAGGTCCCTACAATTATCTCTGAAAACAGCTGTACAAACCCCTGAAGCTTGGGACATTACATTCTCCCCGTTGGAAGCAGACTCTTACCTTACCAAAGAGTTTAAAACTCAAGTAATTTGCCAGGAGCATGAGCAAGCAGCACAAATAGAGTCAGACTATATTATCTTACTTTGGTGACAAAGAAGATCAAAATATACAACCAGAAGAAGACAACAAAGTCAAAGCTCCTACATCCAAAGCCTCCAAGAAAAATATGAATCAGTCCCAGGCCTTGGAAGAGCTCAAAAGGGATTTTGAGAAGCAAGTAAGGAAGTAGAGGAAAAACTGGGAAGAAAAATGAGAGTGGTACAAGAAAATCATGAAAAACAAGTCAACAGCTTGCTAAAGGAGACCCAAAAAAATACTGAAGAAAATAACACCTTAAAAAATAGCCTAACCCAAATGGCAAAAGAGGTCCAAAAAGACAATGAGGAAAATAATGCCCTAAAAAGCACAACTGGACAAATGGAAAGAGGAAGTCCAAAAGATTACTGAAGAAAATACTTCCTTAAAAATTAGAATAGAGCAATTGGAAGCTAGTGACCTTATGAGAAATCAAGACACTGTTAAATCTAAAAGAATGAAAAATTAGAAAACAATGTGAAATATCTCATTGGAAAAACAACTGACCTGGAAAATAGATCCAGGACAGAGAATTTAAAAATTATTGGACTATCTGAAAGCCATGATCAAAAAAAAGAGCCTAGACATCATCTTTCAAGAAATTATCAAGGAAAACTTCCCTGATATATTTTAGAACCAGAGGGAAAATAGAAATTGAAAGAATCCACAGATCTCCTCCTGAAAAAGATCCCCAAAGGAAAACTCCTAGGAATATTATAGCCAAATTTCAGAGTTCCCAGGTCAAGGAGAAAATATTACAAGCTGCCAGAAAGAAACAATTCAAGTACTATGGAAACACAATCAGGATAACACAAGATTTAGCAGCTTCTACCTTAATGGACCACAGGGCATGGAATATAATATTCTGGAGGGCAAAGGAGACAGGATTACAACCAAGAATCACCAACCCAGAAAAACTGAGTATAATCCTTCAGGGATAAAAATAGTCATTCAGTGAAATAGAGGACTTTCAAGCATTCCTGATGAAAAGAGCAGAGCTGAATAGAAAATTTGACTTTCAAATACAGAACTCAAGTACTACATGAAGAGGTAAACAGGAAAGAGAAATAAGAGACGTATTAAGATTGAACTGTTTACATTCTTGCATGGAAAGATGATATTTATAACTCATGAGACCTTTGTCAGTGTTAGGGTAGTTGGAGGAAAAAAATTATGTGTATGTATAGATAGATAGACGGATAGATAGATAGATAGATAGATAGATAGATACATCCATGCATCCATCCATCCATCCATATATACATACATGCATAGAGGGCACAGGATGAACTGAAGATGAAGGGGTCATATCTAGAGAATAAAATTAAAGGATGAGAGAGGATTATACTTGGAGAAGAAGAAAGGGAGAGGCCGAATGGGGTAAATTTTCTCACACACACACACACACACACACACACACACACAAACAAGAAAAGCCTCTTACAGTGGAGGGGAAACGGGGGTAGGTAAGAGAATCTTATTCTCATAGGATTTGGCTTAAGGAGGGAATAACATATGCATTCAATTGTATATGGAAATCTGTTTTACCCTACAGGAAAATAGGGGGAAAAGGGAACAAAGAGCAGGGGAATAATAGAGAGGAGGGCAGATTGGGAAAGGGGGCAATCAGAAGTAAATACTTCTGAGGAGGGACAGGGTCAAAAGAAAGAATTGAATAAATGGGAGGGCAGGATAGGATTAAGGGAAATAGAAGTAGTTTTTCACAACATGTCTACTGTGGAAGTGTTTTGCATAACTTCACATGTACAATCTATACTGAGTAGCTTGTATTTTCAATGAGGGTGGGTGGGGAGGGAGGAAGAGAGAAAATTTGACATCTAAAGTTTTTAAAACATATGTTTAAAAAAATGTTTTCTCATGCTACTGGGAAATAAGAAATATGGGAATTTGGCTACAGAAGTCTATCCTGCCCTACAGGAAAATAGAAGGGGAAGGGAATAAGAGAAGAGGGGAGAGATAGAAGAGAGGACAGACTAGGGGAAGGGTTATTCAGAATGCGTGCCATCTTGGGGTGGGGGAGGGGTGAGATGGGGTGAAAATTTGGAACTCAAAAAACTTGTCGAAGTGAATGTTGAAAGCTAAAAATAAATAAATTTATATAAAAAAATTGTGTGATGTTCAAGTAAGCATGACTCAGCTATTTGCAGTAGTACAATGTTCCAAGAAAAGTACAAAGGATTCAAGAAAGAAAATGCTATCCACCTCCAGATAAAAACTGATGGACTCAATTCAGAATAAAGCATGCTTTTCTCACGTTATTCTTATTTGTGTTATTTTTTCCTTTTGATCTGTTTCTTCTTTCACAACTGTGACTAATATGGAAATATGTTTTACAAGATAGCACATACATAACCTACATCAAATTGCCTGCTTTTGTTTTGGCTTCCAGATCGTAGTGGTGAAGGTGCAACTTCTTTCAATCGTCCAGAATCTGGGTTCATTTGATACTGGCAGACACCCCATAGCATGTAGGCCAAGACTCCACCTTCGTGGCCGCCATGCCTCCCAAGTTTGACCCTAATGAAATTAAAGTCATGTCTTTAAGGTGGACTGGTGGTGAAGTTGGTGCCACATAAGTGGTGACCCCCAAATTGGTCCCTTCGGTTTGTCTCCACAAAAGGTTGGTGATGACATTGCCAAGGCAACTGGTGATTGGAAAGGGCTAAAGATCACAGTGAAACTTACCATTCAGAATAGATAGGCCCAAATTGAGGGTGTGCCTTCTGCTTCAGCCTTGATCATCAAAGCCCTAAAGGAAACTCCTTCGGACAGAAAGAAGCAGAAAAATATTAATCACAATGAAAACATCACTCTGAATGAGATTGTCAACATTGCTTGAAAGAGGAGGCACCAATCCTTGGCAAGAGACCTTTCGGGAACCATTAAAGAGATACTTGGAACAGCCCAATCTGTGGGCTGCAAAACTGATGGCAGGCGTCCTCATAATGTCATTGATGACATCAATAGTGGTGCTGTGCCCAGCAAATTAAAAGCTACAAAGGAGACTATTGCAATAAATTAACATTTGACAAAAAAAAAATCACCTGTCATTTTTGGAAGAGGGGAGGTGAGGAGAGAAAAACAGAAATATTTGGAGTTCAAAGTCTTATAAAAATGAATGTTCAAAATTTTCTTGACATGTAATTGGAAAAATACCATTAAAATTGATAAAATAAGTTTTAAGATTGTATACAAACAATTCTTGGCCTAGCTATTCAAATTTAATAGTCAAATCAAGGTGCTAAAATCCTCTGAGACCTCAAAAAACTACTCTAATAGAGTATTCAACAAATTATTTTTGAGAGGACATGTTTTTAAAAAAGACAGGAATAGAAATTCAGAGAATTGCTTATTCTTCTACCAGTAACATCCATTTTATTCTCCTCACACAATGTTTCTGATATGTGTAGCCTTATTTCCACTCAGGTGTACGTTGTCTTGCCACATCTCATAAATTCTCTACTTTTTTTGAGGTCATCACCATTGACAGTCAGGAAGAATGCAAAATTGGCATAGACCTGAATGGAAAGGAGACAGACACAGGAAAATGTGAAAATAGAATTGACAATCCTTGATAAGTGACTAGATGTGAACTAGGAGAAAGAGAGGCGAATCAAGGGTGACTGAATTTATTAACCTTGTTTATTGGGAAGATAGTACCTTCTTTGCCAATATAAGGATATTTAGAAAATGAGGGTAGTGGGAGATTGAGTTATGTTTTTGACATGTCAGATTTGAGGATACAATGAAACATCCAGGTGAAAAGGTCTAACTGAGAGTTAGAGATTTAAGAGAAAGACTCCTGAGAGAGATTGGGATCCAAGGGTTAGATAATCCATGTTATACATGCACAATTTTATTAGAAACTCCAGTTCTGCATCAACAATGCTTATCACACTAAGGATAACTGCAGGAGGCATAGCTAAGGATAATTGCAGGAGGCAGTAATGTGTAGGGGGGAAATCATTAGATTTGGAATGAGTAGAATTTATTAGAATTTTCATAATATTTGTTAGATGTGTGACTTTAGATCAATCCCCAACTTACTCCAGAAGGTAAGCCTCAGCTCTAAATATGTTTTATTCATATAATGCCTATCAGTATAATCTGTTTAAACATATGGATATGTACACGTATCCATATTTACACCTATAGCAATATCTATATTTATCATTATTGCTCTCTTTTCTACATTATTCTCTCTCTCTGCCTCTTTCCCTCTCTGTCTCTTTCTCTCTCTTTCTCTTTCTTTCTTTCTCTCTCTCTGTCCCCCTTGGGTATATTTCTTTCTCTGACTCTCAAGGCCCTACATTATATGGCGTGCTCTATATTATCACCTACAATTTCCAAGTATGCTCCTATCAAGATGAATGGTTCATATTTCTAGTAAATGTCATTTGTATTCCTTCCATCATATCTTCAATCATAGAAGGCTCATAGTAGTTGCTTAATAAATACTTGGTGAGATGACTCAGCAGTCATCTATCCAAGCCATGAATAATAATAATAATAATAATAATAAAGCTAGCATTTATAAGTGCCTACTATTTGTCAGGAAATGTGTTAAATGCTTTTCAAATATCTTATTTGCTTCTTACAACAAACCTGGGAGGTCAGTATTACTATTAGTTCCATTTTACAGATGAGGAAATTGAGGCAAAGAGAGGTTAAGTGACTTGCAGAATCACACAGCTAATGAGTATCTGAGGTCAGATTTGAACTTAGATCTTCCTGACTTCAAGTCCAAAGCTTTATCTACTGTCACCTAACATAACTGAAGCAAATTAGGTCTATCATACCTAACTTTTCTAATGTTCTATTCACCTCCTTAACATCTTTCTTGTTTATTTTGTGGTTAGATTTATCTAGTGCAGAGAGGGGGAGGCTCAGGTCCCCCACTAGTATAGTTTTGCTGTCTATTTTTTCCTGTAACTCCCTGAACTTCTCCTCTAAGAATCTGGATGCTATACCATTTGGTGCATATATGTTTAGTAATGATACTACTTCATTGTCTATGGTGCCTTTTGGCAGGATGTAGTTTCCTTCCTTGTCTCTTTTGATTAGATCTATTTTTGCTTTTGCTTTGTCTGAGATCAGGATTGCTACCCCTGCTTTTTTTACTTCAGCTGATGCATAATATATTCTGCTCCAGCCTTTTACCTTTACCCTGTATGTGTCACTCTTTTTCAAATGTGTTTCCTGTAAACAACATATTGTAGGATTATGGTTTTTAATCCATTCTGCAATATGTTTCCATTTTATGGGAGAGTTCATCTCATTCACATTCACAGTTATGATTACTATCTGTGTCTTTTTCTCCATCCTTTCCCCCCCATTTATGCTTTTCTTTCTCCTTTTTCCTTTCCCCCTTCACTAGTGTTTTGCTTTTGACCACCGCCTCCTTCAGTCCCCCCCCTTTTATTATCCCTTTCCCTTTTCTTCCCCTTTAGTCTTACTGCTTCTTCCCTCCCTTCTTTCCCCCTCCTTTCTTTTCCCCTTTTTCTTTCCCTTTTCCTCCTACTGCCTATAGGGCAAGTTAGATTTCTATACCTAACTGATTATGTTGCCCTTGAGCCAAATCTGATGAGAGTAAGGTTCAAACAATGCTCCCCCCTCCCTCTTTCCCTCTGCTGTAATAGGATTTGTGTCTTTTCCTGTAATGTAATTTACCCTTGTCTGCCTCCTCCTTTCTCAGTACATTTTCTAAGATCAGATTGATCCACTTATTTGGATCCATTTAACCCACTTGATTAGATTTTTTTTTATCATTACATCAAAGTCAACTAATATCCACCCTCTTTATGTATACTCCTTTAACAAGGTGTAATAACAATACAGTTCTCAAGGGTTGCAAGTCTCATATTCCCTTGTAGGGGTTTAAACAGCCCCCCCCTTATTAACAACATATTGTATCTTTCTGTCCCATTTACCTTTTTAAGTCCTTCTTGAGTCCTGTACTTGAAGATCAAATTTTTTGTTGAGCTCTGGTCTTTTTATCAGGAAAGTTTGGAAGTCTCCTATTTCATTGAATATCCACCTCCTCCCTTGAAAAATGATGCTCATTTTTGCTGGGTAATTGATCCTTGGCTGCATTCCAAGCTCCTTTGCCTTACGGAATATCATGTTCCATGCCCTGCGGTCTTTTAATGTAGAAGCTGCAAGGTCCTGTGTAATCCTGACTGTGGTTCCATGATATTTAAATTGTTTCTTTCTGGCTGCTTGCAGCACCTTCTCTTTCATCTGGTAATTTTGGAATTTTGCTATTATATTCTTGGCGTTGTCAATTTGGGATCTCTTTCAGGTGGTGATTGGTGGATTCTTTCTATGGTTATTTTCCCTTCTGGTTCTAGGACTTCTGGGCAGTTTTCCTTTATGATTTCCTGAAAGATACTGTCCAGGCTCTTTTTTTCATCATGATTTTCAGGTAGTCCAATAATTTTTAAATTGTCTCTCCTGAATTGATTTTCCAGGTCAGTATTTTTACTGATGAGGTATTTTACATTTTCATCTATTTTTTCATTTTTTTTGTTTCTGTTTGACTGATTCTTGCTCTCTCATAGAGACATTAGTTTCCATTTGTCCAATTCTAGTTTTTAACAGATTGTTTTCTTCTGTTAGTTTTTGTACTTCCTTCTTCAATTGGCCAATTGTGTTTTTTAGGGACTTGTTTTCTTCAGTGTACTCTTCTGTTAGTTTTTGTCTTCCTTCTTCAATTGGCCAATTGTGTTTTTTAGGGACTTGTTTTCTTCAGTGTATTTTTTTCCAATTGGCCAATTGTATTTTTGAAGGACTCTTCTACCTCTCTCATTTGACTATTAAAATCCTTCTTGAGCTCTTCTAAGAAGGCTTTTTGGGCTTCAGACCAGTTCATATTCCCTTTTGTTGTTGCAGATGTGGGTTTGTTGACAATGTTGTCCTCTTCAGAATTTCTGTCTTGATCTTCACTCTTCTCATAATATGAATCTATGGTATGTTTCTTTTTACTCATGGTGTTTCTTTATTCCCTGGCCTTTAAAGAGATTGAGCTCTCCTGCTGGGGAACAGAGGGTACTGACCCAAGCTTCTTGTGTTGGGAGCCTAGGTCTTGGTCACTGGCTTTGTGTTCTGGGGCCTCTTTTCTTGGCAATTGGAGGCTGTAGGTTTCTGGCAGCTTACCTCTTGTTGGGCTGGAATCAGCAAGGCTGGAACTTTCAGGCAATTCTAGGTTGCCTGCTTTTCCTTTCCTTTAGCTTTCTTCAGCTCCTTTTAGATGGGTGCTGCAGGGTGTTTACCTGCCTGGGGCCCCGTGCAGTGTTGTCTCCCTCATTTCTGCTAATGCACTAGGAGATTCCTTTTCTGGTCTAGTGCCGAGGCTCCTGGTGGTTTTCTGAACTGGTTTCCACCAGTCCCCTATCTCCCCCCCACCACCCTCAGTGAGGCACTCAGAGGTCCAGGTGTTGGTATTTGCCTGTTCTGCCACCTGGGCTTCAGGATTTCTTCACAATTGGAGGCTGCAGGGCTCCGACAGCTCACCTGGTGTTGGGTTGGAATCAGCAAGGCCAGGGCTTTAGGAAGCCTTTAGGTTGTTTTCTTCACCTCCTTTCAGATGGATGCTGCAGGGTACTTCTCCCCCTGAGGCCCCTTGTAGTTCTGCCTCTGTTATTTTTGCTGAGGCACTGGGACACCCGTTTGCTGGGCTGCTGCACTGCTGCTCCCCATCTTCCTTCTAGTTCAGCTGTTCCAGAGCTTTTTTTCTGGGGTGGTATTTTCTGGGTTTTTAGAAATTTAATAGGGGAGAGTGAGAGCGACTACCTTTTCACTCCACCATCTTGGCTCCCGGAAGAGGAAAATGAGAGTAATATTAGTATGGGCAGTTGTCTGAGAAACAGAGATAGTTTGATTAGCACATGGTACAGTTTAGTGGGAGTCAATAAAACAAATTTCTACTTATTTTTGAATGTGGATAAAAATGTCCTTTATTAATATTTGAACTATGTATACTTGTGTATAATTAGTTAAGTTTTGTTGAATTTGTTTACGTATGAAGTAGATAGGGGAAATTTCTGTTCCATATGAGAATTTCTCATTCTTAAAGTACCTTGGGTGTTGTAGGTTTTTTGTTAATATCTGAAATCAATTTAACCTATATAACATGCTTTTTTAATTTTGTTTTTAAAGATAAACTTAAAAATATCAGGCTCATAAATTTGGAGGTGGAATGGACCTTGGAGATCTGATTCAACAGTTTCATTTTATTCTGCAAAAGGTGAGGCCTACATGACAAAAGTAAAGTGACTTGCCCAAGGTCACATATATAGTACCAAAGCCAGGATTTAAACTGAGACCTCTTGAGGGCAAAGTTAGCTCCCTTTCCATTATACCACCCTGTCTCTCATATTTAATATTTATATATCTGTGCTATATTTTAATTAGTACCATGTCCCAAAACATTCCAATTAACCTACTTCTTCCCTTTCTATTCTTTCCTCTTTCTTTTTTATGCTTTTATTCATGTCATCTCATGCCTGGAATGTTATCCTTCCTTTTCTCTGTTTTTTGCAATCTCTTTCTTTCTTTAAGGCTAAATTCAGATGCCACCTCTTTCATGGATAATTTCTTCTTTTACTTCTCTCCTCCTTACCAGATGAAAGTTATTTTCGTCACATTTTTCATGACGCTCCACTTGAGTCTTTCATATCATCTTTCACATATGTACTTCTCTCTCCGTATGTATAACTATTAACCCAAATCAACCCTTCATCACCTTTCATTTGTACTACTAGATACTTCCCAATTGTATCCTTTGCTTTCAGTCTTCTGTTGTCCAATTTGTCCTTCACAGAGCTGCCAAAATAATCTTGAACTACAAGTTGGACAATTCAACTGCTCAAAAATCTTCAGGTACTTCCTATTGCCTTTGGAATAAAATACAAATTTCTCAGCTTGGCATTTAGAGCTGTACAACATGACTTCTATCTACCTTTTCTGACTTAATTGATATGTTTCCTATTTATAAGCTTTATGTTCCAGCTCTGTTGAACCACCAGCTTTACCATGGACTCAACATTGTCTTCTGCTAATAAGGGATACTTTTCATCTCTAGAATGTGTTATATTTTTTCACATTCTTTCACCTCAGGGTCTTGTCTTGTTCCAATAACTTCTTTCCTATGTAGTTGTCAATATTCTCTGCAGCCTCAACTTACTACTGCTGCTGCTGCTGCTGCTGTTGCTACTAGCAGCAGTAACAGCAATAGCAGCAAAGTGGAACGATAGAGAACCAACCCTAGAGTCAGAAGGACCTCAGTTCAAATCTGACCTAAGACACTTGCTAGCTGTGTGACCTTGGGCAAATCACTTAAAATGTTAGCTTAAGTTTCCTCATTTATAAAACAGGGAAAATACTACTTACGTCAGAGGGTTGTTATGAAGACCAAATGAGATATTATTTGTAAAGAATTTAGTACAGCATCTGTCACACAATAGGCAATACGTACATATGTATGTATGTATGTATACATTCATATACATATATATTGTAATTATTTTTATGAAGAGGAGGAGATAGAAGAGTGTCTTTAGAGATAGGATTTTAGTTAGGTTTTAAAAGATAAATAGGAATCCAAAGAGTGAAAAGGGTGAAGAAGAACATTTTAGGAATTGCAAACAACGTGACCAGAAGAATATAAACAGAAAAGTCTGGGCATTTTAGGGGCATTCCAATATTTCAGAGAGTAGGAATATGCCTTATTTAATATGTAGAAAGCCTGAAAAAGTTGATAGTCACAAAATGGACTTAATGACAATAACAGACTTAAATACCAAAAAATGAGTTTTACGTTTATTCTCTAATTAGAATTTAAGAAAGAACAACCTGACAGTTAGGAAATATTGGCAGTGAGACAAAATTGTGGGCTGGAGTTTACTTAATAAAATAGACTCAACTGGAGGCAGGATCATGTGAGCATTTAAGGAAAACAAGTAAGTACAGATACATTTTTAGCTCAACAGAAGTATATAAATCTAACAAAAATAATGAATAAATTAATGAATGGAAAAATGTTTACAAAGCACTTACTAAACGTTATATTAAATATAATTATTTACTAATTCACTAAATACTACTATATTAAATACTAGGGATACAAATAGAAAAGCAAGGTGTTTCTTTCTCTAAAAGAGTTCACATATTAATAGAAGACAATATATATGGAAGATTTCATGTATAAGTTAGATTGTAGATCCAGTGGTCCCCAAGATAGAGCAGCAAATCACTTGGTAATGTATCTTCTTTAATCTATTTCCATTCACAAAAGATAGATATATATATATATATATATATACATATATATATATATATATACATATATACATATATATACATATATATGTATGTATATATATATACATACATATATACATATATATACATATATATACATATATACATATATACATATATATGTATGTATATATATATACATACATATATATACATATATGTATGTATATATATATGTACATATGTATGTATATATGTACATATATATGCATATTATATATATTATGTATACATAATATATATATATTATATATAATATATATATACACATATACATTCATTTATTTTTATATGGAATAATTTGACAGTGCTAAAGTTTTAGGTTGTGAGGAATTTCTTTGTTCTGTAGTTGTGGCTCCTGATTTGGTGGGGGCTACAAGCACCCACAGGGGATAGTTCTCAGGTAGCATGTCTGAAAGAATTTCTGTCCTAGACAATGAATGACTATGGGGGCCAGAGTGGTAGCAGGCTTTCAATCTGGGGAGACCTTATTTCTAGAGCTTTGGGATGTTCTAAGAAGTAAGCGGCTCAAATTAGCCCTTCCTTGGTAGCAACAGAAAGGCATCCTGCCAATCCAATTACTTGGCACATTGTTCCAAGATCCATTATCTGGTTGCTGCTGCAGAAGCTGGTGATAAGAGTGATATGCATGTTTTTCTAACAGATAAAAGCAACATAGTTTTAAATTGTTAACTACAATATTAGGTACTTCTAAATGATGAATTGATCATTCACATTTTACTTGAAGCATTTCACTGTCATGAAGCAAAGCACATGTATCCATGTGGTACAAACAATATGATTCTAATTTTATAATATCGAAACTTATCAACTAGCATTTATTCAACAACAGTAACAGCAACAATAAACTAAGGAACAATCTAAGCAAAATAACCAATAGAAAACAAGGTCTTTGCTCCTTCAGTAAAGGAACCATTTTGGTTTGGTTTGGTTTTCCTAGGCTTAAGATATTAAGCCTAGGACATTAATGAATGCTGGTAGAGTGAAAGAATCATAGCTAATAATTCCCAACTGTTAATTTATTTAGTTATAGAATCATTCCTCTTTGAAAATAGGCGTGATTTTTAAATACTTAGACTGGGAGGAATCTGTACTGTGAAAATGACTGGGTTAGATGTAATAGGTTTCTTTGATTTGTAACTTGCTTTCATTTCTGAGACAGCCTTAGAAAACACTTAAACATAAAGGAAATTATGGATTGGTGCAGATAGCTTACTTCACCATTTTCGCTGAATCACATTGTTGTAGTTCAACAGTTAAAAGGAATATTTCAATCCGTTTGAAAAGTAAGAATAGTAAGAACAGAGTAGTTATTAAAAACAGCGATAAACATGACTAGCTTCCTAAATTCCTGTTGCTTTTATTGTAGATGTTTTGGGCATTGGTTAATGCTTTCTTCATTTGATGAGCCTGGCCATGGAGTCACAGAACCATGGTTGTGATGATGCTCATAGACAAACACTGCCATTCAATTTTGCTGACAGACCTATAGGGGGGGATAAAGACCTCAGGAGAGGCAAGTATTGTGGACAGCACTAGCAACTTGGGTAACTAGTAGTGAGACCATTTATAAAATCCATGTGCCTGCTATAAACTGATATTAGCTGTAAGCTTTTCTCAGTAGTAAAATCTATTCAATTTCTTCATAGCTTTTTCTTTCATTTTCCAAAAATCATATTGTTAGGGGAGAAAAATGAGCTTAAACTTTGGTTTCTCTTTAGACACATACTTCCGAGTTACTCACCATGCTACTTTCAACTATATCCCACTCTTGGCCCTAGCACTATCCCCAAATGGCAACACTGGGCCTAAGCATTTTGAATTATTCATGGAACAGTCAACCTTGACATTCTCAACACTGTATTTGAGGATGTAAGAAATGAACATGAAACTTGCAATGGTCATCATTAAGATGCAATAACCATTATTCAGATGATTGCCAGCACCCAGAAGGAATAATCAAGTCTAAAACGAAACTACTTACATTTGAAAAAGCTTCATACAAATGTCTTTGTGAAAAATAACTACATTAGGCAGTATTTATATTTCAGCCTCTTCAATTTATTAGCCATTTAACAATAGATATTCCTTATTGCACAGCAGGAAGACATAGAGTATAGCACAGTCATACAGATCTATTTTAGAAGCTGTAGTTTGTATGTCTGATACGTAAATAACTTACTATTTGAGTGTTTCATTTCTACAGGCAATTCCTTCATAATGTTTCATCAAATAGGGAAAAGATGATGAGGGCTGTAAAATAATGTAAAAGTCTATTCTGCTTTTTTTTTTATTTGTGAGGCAATTGGGGTTAAGTGACTTGCTTAGGATCACACAGCTAGTAAGTGTCAAGTGTCTGAGGCCAGATTTGAACTCAGGTCCTCCTGACTCCAAGGTCAGAGCTCTATCCACTGCTCCATCTAGGTGCCCCATAAAAGTATATTCTAAACAAGAAAATTACAATATGCTGAATTAGTCACATTTCAGCAAATTACTAAAGGCCACTAAATTTAGCAACATTCACAACTCACTAATTCTTGATTCTGTGTTATGTATCTTGGCCACTATATCTTTGGATATGATACTTTATACAATTATTCTTTTGCAAATCACGAGACATAGTAATTGATTCAAAGTTTGTAAGCATGTTGGAAACCATGGGTATATATTGAGAGGTAAATTAAATTATTGACACCAGTGGTCAAAGTTGCAAGTGTTAGGGTTATTTCTGTATGTTTTCCACTATACTAAATGATATGGAAGTGAGTAATATAGAAGATGTACCACTGAGTGATATAGAAGAAATAAAGCTCTAGCTGAATGTGTGATTTTTATTTTTGGAAAGAACAATTTAATCATTAATTTCCATAGCTTGATATAGCCAGGCTTAGCCACCCAGAAAGAAAATGGGAAAAAAGTGAATTAGAGAAGATAGAATAAAAATGGTCAACAGGAAATGAATGGTTTATCCTTGAACAATTTCGGAATGCAATGTATACACCTGATGAATAATGTTCTTGAATACTAAAATCATTGGTAGAGATATATGGACAAAACAATACTTGGATACAGAGCTTCCTGAGTTTCTAAACCTGTAAAATAGTCATTAATCATTATAGAACATGAACTAAAAATGATCTTTGGTGGGGTGCATATATAATTTATGCATTTGTTTGCTTGTGTTTTATCACTGACTTAGACAAAGTCATAGGAGGCATTGATGTCAAGTTTGCAGATGTCAAAAATCTGGGTGGAATAGCAATCTCACCAGATGATATTATCAATATATAAGATGTAAGGACAATCTAAAATATAAGGTCAAATTTAATAATATATAGCTTAATTGAATAGGTGTAAATATAAAGTTTTACACTTGAATTCAAAAGATCAATGTCCAAGAATAGGATTAGGAGGCTTGGTTAGACTTAAATTTATCCAGAAAAATCTAGAAGATTCATTGAAAGATACACAAGTCAGCAGTGTGATACGGCATTTTAAAAAGAAAAGAAAATAAAAAGAAAACACTAAGGCAATCTTAAGCAGCATTAAAGACAATAGGGATAGTGGCACTCCAGATATCTCTGCCCATTAGATCACATCTAGAATGTTGTATTCATTTTGAATTCAGTAATTTAGGAAAGATGATCTAGAGGAGATCAAACCAGACAGTAAAGGCCTCAAGGTCATGACTCTTCTAATCCAACTAGTTTAGAATTCCTTTATTCCTCCTATTGAAGGTCATCATCATTTCCCACCTCTACCCAACATCTGGTGATAACCTGAAGCCAAAGAAAGAAGTAACAGATTACAAATCTCATCACACCTATCAGATTGGCTAACAGACAAAACAGGAAAATGATAAATGTTGGAGAAGATGTGGAAAATTTGAAACATTTATGCATTGTTGATGGAGTTGTGAACTGATTCAACTATTTTGCAGAGCAATTTGGAATTATGCACAAAGGGCTATAAAAATGTGCGTACCCTTTTACCCAGCAATAATACTCTTAGGGCTGTATCCCAAAGAGATCATAAAAATTAGAAAAGGATCCACATGTACAAAAATATTTATAGAAGCTCTTTCTCTGGTGGCAAAGAATTAGAAATTGAAGGGATGCCCATCAGCTGGGGAATGGCTGAACAAGTTGTGGTATATAAATGTAATTGAATGACATTATTCCAGAAGAAATGACAATCAGGCAGATTTAAAAAAAAAAAACCTGGAAAGAATTGTATGGATTGATGCTTAATGAAGTGAGCAGGACTAGGAGAAGGTTCTACACACTAACAACCACGTTGTGTGATGACAAGCTTTGATAAACTTAACTCTTCTCAATCACACAAGAATCTAAGACATCTTCAAAAGTTTCATGATGGAAAATGCTATCCACATCCAGAGAAAGAACCAAGGAGTTGGAATGCAGATCAAAACATACTATTTGCTCTTTTTTTTTCTTTCTCTTCTGTTTTGTTTCCTTTTTTTTTTTCTTGTGGCTTCTCTTATTGGTTCTAGTTCTTTATAACATTGCTAATGTGAAAATATTTTTGATAGGAGTATATATGTATAGCCTATATTAGGTTGTATGCTGTCTTGGGGAAAGAGGTAGGGAGGGAGGGGGACAAAATTTAAAACCCAAAGGCTTATAGAAGTTTATCAAATATTCACACTTCTTGCTGGAAGACAGGTCCATGTCCTCCCAATCACTTTTTGGCTTTGATGGGTTTATGCCTTTTATCATTCTTTAACCTGCTTGCATTTTAAACTTTTCCTTTATGTATTACCTCATTGTTTGAAAAATCCTGAAAGAGTAGAGTTAGCAGAAAGGCTACATATAGCAGCAGTGTTTTAGCTCCTGAGGCTAGGGGAATTAATGGAAAATTTCCCTCCTGCTGTGACTGAAGGGGACCAGTACAGGAAGGGAGATATTCGAGCAAGCCAGTGGCAAGCACCACCTCAGCAAACCAGTAACCAGGCCCATAGCCTCCAGTACAAGAAGCCTGGGACGTGCCCCCATGTGACTCAGAAGTGGAGATCAATTTTAAAAGCCAGAAAAAGGCAAATAATAAGAGCAAAAAAGCACCATAGAAAAACAATGACCATAGATAAGTATCTTGGAGGGAAGGTCAAAACACAAATTCAGGAGAGGATAACATTTTTTTTTGTCAATATATCCACATCTGAAACCTCAGAGAAGAATATGAACTAGTCTCTAGTCCAAAAAGCCTTCTTGGAAGCCTTCAGGAAGGATTTTAAAAGTCAAATAAGGCAGGTATGAGAAAAATTGAACAATTCCTTTAAAAATACATTTGACAAAATGGAAAAAATATATACTGAAGAAAACAACTCCCTAAAAAGCAAAATGGGCCAAATGGAAAAGTTGATACAAAGCTAACTGAAGAAAACAACTCAGCAAAAATTAGAATGGGGGGCAGCTAGGTGGTACAATGAATAGAGCTCTGGCCTTGGAGTCAGAAGGACCTGAGTTCAAATCCAGCCTCAAGCACTTAACACTTACTAGCTGTGTGACCCTGGGCAAGTCACTTAACCCCAACTGCCTCACCCAAAAGCAAAAAAAAAAAAAAAATTAGAATAGGGCTAATGACTCTATGAGACATGAAGAATCAGTGAAACAAAATCAAAAGAATGAAAAAAAAATAGAAGAAAACATAAAATACCTCATTGGAAAAACAACTGACCTGGAAAATAGATCCAGGAGAGATAACAAGACTTATTGGTCTACCTGAAAGCCATGATGAAAGAAAAAAAAAAGAGTCTGGGCATCTTTCAAGAAATCATCAAGGAAAACTTTCCTGAGGCCCTAGAACCAGAAGGTGAAATAGTCATTGAAAGAAGCCACTGATTACCTCCTGAAAGAAATCCCAAATTGAAAATGCCAAAGGGTATTGTAGTCAATTTCCAGGATTATCAGTTCAAGGAGAAAATCCTGCAAGGAGCCAGAAAGAAACAAATAATCTAGGAAAAGACAAAATTATGCAAACTATTCCAACACAGAAGATGATCACAAATATATGTGTGTGTGTGTGTGGTTGTGTCTGTTTATATATACACATATGAAATAATAATTTTTATTGTTCAGTCATTTCAGTCATGTCTGACTCTTTATGACCCCATTTTGAGTTTTATTCCCCTTGATAATTAATTTATTTATTTTTAATTTTCAACATTGAATTTCCATAAAATTTTAATAAATTTCCATAAAGTTTTAAATTTTCTCCTCCTACTCTGCCCCCTAATAGGGTGTGCAATCTGATAAAGGCTCTATGTATACATTCTCATTAAGCATATTTTCCCATTAGTCATGATGTAAAGAACAATTAGAACTAATGGGAGTAACCATGACAATGAAGCAATAAAACAAAACAACAAAGGAAAAGGAAAGCAACTAGTATGCTTCCATCTGCATTCAGATTCCATAGTTCTTTCTCTGGATGTGGATAGTAATTTCCATTGTGAGTATGTTAGAGTTGTCTTAGATTCTTGCATTGCTGAGAAAAGCTAAGTCTATCAGTCATTTATCACACAGTGTGGCTGTTACTGCGTATAGCATTCTCCTGGTTCTGCTCATTTCACTCTTCCATCAATTCATATGTGTCTTTCCAAGTTGTTGTTGTTGTTGTTTTTTGGAAGTCTTCCTGTTCATCATTTCTTATAGCACAATAGTATTCCATTACATTCATATACACAACTTGTTCAGCCATTCCCCAGTTGATGGGCATTCCCTCAATTTCATATTCTTTGCCATCACAAAAACAGCTGCTATAAATATTTTTGTACATGTGAGTCTTTTCCCCTTTTTTATGATCTCTTTGGGATGCAGGTATAGAAGTGGCATTGTTGGATCAAAGGGAATGTGCAGTTTCATAGTCTTTTGGACGTACTTCCAAATTGCTCTCCAAAATGGTTGCATAATTTCACAACTCCAACAGCCATGCATTAGTGTTCATATTTTCCCACATCTTCTCCAACATTGATCATTTTCCTCTTTTGTCATTTGAGCCAATTTGATAGGTATGATGTGGTGCATCAGAGTGGCTTCAACTAATTCAAGTATACCATGGTTTCCAGTCTTTTTATTACCCTTTTTGCCCTTATCTGGACATGTTCTAGTTTGCCAATGTTCTTCCAAAAATGGGATATTGACCAATATGTAATATTTCAGTAATGTTTTGATTTTATGGATAAAGCACTGGACTTGGAATCAAGGAGACTTAGGTTCAAATAAAGCCTAAGACTCTTAGTAGCTGTTTGACACTGGGTAAGTCACTTAACCTCACTGTGTCTCATTTTCTGCATCTGTAAAAGAAGGAATTTGATAATCTCTATAACCCATTCTAGCTCTAAATATATGATCTAAGGAAGGAAATAGGACTATGACTCCTTTTGTTCTTAACTTCCAAGGATGGAGCGAAGATGGCATATTAGAAAAAGTACTCAACTCAGCTTTACTAACTTTACCTTCCAAACAATTATAAAATAACACCTCATTTAAAATCATGGATTTACAGAGCCAACAAAAGATCAGAATGATACATTAATCTTGTCCATGAGAACTTAGATTTAAAAGATCTGTGACATAGAGCTGGAGGCCATCCCAGAACCCATGTAGATAAAATACCAGTGATAGGGCCAGTTTGTGATGACAGAAGCAGCAGTAACTTCTGGAGATCTTGAGCCAGAGATGCTCAAGGGACTTAGCAAATGATCATAAAGAGATTACAGGAATCCCTGTGCTAGCACTGACACAACATCAAATGCAGTTTTTGTAACTCCATTGCCTATAAACAATTTGAGGTCATAGTTAAAGAGAAGCAGGAAGAACTTTTGGCTTTTGGTTTCAAGGGAAGAATATCCCTGAGAAGCTCTATCACTTTTGTTCATAAGGGTTTGGGAACTCTAAGAAACAGTATAATTTTTGGTTCCAAAGGTAGAGGGACCATAAGTAAAAATATCAATTGCAGCCCACAAAGATCAGGGTCTATTCCTGAGTAAGTGTCAGAATGTAGACAAGGAGAGCAATAGTTACACTTCTTTCCAAATCACATCACTTAAAAAGTTCCCAAACTTCTAAAGCTTCAGAACTAACTCTGAAAACAGGAGTACAAAAAAACCAAAAACCTGAAGCTTGAGACAGCACTCCATCTCCTCCATAACAGAACAAAGTGAAAAATTAACATGAAGTTCAAAATGAAGGGAAAAAAAGTGAGGAAATAAGCAAGTAACAGCAACAAAAGAACTTACCATAAAAATCTACTGTGGTGGCTGGGAAGATCAAGAGAAAAACTGAGAAGTTAATGAAGTAAAAATAGCTGCAAGCAATGTCACAAAGGTATCTATCAATTTATCTATCTATCTATCTATCTAGATATCTCTCTTGATAGATCTATCTACCTATATTTATCTGTATAGATTTATATATCTATAGATGTCTCTTGACAGATAGATACATAGATGATAGATAGATAGATAGATAGATAGATAGATAGATAGATGATAGATAGAGAGATAGATAGAGAGATAGACATAGATATACAGATACATATGAATGAGAAAAAAAAACCAGAAAAGAAGATCTGGGATAGTTAAAAATTTTTTTTCAATATCAAAAAAAAAAAACCATGATAGAGGAAAAAGTACAGAAAGAAATAAAAGCAAAGGAATAAAATTATTAAAATACAATGATTAACTTGTTAAAAAGAGGCACAAAAAGTACCAAAGAAAATATATTTTAAAATAGAATTGAAGAAATGGCAAAAGAGGTCTAACACTTTACTATGAAAACAACTCCTTTTAAAGCAAAATTGGCCAAAGGGGAAAAATGGTACAAAAGCTCACTGAAGAGAATAATTCCTTATAAAATAGAATTGGGCAAGCTGAAACTAAAGATTACATGAGACAGAAAGAAACAATCTATGTCAAAAGAATGGAAAAAAATGTTGAATATCTCATTGAAAAAATATCTGACCCAGTAAACATCAAAAAGACATGATTTAAGAATTATTGAACTAGATGAAAGCCATGATGAGAGAAAGAGTCTAGATATCATATTGCACGAAATCATCAGGGAAAACTGCCTCAATATCCTAGAAGCAGAGGGTAAATAGAAATTGACATAGTCCACCAATCTTAACCTGAAATAGATCAGACAATCAAAACTTCTAGGTATATGGTAGCCAAATTTCAGAGTTGCAAGGTCAGAGAAACAATAACACAAACAGCCAGAAAAAAAAAAAATCATTCAGTTGAACAGCAACCAAAGGCAAGACACACAAGACTTAGCAACTAGCATATTTCAGGAGTGAAGGGCTTGGAATATTTTTTTTTTTTTGTGAGGCAAAAGAGCTAAGATTGCAACCCAGTATAATATGCCCAGTAAAACAGAGTATAATACTTCCTGGCAAAAATGGATATTTAACGATTTAGGGGACTTGCAAGCATTTCTGATGAAAAGAGCAGATCTGAATAGAAAATATGACTTTCAAATACAAGACTCAAGACAGTAAACACTAAAGAGAAATCAAAAGGGACTCAATAAAGTTAATCCACTTACCTTTCTTTATGAGAAGTTGATACTTTTAACTTCTAAGAACATTATCATTATTAGGGCAGTTAGAAGGAGTCTTATAGAAACAGGGTATGGAAGTGAGTTGATTATATTGGATGATATTAAAAACTAGATAGGTAAGCAAAAATATTTATAGTAGTATTTCAGAGCTTTCAAAGAATTGGAAATTGAGGTGATGTCCATCAATTTGGAAATGGCTAAACAACTTGTAGTATGTGATGGCATACTATTGTGCTATAAGAAATGATGAACAGAATTGCTTAAGAAAAACCTTGTAAAGTTATATGAACTCCTGAAAAGTTAAGCAATAGAACCAGTGTAACATTGTAGGGAAAATGGAAAAGGGAAAGGAAGAATGACAAAAAAAAATATCTCACATAAAAGTGTTATACAAAGAAGAGCTTTTACAATGCAGGGGAAAATGATGGGAAGGACAGTAATGGTTGATTCTCACTCACATCTAAATTAAAGGAGAGTAATGCTTGATTCTCACTCACATCTAAGTTAAAATAAAGGACTGGAACATAATCTATTATGCCCCAAGTGATTTAGAAAAGGCAGAAGTAGTCATCATGATTACATGCAAGGAAAAAAAAAACACAATTAGACCCAATTAAAGGAGATAAGAAGAAAAACAACATTTTTCTAAAAGGCACCATATACAATGAAATAATATGAGTGCTTAACATAAGAATACCAAATGACATAACATCCAAATTCTTAAAGGAAAAGTTAAATTAATTACAGGAAGAAATAGACAGTAAAACTGCATTAGTGAGTTACCTCAACTTTCCCCTCTCAGAGCTAGGCAAATTTAACAACAAAATAAATAAGGAAGAAATTAAGGAAATTATAGAACTTTAGAAATGTGAGATATGATAGAACTCTGGAAAAATACATAAGAATAGAAATGAGTACACTTTTTTCTCTGTTGTTCATCACACTATGTATTAAAGCATAAAAACCTTCCAACCACATGCAGAAAAGCAGAAATATGAAATGCTATCTTTTCAGACCACAAGGCAATGAAAATTACATTCAATAAAAAGCCATGTAAGCACAGATTTAAAATAATCAGAAACTAAATAATCTGATCCTCAAGAATGAGTGTTTGAAAGAACAAATCATAGAAACACTCAATAATTTAATTAAGGAGAACAGTGAGAAAAAGTACCAAAGTTTGTGGGAGGTAGTCAAAGCTATACTTAGGGGAAATTTTATATCTCTAAATAAATGAATCAGTAAGGGGATGAAAAGAGCAATTAATTGAATTGGACATGCAACTAACTATATTATACTTTACATTAGGACATTATTACATAATTACATATTACACATTATGTAATTATGTAATAATGTCTTATGTAATGTGTAATAAAAGTTACTATAGAAAAATTGGGGAATCCTAGAAAATCAAGTAAAACAACTAGTCAAAATAATAGCTTCAGTAATGTTGCAGAATATAAATTAAACCCCATAAATTATGAGCATTTCAATATACTACCAACAAAACCCAGCAGTGAGAGATAGAAAGAGTAATTCAATTTAAAATAATTGCAGACAATGTGAACGACTGGAAGTTCATGTGCCACGACAAACCCAGGAGCTATAGGAACTTAACGATTAAACATTTTACACACAAATATAGATAGATGTAAACTAATGGAGAAATATTAATTGCTTATTGTTGGCTGAGCCAGCACAATAAAAATGAGTCAAAAATAAGTTAATTTACTTTTTCAGTGCCATGGAGGGGACATGGAAAATAGATACACTATTGCCCTATTGGTGGATTTGTGAACCAGTCTTACCATTCTTTAGAAAAATTTAGAACTATGCCCAAAGGCTTATAAAATTGTGTATACTCTTTGACCCACTTATACACTACACCAATTATATCCCAAAGAGATCAAAGAAAAGGGAACAATTTTTTGTGCAAAAATATTTATAGTAGTATGTCAGAGCTTTCAAAGAACTGGAAATTGAGGTGATGTCCATCAATTTGGAAATGGCTAAATAACTTGTGGTATGTGATGGCATACTATTGTGCTATAAGAAATGATGAACAGAATTGCTTGTAAAGTTATATGAACTCCTGAAAAGTTAAGCAATAGAACCAGTGCAACATTGTAGAGTAACAGCAATATTGTAAGAATGGTCAACTGTATAATACTTAGCTACTCAGATCAAGAGAAAGATCCAAGACAATTTCAAAAGACCCATAATGCAAAATGCTCTCCATCTCCAAAAAAAAAAAAAACTCATGGAATCTGAACATAGATTGACACAAACTATTATTTGTTTGGTTTTATTTTGTCTGTTTTCTTTTGCAATGTGACTTTACGTGTTTAATTGATATTAAATTACCTGCCTTCACAAGGAGGTGGGAGGAGTGGAAGTTAGGGAAAGAATGTGTAACTCATTTTCTTAAGCAAATGTTAAATTTTTTATATGCAATTGGGAATGATTAAGTGAATAAATAAAATATATTAAAAACAACATTTAAAAAAGAATGTAATGACAAATCCATCATACTACCAAAAGTGATCCAGTAGGCCTATTTTTCCCATAGCTTCTCCAACATTTGTCATTCTCCCTTTTTTTTTTTTTTGGTCATATTTACCACTTAAGTAGATCAATTAATAAACAGTTATTAAGCATCTTCTGTCTCCAAGAAACTGTGTTAAGTACAAAAGAGGTAAAAGATATTCCCTACTGTCAATGAGCTTACCATCTAACAGATGTGAGATGAAAACTCAAATTTGATTAAACATTCATCTTTTCATCATTGGTGATTCAGAGTTTTAAAATATTTCTAGAAATTCAAGTCAATAGGGTGTTCAAGGATACCTTAGTGAGTGGTCTAGCAATAATATAATGAGCTCTTGAATGTTAAAAACCACCAGCCTGCCAAAGGAGACCAGAACCATGCTAGGTTGTAAAAATAGAAAAAAAAATTAAAAATCATTGTTAATCACCATTGATATTGGTCATATTTATTTTTGCTGTACGTCCTGCCTGGTCAAGATCTGATCTGTTGTCAACAAAGAATCAAAAAAACACACACAAATAAACAGCAATAGTAAACATAACAGCAATGACAATGAAGATGACAACAACAACTTATCTACTAGAAAAAAATTTCTTTTTCATCTTTTAGGCAAATTTGGTTTACCTCTTTTTAATGTCACAATGGTTGAGTATATCTATTTTATTTTAAAAAAAATTATTTTATTAAGTCAATTTTATTTTAATTTTGTAAATATCTTCTTTGATTTTCAGGATAATATATAAATGTACCTTTTTCTCGAGTAATATTCTGAGTAAATTAATCTGTTCAGTTTTCTCTTTTGAAATTATTTAGAGATATACTTTTTTTTCTGTTAGGATTGTTTTGACTATGTCCCCAAAATTTGCATGTTATTTCATTGCTTTCACTCTATTTTTGAAATTATTGTTTCTATAAAGTGTTCTTTGACAGATTACTTTTGTTGGAATAGGTTATATAATTTTAATTAATTTTACATGTGTCTTTAGTAGCCTTTTAATTGCACTGTTATCAGTAAAAGAAGTTTAATATTCATACTTCCTGTATAAATATATATACATATATATATATATATATATACATATGTATATATATGCACAAATATACCTATATATATATATATATATATATATATATATATATATATCCAATACTTTTCAATAATTTATTAGAAATCCTCACAACAGCAATAGGAGAAGAAAAAGAAATGGAAGGAATCAAAATGGCAAATGAGGTAATAAAACTCTTTTTCTGCAGATGATATGATGATATACTTGGAAAATCCCAAAGACTCAACTAAAATGTTAGTTCAAACTCTTAACAATTCTTGCAAAATAGCAAGATATAGAGCAAATCCACATAAATCATCATCATTCTCTATATATGACAAACAAAAAACTGCATGAAGAAAGAATAAGAAATACCCCAATTTAAAATAACTCTAGACAATACAAAATACCTGGAAATACACTTGGAAAAACAGAAAAAAACAAACAAACTGAGGAGCTTCGTGAACATTTTTTTAAATATACAAATGAAATCAGGTTTAAATAATTGAAGAAATATTAATTGCTCATGGTTAGGTGGGGTAAATGTAATAAAAATGACAATTTTACCTAAGCTAATTTACATATTCAATGACATCCCAATTAAATTACAAAACCAAAATTGTTGAGTTAGAAAAAAATGATAACATTCATTGGGAAAAACAAAAGGTCAAGAATATCAAAAGAACTAATAAAAAAAGGTAAAGGAGGGTGATTTACCAGTAGTAGATCTTAAACTATAACATAACGCAAAAATTATCAAGATTATTTGGGACTGGCTAAGAAATGGAAAGGTAGATCAGTGGAAAAGAGCAGACATAAAATGTGTGGCAGCAAATAACCACAGTAATCTTGCATTTGACAAGTGTAAAAACATGTTTTGGGGATAAGAAATTATTTGTACAAAAAATTGTTTGGGATGCTGGAAAGCAATCTGGTGGAAATTGGGCATGGAACAATACCGTACACTAATTACCAAGGTAACGTAAAAATGGATATATGGCCTAGACAAAAAAGATAAATATTATAAGAAAATTTGAAGAACATGGAACATATTAACTATCAGAGTTATGGACAGGCAAACAATTTATGGCTAAAAAAAGAGATAGAAAACTTCATGAAGTGTAAAATAGATGATTTAAATTATATTAAATTTAAAATGTTTTGTACAAATAAAACAAATGTAGCCAAGTCAGAATGAAGGCAAAAAAAAATTTGGAGGTAGGGAATTATAGAGAGTTTTTCACATAAAGGTCTTATATCACAAGTACATAGAGAATCTGTCAAATATGTAAGAATATGACTCATTCCACCAACTGATAAATAGTCAAAAGATAAGAACAAGCAGATTTCCAATGAAGAAATAAAAACAATCTATAGTCATATAAAATGCTCTAAATCACCATTGATTAGAGAAATGCAAATTAAAATAACCTTGAGATATCATTTTACACCTAGCAGATTGGCTGAAATGATAGAAGGGGAAAGCAACAAATGTTGGAGGAGATGGGGAAAAAATAGGACACCAATTAACTTTTGGTGGAACTGTGAACTGATTTTGGAGAACATTTTGGAGAGCAATCTGGAATTATTCCCAAAGAGTTATCAAGCTGCCTATATGCTTTGACCCAGCAATATCATTACTAGGTCTATTTTCAATGATGATTAGATTAAAAAAATGGAAAAGATCCTATATGTTTTAAAAAAATTTGTATCAGCTCTCTTTTTGGTGCTAAAGAACAGGAAATTACAGGGATGCCTGGCAATTGGAGAATGGTTGAACAAGTTGTGGTATATGGTAGTATATACTACTGTATTATAAGGAATGATACTTTCCATGCTTTTAGAAAAACATGAATAGACTTGCTCAACATAACAAAGAGTGAAATGAGCAGAACCAAGAGAATGACATATACTTTAAGAGCAATCTTATTTTAAGAACAACTTTGAGCAACTAAGTCATTTTGATTATTATGAATACCCAAATTTAATATAAAGCACCTATGAAGGAAGGTGATATCTACATTCAGAAAAAGAATTAATAAATGGAACTATATATAGAATAATTATATCTATATCTACGCCTATAGATATAGACATAAACATTTTTGTCTAATGGTGGATATATCAGGTGGAAGGAAGAAAAAAGAGGAAAATACATAAAATAACTTTGTTATATATTTAAAAGGAATACCAAGTTGTACATAATTGATTTGCAGTTTCGTGTTCAATCATATTTTCTTCTTTCTATTCTATTTATATTATAGAAATGCTTGTTTTATTTTTTTAAGTACAGAATAAAACAAAACAAAATGAAATAAACATAACAATATTTTATGAAGCCTGGGGAGTAGTTAAATTATAGAAAAACTGATTTATAGCAATTGTGATTTCTTATGTGTAAATATTCACAATGAAAAATTAATAATTGAATCTTTTAAGCCACTTTGAGCTGGCTGCATCACATCCTTTACTAAGACTAAATTTTGTTCTGTGAAAGGTAAGGAAACATGGGCACTTAATTAAGGAAGCAACACAGAGAAGAACATGGCACAGAATAGGGAAGCTAATGGCACCAAAGACAACTTTCACTTGCTTCAATATATAGAAGTGCCAAGGTATCCATGTAAGGAAGCAGAAAATTCATTTTAAATTGAAACAAACTAAGAGAGAAGGAGAGCAGCTAGCTCTTGCAGTGTATAAACTACTGGGCCTGGAGTCAGAAAGACTTGAGCGCAAATCTGTCCTCATGCACTTACTATCTGTGTCTCCCTGACCAAGTTACTTAAACCTGTTTACATAGGTTTTTTCATCTGGAAAGCTGTAGAAGAAAATTATAAACCTCTCCAGTATCTTTGCCAGGAAAACCTCAAAGTGGGTCACAAAACATCAGAAATGATTGGATTGACTGGACAACAACAACAGCAATAGAGGAGGATTCCTGTATTAGAATGTTAGAGTCCAAGGTTCTAATGTGCATGCCATCAATTATCAGCTCTGCAAACATGGTCTGCAAGTCATTTGACCTGTGGGCATCTGTCACTGCAAAATAGAGATAATAATATTTTACCTGTTTAATAACATGTTTCTGGGTCTCATTTTTTATTTGTGGGGGAAACTTCCAATACTGTGGCTATATGGTTGAACTTTGGTGAGGAGTGGGAGTAAGAGAGAAAATAAAAATGAAAGTTAGACAAGTTTTAGGTACATTTAGAATTATTTGGTGTTAGCAGCTTTTTCACTTAGGTCTATTTATGTACTGTTAAAAATGCTTAATCATGTAGTTATAGATCAATGAGTCTCTAGTAAGCATGCTGAATCCTTAGTAGGAAACATTTTACAAAGTCCAGGCTGTCTTGGTCGTAGCTAAAACATCCATTTATTTGTTTCCAAGTTTAGTGATAATAGATTGGACAGTAACTGTCCTACAATAGCTCCTCATTACGTGGGTGCCCTTTAATCATTAAGCTAAAGTAATGAAGGACTAGTTTTGTAACTAATGGGAAAACTGAATTTTCCATTGTTGCTCCTTTGCTAATGCTGAAGAGAACTGGAAACAGACTTTCAGGCAGTATAATCAATGAAGTCTTTATTTGATTTCACCCACAGGAAGGCCACCAGCCTTTCCCGCTTCATCAAAACCACTGATAGATGAAGAGGTTGCCATGGGAACTTTATCTATAGCAGACCTGCAAATAAGTGCAGAACTTTATGGAAGTGCAAGACAGGGAGAATCGAGCTCAGAAATTGAATTTCTTCAGACAGGTCATGATGAAGAAAAGTTCACTGCTGAGATTATCAAGGTCTTCCCAGAAGGCACAGCAGAACATGACCATATGGCAATATAATGGCAAGCTGATGTTGATCTTTGGAGCTGATATGCATCCCTAGCTTCCCTTTGTGTAAGGATCTCATTAATTTAGTGATCTCTGCTTGGGAAAGGAACAGAACTGTGTCAATAGGTTAAGTAATTCTTTCACCAGCTCTGCATACATTTTCCCCAGCACATCATAGGTATATAGCCCCTTCCCTGTAACAACTGCCAAAATAAAGTGTATTTTTCATGATATTTAGTCCAAATATAGGAATCAAAGTGAGGTGTCTATGTTTGCTGATTTCTTTCCATTTCAGGCTGATTTCTTATAGATCATTGGTCCAAAAGCTCCTGCTACTTAAAACCATGGTAGAATTGCTTTAGATCTTCAAAGAACCTTAGAGATCAATTAGTCCAACTCCATTTTACACATGAGGAAACTAAGATACAGAGAGGTTAATTGCCTTGTACAAGCTTTTAGAAGTTGTAAGTGTCAGAGTCAGGGTTTGAAACCAAGTTTTCTCACTCCAGATATTATCATTATTATTATAAAAATCATCAGTATCCTTATGCTTATCCTCATCATTATCATTATCATCATCATCATTGTCATTAATAAGAACAATAATAGCATTTAAGTTTTTTAAAAGTACTTTCCAAATATTATCTATTTTGTTCTCACCAAAACCCTAGGAGTGAGTTACAAGTCTGAAGTGGATTTTTAAATTTTTTACCATGAATTCACATTTTTATAACTTTGGATATTAAGCATACTCTTGATGATCCATCTGTTTTTTTAAAGTACGGCATTTATTATAGCCTTTCAATGAGGTCTAAATCTATTAGTTCCATGGACATTAAAGTTGGCATATTTCATCTCTTTGGTACATATCTTAGCCTTTGTAATATGGAGGATGTTGTAACAAAATAAAAGGGAGCAATAGAATTCTTATGTTTACAAAATCACACTCAACTGCCATATAATAATATAGAGGTTGGGGAACATCTGGTCAATGTAAGATGTTCAGAGTCAAAAGAGGCATAACTACTACTGTCACAAAATGAAAGCATATCAAAATAATTGCTTGTCCCAAGAAATTTGCATATCATTGTATACATCATGAATCTCTAAACATACTTATTAAGAAGTAAGAAAAATAAAAATGCACCAACCCTACATTGCTTTCTACTGCATAGGATTTGGGAGGCTGATTGAGAAGTAATCATTTTTAGCACTCTACTATTCATGTCTTACTACCACTATTTCTAGTTATTGTTTTTTTTCCCCTTATTGATGAAAATTTTTCAACATCTTTTTTCTCTCCATCATTCTCATTACATTTTTCTTTTTTGCTTATAATTATAGTACAAGCTCAAGAGCTATTTTCCAAAATTCAAATTGTACTTTTTGCCTGGTCTCAATATTGCCTCATTTATCTTCCTCAGGGTTGTAGAAGACATACTTTGAGGGCTTGGAGAGGAGGGAACAGTTATTATTTTATTGTAACTTAATACATATTTCACTAACCCATGCTCTTGAATTTTTTTACATAGATTATCAATTGGTATCAATTAATAACCTAGATTTAATTGGTGTTTAGAAAAGGGGAACTACTAAGTTGGTATAATAAGAATAGTTGATACAAAATAATTCCAATGAAAATCTTTTCTTTTTCTTTTTTAGAGTTCCAGGTCTACTTCATTATTTTATTTTATTCTATTTTTATTTTATTTTTTATTTTATTTCATTTTATTTTATTTCATTTCATTTCATTTTTTATTTCTAGTTACAAATTCTCTCCTTCCTTCTTCCTTCTACTCCATTCCTTATGCATTTAGAGGGTAAGAAATATGATACTCATTATATATAAGAAGTCATGGAAAACATATTTCTGCATTAGCCATATGCTGGCAGGAGGAGGGGTCAGAGGAGAAGGAGGGAGCAAGAAAAACAATGAAGGGGAAAAATATGCTTCAATATTCATTCTGAGTACATCCATCTCTGTCTGGAGATGGTTAGCATTTTTCATCTGAGTTCTTCGGAGATATGGTAGATGATTGTACTGATGACAGCAGCTCATTTTTTGCAGTTGTTTATCTTTCCAAAATTGTTGTTACTGTGTACATCATTTTCCTGGTTCTGCTCATTTCACTTTGCATCAGTTCATATATGTCTTCCCAAATTTTTCAAAAAGTATACTCATCATTTCTTACAGCAAAATTGTATGTCGTCACAATCATATATCATAACTTGTTCATCCATTCCCCAATTGATGAGTGTCCCCTCAGTTTCTAATTCTTTGCCATCACAAAAAGAGCTGCTATACATATTTTTGTATATAAGGGTTCTTTTCCTTTTTTTCTTTGATATCTTTGGGGAATAGTTATAGTAGTGGTATTTCTGGTTTAAAGGGTATATAAATGTATAGTCCTTTGGGTATAGTTCCAAATTATTCTTCAGAATAATTAGAGTAGTTCACAGCCCCACTGTATATTTTTCCCCTTTTTTCATTAATTTATTTTGATCCACAATCACTTCCGTAAGCTTTTGAGTTTTAAAATTTTCTACCTCTTCTTCCCCCCTCCCTCCCCAAGATAGTGCACAATCTGATACAGGCCATATATATACATTCCTATTAAACACATTTTCATATTAGTGATGTTGTAAGGAAGGATTAGGAACCATAGGAGGAACCACCAGAAAGAGGAAACAAAACAAAACAAAACAAAAAAATAACACAGTATGCTTCGATCTGCATTCAAACTCCATGGTTCTTTCTTTGGATGTGGATAGCATTTAATGTCTTAGATCTTTGCATTGATAAGAAAGGCTAAGTCTATCAAAGTTAGTCATTAATATCTTTGACCTACTGGTCCACAAGTTCTTATAACTTACAGAGTGTAGGGTAAAATAGCTTTAAGCTTAGAACACATGTTGCAGACGGGTAACAGTTCTAGTTAACTGGAATTACTTTCCTCCCCTTCATGATGGTGATAGTGGAGGGATTATGATGGACATAAATGCAAATCAGTCTGCCCTCTGAAATTTACAAGCTCATTCTCTGTCAGTATGGGGGACAGGACACTGCAATAAGCCTAAATATTAGACTATTCTCTTCCTGCCCCCAAGTAAGTGGTGTAGGTTGTGTTTTAGAGAAGACTAATACTTTTGGCGGGAGGCCTGATGAACCTTTTCAGGGCTGCTTTCCACCTTTCGTGTCTACCTTATCCACGTAATTCTCAGCTGTGTCTCCAAGCATCTGTAGAATAAAGAGCAACCCAGTAAATCATCTTGCAGATGAGCTAAACCAGGTCAAGGGTAACTGAGGAGATCTCAAACCCTTCATTGATTTGGGGGCTGTCCACCTTAAGCATGTGAAGACTTTTTCTGGTGGAATAGGGGAAAAGAAGAGGTATTAGACTGCCTACCAAACTGAAGGTCTATACAGCAGTCATGCTGACCTCATTGTTGTATGCCTGTGAAAACTGGACAGTATACCAGATCCATGCCAGCATCACTTCCATTTGAAATGTGTTAGGAAGATTCTGGAGATCACCTGGCAAGAAAAGGTATTAGACACTTAGGTCCTTTCTTGAGCTAAACTACCAAGCAGTCCAATTCTACCACAGAGCACAACTCTGATGGGCTGGCCTTGTTCAAATTCCAAATGTATGTTTGCCTAAAACACGAATTTATGGAGAACTCATGTAAGGAAGGTGCTCACATGATGGTAAGGAGTGAATCAAAGACACTGTCAAGGTGTCTTTGAAGAACTTTGGAATTAAAGTCATGATATGGGAGACATTGGGACAGGACAGTACAGCATTATATGTCTGCATCAAAAAAGGTACTGTGCTCTATGAGTGAAGCAGAATCGCAGTATTTCCAAAGAAAATTGAAATGGGCAAATTTAGAGACATCTCCACTCCAAATGTTAATATGGATTATTCGTGCCTGACCTATGTTAGAGAGTTACCAGCTCATATTGCTCTGATCAGCCACAATTAGACACACTTTACCTTGACTCCAACATGGTGATGTCATTTTGGTTCTCTTTGAGAACGAAAGATAACAATGAACCAACCTCAAGTGAATTTTGTGGGTTTTGTTCAAACAATCTCTCTTGTTTCCAATGTCAGTCACCACAATTTCTAGATTCATAAGTGACTTACGATTTTATACAGACACTAGAGGGAATGATAAAGTCTCTCCTGCTAATCCAAATGTGCTTCTTATGCAACATTACTGCAGATCATCCAACGGATTTCAAGGACTTTTGATTTATTAAGGATTTTTTTTAACTTAGTCTAGAGCTTATGATTGATAGCATTTGATTCAGTAAGGAGTTTGTTAAGGACTTACTCTCTTTTCTGTTTAATTGATTGTCTCAATATAGGTATTCTCAATTGACAAAAATCAAAATTCAAATTTATATAGCATTAGAAAATATTTACATAGCTTTTTAAAGTTGTGAGTCTGCATTGTAATTGTTTTCCCCATATCTTATGGATAAGAAGACAGTATATTAGAGAGGTTAAGTGACTTATCTCTACTTAAAGATTTAATCTATTAGAGACTAGATTTATGGTCAGGTGTCTTCTTTCCACAGCCAGAGTTCTTTTCTCAAAACGAAACTACATCTTTTCTTTAGGTCTTGCACTGTAATCTACGGGTATAGGTTAGGCCCATTACTGCTAGGTGGTGAAGAGGACTATCACTAGGCCATGAGTCAGAAAGACCTTAGTACAAGTCCAGCCTCAGTCCCATAGGAGCTATATGATCATAGGGAGGTCATTTAACCTTTTTCTATCTCAGTTTTCTCATAACTGCTGTTGCTTAGTCATTTCCATCACGTCTGACTCTTCGTGGCCCAATGGAGTTTCTTGGCAAAGATACTGGAGTGGTTTATCATTTTCTTCACTACTTAATTTTACAGATGAAGGCATTAAAACAGACAGAGTTAAGTGACTCGTTCAGGCTCACATAGCTAGTAACTGTCTGAGATCGGATTAGAACTCAGTTCCTCCTGACTTCAAACCAGATACTCTGTCTACCACCCCACCTAGCTGCTCCTCTTATCATCTTTACAATCTGAAAATCTTTCTAATTATTAGTTATTACATATGTGGACAATTTTAAGTGATTATTGATAACTTTGAGTTCTTTTGAAAAATGTCTATTCATAGCTATTGTGGAATGGCTGATTTTTGTAAATCTGTATCCATTCTTTAAATACCTTGAAAATGATGATTTTATTAGAAAAACTTGCCGCAAATAATTTCTCCATTTAATTGCTTCCCTTTTACATTTTAGATACATTCATTTCTTCATCTCATAAAAATTTACCACTTTCTTTTGCATGATCTTTTGTGTGATCACTTTCTTTTTTTTTCTTTTTTCCCCCTTTTTTAGGCAATTGGGGTTAAGTGACTTGCCCAGAGTCACACAGCTAGTAAGTGTCTGAGACCAGATTTAAACTCAGGTCCACCTGACTCCATGGCTGGTGCTGTATCCACTGTGCCCCTTGTATGATCATTATTTTCCCCTTTTTGGTGATACATTTAGGTGACATTGTTGGAGACAGGGTTGGCATACTCATTTCCTTTTGTATATTCCACATGTAATCTGTACAAATTCTATATTTTTAAGTAGTATAAGAGAGTTTGGATCACTACCACTTTCAGCTACAGTTTCAGGTTTGGTCCTGCTAGGCCTCCATCCTGGAATACTGGGAGAGGCTTTGGAAAGAGACATATGGATGTACTGTTGATGAGGACACAGATTTAGAGTTGAAAGGGAACATAGACGACACTGAGGCCAACCTTTTCATTTTAAAGTTGAGTAAATTGAGACACTGGGAGTTTGTGCCTTACCCAGAGGGACACAGCTAGAGAGCATCTAAGGCAGCATTTGAGCTCAAGTCTTCCCAACTCTAAATCCAGTTTCTTATGCATTACAATATATTGCTTTCATCTACATTGTTAGCACCTACCTCCCAGGGTTATTGTGAGGATCAAGAAAGATTATATGTGTAAAACCCAACACTCAATGCCAGGCAAATAGATAAATGCGTATTCCCTCCCTTCCTTTGTTAACTGCTCCCCTACACACACACACACACACACACACGTATATGGAGTAGGTCAGTGTGAAAGTCTTCACTAAGCTCTATTTTTGGATATCAATTTGTTTCCATTTTCATGAATCAAGGCTGACTATAGGTGTCCACTTTAAAATTATTCATCCCCCATCTCAAAAAGCAATTCCATTTTCTAATGCAGCACACTTTTCTTCTTACTAAGAAACCATAGCTGTTTTCAATACTGCTGTATCTGCTTAAATGCAGAAAAACATATAGACTAGAAGTAGCCTTAAACTGGAGACTACTTTGACTGATACATTCACATTAAGGCTGTTTTTAAGTAGTTTTCATGGGTATAATTCAGAGATTGAAAATAGAGATGGAATTTTTTTTAAGTTTACTTTATTAATTATTTAATTTTTAGTTTTCAACATTCACTTCCAACAGCTTTAGAGTTTTAAATTTTTTCCTCATTTTTCTCCTCCCTCCACCTCAAGACAGCTTGCATTCTGTGTACTTCTTCCCCTACTCTGCAGTCCCTTCTATTACCCCCTCCCCTTTGATTATCCCTTTCCTTTTCTATTTTCCTGTAGGGCAGGATAGATTTCTATACCCCCATTGTCAGTAATTCTTATTTCCCAGTTGCATGTAAAAACAATTTTTAAAATTTATTTTTAAAACTTTGAGTTCCAAATTCTTTCCCTTTCTCCCTCCCCACCCACCTTCTTGAGAGGGAAAATAATTTTATACAGGTTATATATATGTAGTCATGCAAAACATTTCCATAATAGTCATGCTGTGAAAAACTAACTATATTTCCCTCCACTCTATACTGCTTCTGGCCCTGTTTTTTCTATTGTCACCTTTGACCCTGTCTCTCCTCAACAGTGTTTCCTTCTGATAACCCCTTCCTCTATTCTGCCCTACCTTATATCATCCCCACCTCTCATATCCCTTTGCCCCTTACTTTCCTGTAGGGTAATATAAATTTCCATACCCAACTGAGTGTCTATGTTATTCCCTCCTTAAGCCAAGTTCAATGACAGTAAGATTCACTCATTTGCTCCCCCTCTTCCCCTCCATTACAAAAGCTTCTTCTCGACTCTTTTATGTGAGATATTTACCCTGCTCTACTTTTCTCTTTTTCTTACACCCAGTATAATCCTCTCTTACCTCTTAATTTTATTTTTTTTAGATGTTATACTTTCATATTCAACTCACCCTGCTTTCTCTCTATTTTTTAACCCTAAAAGATTATACTCAGTTTTGCTGGGTAGGTGATTCTTGGCTTTAATCTTAGCTCCTCTGACCTCCAGAATATCATATTCCAAGCCCCTCAACCCCTTAATGTAAAAGCTACTAAGGGCAGCTAGGTGGTACATTGGATAGAGCACCAGTCTTGATGTCAGGAGGACCTGAGTTCAAATCTGGCCTTATATGAAACACTTGACCCTTACTAGCTGTGTGACCCTGGGCAAGTCACTTAACCTCAGTTGCCAAAAAAAAAAAAGAAGAAGAAGAAGCTGCTAAATCTTTTTTTATTCCCCCATAATACTTGAATTGTTTCTTTCTGGCTGCTTAAAATGTTTTCTCTTTGATCTCGGAACTCTGGAAATTGGCTATAACATTCTTAGGAGTTTTCCATTTGGAATCTCTTTCAGGAGGTAATTGGTGGATTCTTTCAACATCTAGTTTGTCCTCTGGTTCTAGAATATCAGGGCAGTTTTCCTTGATAGTTTCTTGAAAGATGATGTGTAGGCTCTTATTTTGATAATGGCTTGATAATTAGGCCCTATAGATTTCTATACCTAACTGATTATGTTATTCCCTTCTTGAGCCAAATGTGATGAGAGTAAGGTTCAAACAATGCTCACCTCCCTGCCTTCTTTCCCCCTGCTGTAATAGGATTTTCTATCTTTTCCTGTAATGTAATTTACCCTTATCTGCCTCCTCCTTTCTCAGTACATTTTCTAAGATCAGACTGATCCACTTACTTTGGATCCATTTAACCCACTTGATTAGATTTTTTTTATCATTACATCAAAGTCAACTAATACTCACCCTTTATGTATATATCCTTTAACATGGTGTAATAACAATACAGTTCTCAAGAGTTGTAAGTGTCATCTTCCCTTGTAGGGATGTAAACAGTCCACCCTTATTAACAACATTTTGTATCTTTCTGTCCCATTTACCTTTTTATGTCTTTCTTGAATCTTGTACTTGAAGACCAAATCTTTGTTGAGTTCTGGCCTTTTTATCAGGAAGGTTTGGAAGTCCCCAATTTTGTTGAATATCCATCTCCTCCCTTGAAAAATCATCCTCATTTTTTCAGGGTAGTTGATCCTTGGCTGCAATCCAAGCTCCTTTGCATTACAGAATATCATGTTCCATGCCCTGCGATATTTTAATGTAGAAGCTGCAAGGTCCTGTGTAATCCTGACTGTGGTTCCATGATATTTAAATTGTTTCTTTCTGGCTGCTTGCAGCACCTTCTCTTTCATCTGGTAATTTTGGAATTTTGCTATTATATTCCTTGGCATTGTCAATTTGGGATCTCTTTCAGGTGGTGAGCAGTGTATTCTTTCTATGGTTCTTTTACCTTCTGGTTGTAGGACTTCCAGGCAATTTTCCTTTATGATTTCCTGAAAGATACTGTCCAGGCTCTTTTTTTCATCATGATTTTCAGGTAGTCCAATGATTTTTAAATTGTCTCTCCTGGATTGATTTTCCAGGTCGGTTGTTTCACCAATGAGGTATTTTACGTTTTAATCTATTTTTTTTCATTTTTTTGTTTCTGTTTGACTGATTCTTGCTCTCTCATGGAGTCATTAGTTTCCATTTGTCCAATTCTAGCTTTTAACAGATTGTTTTCTTCTGTTAGTTTTTGTACTTCCTTCTCCAATTGGCCAATTGTATTTTTAAGGGATTTGTTTTCTTCAGGGTCCTTTTTTTCCAATTGGCCAATTGTATTTTTTTAAGGACTCTTCTACCTCTCTCATTAGACTTTTAAAAATACTTCTTGAGCTCTTCTAAGAATGATTTTTGGGCTTCAGACCAGTTCATATTCCCTTTTGATGTTGTAGATGTGGGTTTGTTGACAATGTTGTCCTCTTCAGAATTTCTGTCTTGATCTTCACTTTTCTCATAATATGAATCTATGGTATACTTATTTTTTACTCATGGTTTCTTTATTCCCTGGCCTTTAAAGAGAAAGAGCTCTCCTGCTGGGGAGAGGAGGGCACTGACCCAAGCTTCTTGTGTTGGGAGCCTAGGTCTTAGTCACTGGCGTTGTGTGCCGAGGCCTCTTATGTTGGCAGTTGGAGGCTGTAGGGTTTTGGCAGCTTATCTTGTGTTGGGCTGGAATCAGCAAGGCTGGAAATTTCAGGCAATTCTAGGTTTCCTGCTTTTCCTTTCCTCTAGCTTTCTTTAGATCCTTTTAGATGGGTGCTGCAGGGTGTTTATATTCCAGGGGCCCCCTTGCAATGCTGCCTCCTTCGTTTCTGCTTATGCACTGGGAGATTCCTTTGAGGTATAGTGCCGAGGCACTAGGTGGTTTTCTGAGCTGGTTTCCACTGGTTCCCCTGCCCTCGCTCAGGCACTTGGAGGTCCAGGTGTTGGTGGTTACCTGCTCTACCACCTGGGCTTCAGGATCTCTTCCTGGTTGACAGTTGGAGGCTGTAGGGTTCTGACAGTTTACCTGGTATTGGTTTGGAATCAGCAAGGCTGAGACTTTAGAAAGACTCTAGGTTGCTTTCTTCAGCTCCTTTCAGGTGAGTGCTGCAGGGTGCTTATCTGCCTGGGGCCCTTTGTAGTGTTGCTTCCCTTATTTTTGCTGAGGCACTGGGAGACCCGTTTGCTGGACTGCTGCACTGCTGTTCCCCATCTTTCTTCTAGTTCAGTTGTTCCAGGTTTTTTTTTTTTTTCTGGGGTGATATTTTCTGGGTGTTCAGAGCTTGATAGGGGAAGGTGAGAGCAACTACCTTTCTACTCCACCATCTTGCGCTTCCAGAAGTGGAAATCTCCCACTCACCTTCTAAGTTGTCTTTGGTGATGGTTGGTTGAGAAGTCAGGAATCCACCACAGCTTCCTGTGATTTAGTTTCCTGAGACCTTCTCCATTTTGCCCTGGCCCTGTCTTTGCCTGTGTGCCCCACTATGAACTGTACTCTTCTCCCAGCTGGGCTCAACATACCTTTGCTATCAACCATCCAGGTTGTCTTGAGCTAGAATTGTTTTTCACTCTGTCTTTTTGTGGGTTCTGCTGCTCAAGAATTTTTTTAGAGTCATTTTTACAGGTATTTGGAGAGGTTTAGGGGAGATCTCAAACAAGTCACTGCTTTTACTCCACCATCTTGGCTCTGACCCCTATGGAGAGGAGTTTTTCGTTTGGGATTTGTGAACTTGTAAAATGATAACTGCATTTAATTATATTTGGTTTCTCTAATAATATTCTATATTTAAATTTATGTTTTTAAAAACATTATTCTGAGAAGGGGTTCATAGGGTTTACCAGACTGTCTAAAGGGTCTACAACACAAAAGTGTTAACAACTCCTATAATACAAAAATTCATTATAGGGATTGAAAATTCTTTTTTTTTTTGTATCTTGTTACTACATGATGTTCACTTTAAGTAATGCCATCACTCTTTGCTGAATATTAATATGTTCACTAAAATGAAATGATCTTTTAATATCATCACAACCTTTTCACTTATTAAAGGAAGCCAAATGGCAAAATAATATTTAAATGTACACAGAGGAATGCACACTTACACACTTCAGTTTACCTCTCCTGGTCCCTACATTTTAAATAGTGGATTGAAGTGATGCAGACATATTGTACCCCTATTACTCCACAACTGTAAATTCATGTCGTATGAAGACTGGTTGAAAGTCAGAGAAGAAGAACCTTAGAGGTAAAATAAGCTATTTCCAAGTATTTGAAAGCATTCTTGAGTAAGATAAATTATACTTCTAAGAACTAGAGGATGACATTAGGAGCAATGGGAGACAGTGTGGTAGAGAGAACTGTCTCTGGAGTCAGAGGACCTGAGCTCATATCCTTCTTCTAACACTTACTACCTGTTTGATCTTGGGTAAATCACTCTAACAATCTGGGTATCAATTTTCTAGTGTGTAAGAAAAGGGCTAGATGACACCTGAGGTGACTTTCAACTCTAGATGTATGATTCTAGGATAATCTAAACTTCAAGAAGGCTCATTTAGATGTGATGCAAGATATCTTAATAAATCATCATTGAATCTGATGCCTTAAGAAGGAGTAGGTTTCCCTTTCTTAGAAATCACTAAATGAAAATGTTCACATGGACTATTTGTGCCCTACCTGTGGTAGAACTTCCCAAACTCATATTGGTCTGATCAGCCGTAGTCAGACATACTGAAACTTGACTCTAACATAGTGATGCTTTTTTGATCCTTTTCAAGAATGAAGGACAAACACCAGCATGAGTGACTACAAGGTCTGTATTTTGTATAGAGTATTCTTGTTCAGCTGAAAGATTGATTGTATCATTATGAAGAATGCTCTCAACTCTAAAATAATGTGCTTACCATCTTTCCCCAATAAATACTAGCATTTTGGACATTCCTTACTGTTTTCCTGTTCCTGTGATCTCTTCTTACTGGACTAAATAATAGCTATTGACAATCTTAGGAAATAATGAAGAACTTTCCTTTCTCCTTTATTATGAATATCAGTCAGTTATACATTTTGCCATCCAAGGAAATTGCCCAAATTATGTTGATGAGGTACATACTGCGTCTCTATTAAGGATTTTAATCACCAGGCTACTGATTCTATTTTTGAAGTCATAAAATAATTATTAAAGTCATTTTTGGTAATAAGGTCATCATTTCCTCAAATTCTTCAAATTCATCACACAATCCATATATGGATCTATCAGTTACAGAAAAGGGAGAAATATTGAATGCTGTGAATAAGTACACTTACAGTGACACTATATTTTCCAGGGATGTCCACATAGATGATGAGGTTGACACAAGCATTGCCAGAGCTATCTCAGTGTTTGGGAGGATGTGGAGGAAAGCATGAGAAAGAAGAGGAATTAACCTGCCTACCAGAATGAAGGTCTATAGAGCTGTTATGCCTACCTCACTGTTGTATTCCTGTGAAACCTGGACAATATACAAGCAAAATAGAGGTAATTAAAAAATGCTTTATGACAAATGCATGGAATCTGCATATTATTAAAAATATTATACACTTCTGTTTAGATACCTCTGGTATTTTTGCCCCAGCCTAGAATTAAAAAACAAAAAAGAAAACGTCTTGGCATATGGATACCAGGAAACAGGCTTGTTAATGCTAAATTCTTGAATATGTCCCTGAGCACTTATTTTAAGCTTATTGTCTTAGATTCCATGGTAGAAGCCATATTCAATGTCAATTAACCATGCTGGATAATTAATAAAACTTTGTGCTATTATCCAGATATTTTTCTTAATGTTACTGTATGTGTTTCTCGCTATATGTGTGTATGTATGTATATTTTACTCTCAAGCTGCATTACATAGATGCAAAGCAGACAAAATATAAACCAGATTTTAATATGATGAGCTATCCTTTTTTATTTCCTTGTTGCAAGGAACTATTCTGGACTGAGTCCATATTTGATTATCACAGCATATAAGCAATTGGGAAACAAAGGGAACATTTCACAAATTAACATTGCATCCAACAAGCTAATATACATAGCAATAATTGTTTCAGATATATAGAGGTATATTTTAAGGAGATTTCGAAAAGTTTTAATTTTTTTTCACTTCTATACTTTTCTTCAACTTCTTTTAATATGTTTTCTTGTAATAGAAAAATCTCCCTGACATTTTAACTGCAAATGAGCTACCTAAGGACAAATATCATGGTCTTAATTTCCTGCAAATGATTGCAGGTTGCCTTAGGTAATTCCTGGTGATTAGGTCTTTAAAATTTCAATTTGCTATGCCCTTGTCTTATTTTGATTTTAAATTTTTACTTTGGGGGTACTTTATGCCTTGCCACATCTAGTATGAGGAATATTAAACACTCACTGTATTTTTGCATTTTAAATGAGAAGAAACTTAAATGTTATAGAAAGTAAGGGACAACATGAGAGTGGGGAAAGCAAAAAGAAATAAAAATAAAAGGTAATCATTTCAGAAATCTGAAATGTTTGTGTGTGTGTATGTGTGTGTATTGGTCTGATTAGCCACAATCAGATACACTGAAACTTGACTCTAGCATAGTAATGTCATTTTTGTCCTCTTTGAGAACAAAGGACAACAACCAACCAGTATATATAAGTATGTATGTAATAGACCATGTCATTCACATGTCCCTGAAAAAAAAGAACCTCTGTTTTTACATTTCTTTTTTCCCCTGCCTACTAATAACATCATTGTAGCCCTTTAATGGATATGTTGTTGTATGACTTTTTGTCGACAGATGATTATGATGAATTAACACCAAGGAAACAGAGGTTCTCCAATAGCCTGCACCACACCACCCATGTATGGATCCATCAGTTACAGAAAAGGAAGAAATTTTGAATGCTGTGAATAAGTACACTTACCTTGGTATGATATTTTCCAGGGATGTCCACATAGATGATGAGATTGACACAAGCATTGCCAGAGCTATCTCAGAGTTTGGGGGGATGTGGAGGAAAGTATAGGAGAGAATAGGAATTAAGCTGCCTACCAGACTGAAGGCCTACAGAGATGTTATGCTGAACTCATTGTTGTATGCCTCTGAAACCTGGACAGTATACAAGCACCATGCCAAGAAACTGAATCACTTCCATTTGAGTTGTCTTAGGAAGATCCTTAAGATCACCTGACAAGATAACTTACCAGACACTTGAGGTCCTTTCTCTAGTGAAACTGCCAAGAATTCCAACTCTGTTGCAGAGACTGCAACTCTGATGGGTTGGCCACATTATTCAAATGCCAAAGGTAAATTTTACTAGAATACTATTTTACATATAATTCACACAAGGCTAGTCACTTGGAGGTTGGAAGAAGTGCTACAGGGACACTCTTAAGGTGTCTCAGAATAACTTTGGAATGAATTGTGAGAAACATGGAAGACACTAGCACAGGACCACCCAGTATGGCACGCCTGATGTAAGAAGGTGCTCTGTGAGCAAAGCAGAATTGCAGTAGCTCAAAAGAAAAGTGAGATGAGCAAATTTAGAGACATCTTCACTCCAAATGTCTATATGGACTATTTGTGGTCTAATCAGTCACAGTTAGACACACTGTACCTTGACTTCAACATAGTGATGTCATTTTGGTTGTCTTTGAGAATGAAGGACAAAAATCAACCAAACAAGTAATGGATATACTTCCTTGCAAAGCAAAAGCTTGAATATTGAATCTTAACAATACTTGTGATTATGTTTTATTATACCCAATTCACCCCCTCCCAACTATAAATAGTAAGCCTTAAAGTAGTCAAGAATGCAATATGATATTCTTAGTAGACAAGAAACTGAACTTGGACTCTGGAAAACCTAGGTTCAAATCCCATTTTTAATATTTACTAGCTATGTAATCTTGGACAAAGGACTTACCTCTCTGTGACTGTAATGTAATGAGGGTGTTGGCAGCAATGTGCTTTATTGGTCTTACCAGTTCTAGGACAAAGCTAATATGATATAAGGACATGGAAATCTAAAGTTTATTATTTTTGATGAAATTACTGTTCTGAAAAATTTGAATTCTATACATTATTTAATTATCTGATCGAATTGAAGTAGATATTGTTATTTTATTAAATGATGTAATTACCAATAAAATTTCACTTCATTTTTTTTTCTTCTTACCATATTGCAGTAGAAAGGACCTTAAGAACTTTCAATTGAGTTTTGAGAGACCTGAATTTAAATCTTGTATGTGCTCACTAATAGCAGTATGAGATTTTATAAGTAATTTAATTTCCAAAAATTCAGTTTCTTCATCCATATATATCTGTATGACAATACCATTATATTCATATATAACAAATGATTTAACAATTCCCTAAAAAGAAGACAACCCATTAGTATTCAATTTTGGGTTACCATGGAAATATTTTCTACAATGCTTTATTTTTTGTACATATATATGCTTTCCCTCTTTATTTGATATCTTTGAGATAGAGACCTACTAATGGTATAGCTGGATGAAATGGTATACATACTTTGGTAATTTTGTGGATATAACTTACAATTTCCCCAGAATGGTTAGAACCAATCCATAGCTTTACCAACAATGTCCTAACTTTTTTTTCCCACCCCTTCTCCATTATTTGTCATTTTCTTCTTTGGTTATCATTGCCAGTTTGATTGGTGTGAGATAGAACATCAAACTTAATTTAATTTGCTTTCTTTTTTTTAATCTTTAGTAGTCACTTGGCAAAGCTATCACAAAGCAATGATATTTATTAAAAGGCTTTGTAAGGCAATATTTATATGGGGTGGAGTGGAGGCAGACCCAAGATGGCAGAGTAAAAGCAGTGACTTGCTCAAGCTCTCCCCCAAACCTCTCAAAATACCTTTAAAAAATGGCTCTAAACAAATTCTAAAGCAGCAGGACCCACGAAAAGAGAGAGCAAAACAAATTTCCAGCCCAAGACAACCTGGATGGTTGGTTAGAAAGGTATATCACACAGGAATGGGAGAGGCACATAGTTTGGCGTGGGTGCACAGGCCTCAGTGAGTATGGAGCAGGCCTCAAAGGACTGAATCACAGGCAGCTGTGGTGGTTTCCAGAGTTCTTAATCCATGAATGCTAAGAACAACTTAGAAGGTCAGTAGGAAAAGTCTGTGTTTGCTGTGTGAGAGAAGAGCAGGGTCCCAGCCCCAGGCCCAGCATGCAGCCCCAGGGTGGTGGCTAGAGTTTCTGGCCCACAGACTGAGGAGGAATCAGTTGGCTGATCAGAAGGGGATTGCAGGGATCTCTTTGCTGGGGCAGGATTCTCTTCCTTGGCCAGTGCTTGGAATTGTTTCACAGTTCTGGGTGGCAGTCCTGGAACAAGGAGGAGTGCTGGTATGGAGGAACTTGTAGTGGCTGTGGAGAGGAAATCCACTGCTCAGTATCAAAACAGAAAAGAGGGCTTGTCATCACTCATAGACCTGAGCATAGGCCAGCAAAGGAGAAAACACCTCGCCCTTGATCATAGCACCTTGGAAGAACTGAAAATTTACAGGTCCCTAGAAGTATCTCTGAAACAGCTGCATAAAATCCTTGAGTACATTCTCTATGCTGGAAGCAGACTCCTACCTTAATAAGGAGTTTATAACTCAAGTAATTGGCTGGGATCATGAGCAAGCAGCACAAATAGAGTTAGAGCATAGAATCTTACTTTGGTGACAAAGAAGATCAAAACATACAACCAGAAGAAGACAACAAAGTCAAAGCTCCTACATCCAAAACCTCCAAGAAAAGTATGAATTGATTCCAGGCCATGGAAGAGCTCAAAAAGGATTTTGAGAAGCAAGTAAGAGCAGTAGAGTAAAAACTGAGAGTGATGCAAGAAAATCATGAAAAACAAGTCAACAGCTGGCTGAAGGAGACACAAAAAATACTGAAGAAAATAACATCTTTAAAAATAGCCTAACCCAAATGGCAAAAAAGGTCCAAAAAGACAATGAGAAGAATGCCTTAAAAAGCAGAATTGGCCAAATGGAAAAGGAAGTCCAAAAGCTTACTGAAGAAAATACTTCCTTAAAAATTAGAATGGAGCAATTAGAAGCTAATGAATTTATGACTAATCAAGAGACTGTAAAACAAAAGCAAAGAATGAAAAAAAAAATAGAAAACAATGTGAAATATCTCATTGGAAAAACATCTGGCCTGGCAAATAGATCCAGGAGAGATAATTTAAAAATTATTGGACTATCTGAAAGCCATGATCAAAAAAAGAGCCGAGACATTATCTTTCAAGAAATTATCAAGGGAAACTGCTCTGATATTCTAGAATCAGAGGGTAATTTAAAAATTGAAAGAATCCACTCATCACTTCCTGAAAGAGATCCCCAAAGGAAAACTCCTAAGAATATTGTAGCTGAATTCCAGAGTGCCCAAGTCAAGAAGAAAATATTGCAAGCAGCCAGAAATAAACAATTCAAGTATTTTGGAAACACAATCAAGATAGCACAAGATTTATCAGCTTCTACATTAAAGGACTGGAGGGCATGGAGTATGATATTCCACAGGGCAAAGGAGATAGGATTACAAATAAGAATCACCTACCTAGCAAAACTGAGCATAATTCTGAGGGAAAAATGGACTTTCAGTGAAATATAGGACTTTAAGACATTAATGAAAAAAAAGAGCTGAATATAAAATTTGACTTTCAGATACAAAGACTCAAGAGAAACATGAAGAGGTAAACAGGAAAGAGAAATCATAGGGGACTTATTAAGGTTGAACTGTTTACATTCTGCATGGAAAGATGATATTTATAACTCATGAGTCCTTTGTTGGTATTACAGTAGCTGGACAGGAAAAATATTTGTATGTAGATAGATAGATAGATAGATAGATAGATAGAGGGCACAGGGTGAGTTGAAGATGAAGGAGTGATATCTGGAGAAGAAAATTTAGGTGTGAGAGAGGATCATACTGGGAGAAGGAGGAAGGGAAAGGTAGAATGGGGTAAATTATCTCCCATAAAACAGACAAGATAAGGCTTTTACAGTGGGAGGAAATGGGGAAAGTTGAAAGGGAATGAGTGAATATTATTCTCATTGGATTTGGCCCAAGGAGAGAATAACATACACACTCAGTTGGGTATGGATATCTATCTTACCCTAAAGGAAAATAGGGTGGGAAGGGGACAAGAGAGCTGAATTGGGCAAATTGAAAAGGAAGTCCAAAACATCACTGAAGAAGACAGTTCCTTAAAAATTAGAATGGAAGCTAATTACTTTATGAGAAATCAAGACATTGTAAAACAAAATCAAAAGAATGAAAAAACAGAAGACAATGTGAAATATCTCATTGGAAAAACAACTGACCTGGAAAATAGATTGAGGAGAGAGAATTTAAAAATAATTTGACTAACTGAAAGCCATGATAAAAAAAAATCAAACAAGCAAACAAAAAACAAAACAAAACAAAAGAAAAACAAGTCTAGCTATCATCTTTCAAGAAATTATCAAGGAAAACTGGAACCACAGGGTGAAATAGAAATTGAAAGAACCCACTGATCATCTCCTTAAAGAGATCTCAAAAGAAAAACTCCTAGGAATGTTATGGCGAAATTCAAGAATTCCAAGGTCAAGGAGGAAATGTTGCCAGAAGACAGAAAGAAACAATTCAAGTATTGTGAAAGCACAATCAAGATAACACAAGATCTAGCAACTTCTACACTAAGGGACCAGACAGTTTGGAATATAATTTTCTAGATGGAAAAGGAGGTACAATAACAACCAAGAACTACCTACCCAGCAAAACTGAGTATACTCCTTCAGGGTAAAAATACATATTCAGTGAAATAGAGGACTTTTAAACATTCTTGATGAAGAGATCAGAGCTGAATAGAAAATTTGACTTTCAAATACAAGACTCAAGAGAATCATGAAGAGGTAAACAGGAAAGAGAAACCATAACAGATGTATTAATGTTGAACTATTTACATTCCTGCATGTAAATATGATATTTGTAAGTCATGAGACCTTTGTCAGTATTAGCGTAGTTGGAAGGAAAAAATGTATGTATAGATAGACAGATAGATAGATAGATTGATTGATTGATTGATAGATAGATAGATGTATAAATGGAGGGCACAGAGTAAATTTGAGGGTAAAGGGGTGATATCTGGAGAAGAAAATTAAGGGTTGAGGGAGGATTATACTGGGAGAAGGAGAAAGGGAGAGGTAAAATTGGGTAAATTATCTCACATAAAACAGACCAAAAAAAAAAAGGCTTTTACAGTGGAGGGGAAGTGGGGGAAGGTAGGAGGAAATGAGTGAATCTTATTCTCATCAGATTTGGCTCAAGGAAGGAATAATGTACACACTCAGTGGGGTATAGAAATCTATCTTACCCTACAGGAGAATAGGGGGGAAGGGGACTAGAGAGCAGGAGTCTGATAGAGAGGAGTACGTATTGGATGAAGGGGTAATCAGAAGCAAATCTTCTGAGCAGGGTCAAGGTCAAAAGATAGAATAGAATAAATGGGGTACAGTATAGGACGAAAGGAAATGTACTTAGTTTTTTACAACATGACTAATATGGAAGTGTTTTGCATGACTATACATGTCTAACCTGTATTGTGTTGCTTGCCTTCTCAATAAGGGTGGGTGAGGGGGGAGGAAGGGAGAAAATTTGGAACTCAAAGTTTTAAAAGCAAATGTAAAAATTGTTTTCCACATGCAACTGGGAAATAAGATATACAGTCCATGGTGTATAGAAATCTATCCTGCCCTACAAGAAAATAGAAGGGGAATGGAATAAGAGAAGGGGGAAATAGAAGGGAGGGCAGATTAGGAGAAGTGGTATTCAAAATGCACACAATTTTGGAGTGGAAGCAGGGACAAGATGGGAAGAAAATTTGGAACTCAAAATCTTGCAGAAGTGAATATTGAAAACTATTAATAAATAAATTAATAGAATGTACAAATAAATAAATAAAAGAGAAAAAAGAACAATATTTATGTATACTCTAATAGTAAAGGGATGTACATTTAGGGAGCGCTTTTGAGCAAGGTGACTCATATTGCTGATACTACAATAACTTTTCTTTCTTTTTTTTTTCCTCTACTCATTGAAGCCTCCCTTTCCTCTTAGTGGGCACATGTTCTCTGCTGGGCATATTGTTTTAAAGGGCTTGCTATGTTATTTTCAATAATATTTTCTATTGGACAAGTGAGTCTGCTGAAAGATTTCATGACCAATGCTTGTGGTCAGTAAGAGAAACCCCCTTCCTTCTGAAGAAATAAGAAGTGATTCATTCTTGAGAATAGAGTTCTTTTTCTTACCAAAATATCTTCTCCAGTACCAAACACAGGTGACACTCATCAGAACTGTCTCCTTACCTCAACTGAGCTCTTGTAGATGGGCTTTCTTTTTAAAATCCACTAGAAACATGGTTAATCCTTTGGCCATCAAATAGCTAGATGTCCGATGATTCAATCTTTTGTTTGGGGAACTTCACTCCCCTAAAAGAAAAATAATTGAAAAAAATGTGAACATTTAATTTTGCTCCTTGTTACTATGTTAATATATAATTGCTCATCTCTATGTTTTATGTTTTGCGACTACATCAAATATGCTAGTGGTGGGGGTGAAGAATCAGGTATCACATAATCAGTCCTTCCTACTATGGTACTATATGCAGTATGCTGGGGAAAATACTAAGATTAGGTATTTTATGATCCTTTCCTTATATATGTATAATTGTATTCAAGAAGCCTTAGCAGATAAGCCCTAATTAAAATGTTTGAATTTATAAAAAGGCAAGGTGGTACTAAGGAGCATCCTTCATGCCCTAAATATGGTCACAAGGCTATAAAACTTATCACATAAAGAAACTGCCTTTTAAATTATAACATTTTATAAATAACTAATATCAAAATAACATGAATTCCAGATACTGAGGAAACAAATATGGAGACTTACTATTTTAATACAAACCATTAACACATTGAGTTATTTTGGTGAACTAGAAATATATTTAGGGGTTCTAGAAGTTGATTTTTTTGAAGTAGTGTCTTCAAAATTATAATTTGCATTTTAAACTCCTTTGGAAAACCCCTTTTTTAAAAAAAAATAAGCAAACAAAATGTAATCTTTCATAATTGCATTCTTAGAAAAATGTCAATCTCTTGCTAAGAAAATGTGAATTAGAAAAGAATCATATTTTTTAAATATCATATAGTAATTGGTCCTACTAGTTACTTATTAGCAACACTGCTGTGTTTTTCTTTTCATCTTCAAAATGATATCAGTCTTAATTTTTGGTTTCCTTTGTCATTGTCATTATAGCACAGAACATGATAGAGTTACACAGCCCTAATGAAATCTATAATAAAAGTTCCCTTTCCTAGCACTGCTATCCTGTAAATAAAATCATTAAATAAAAGTATTACTTGAGTTCCTGCTCTCTAAGTTTAAATGTAATGAAGAATTCCCTGGGTGGGTAAAATACATATTATCCGATAGAATGAAACATTTTAGGACAGAAGAAACTGGACTTAATAAGAAATTCTAGAATTTCCAGGAGCTGAGCCAATAGTGGAGTACAGGAAGCACTCATCTGAGCTCTCTCAACATTCCTTCCCCAAAAACTTTTACATAATGCCTCCAATCAAATTCTGGAATGACAGAGTCAAAAAAAGTAAGATGATACATTCTTCTCAGCCCAAGACAACTTAGGAGGTCAGAAAGAGTGATCTGTGACATGGGGTTTGAGGGTGGACCAGAGTCAACATGGATGAAACAGAGTGTTGGGACTGGGTGGTGGTGACAGAAACAGCAATGGCTTTGGGAGCTCTCAAGAGACAGTAAGAGGACTGAGAAACTAGTAAAAAAGAGATTACAGGAAACCCTTTTACTACCAATGGATTCAGAAGTAGACACAATTTAGTAACTTCATTGCTTATGTTCACTTCTGGGCCACAGTTCAAGGGCAGAGTGGAGTATTAATGGGCAGAAGGGAGTGAATGCCCTAAACAGCAGTATCACTTTCAATCACAAGACATACAGAATTGTGAGGAGCAGTATCACTTCCAGACTGAGGGGAAAAATGACCCTGAAGAACAATACTGATTTCAATCCCAAGGAATTGGGGGCCCTTTTTGGGTCAGGAGCCCAGTCCAGACCAAGACAGCAGTGAAAGTGAGGGGATAAATAGACATTTAACAAAGTAGTGGAATATCAAGCATTCCTGATGAAAAGATCAGAGCTAAGTAGAACATTTAACTTTCAAATCCAAGACTCAAGAAAAGCATAAAAAGGTAAACATGAAAGAGAAATCATAAGGGACTCAAACTTAATTGTTTACATTTCCATATGGGAAGATGATATACCTAACTTCTAAAAACTTACCATTATTAGTGTAGTTAGAAGGATTCTACACAGACAGAGGTTATGTCAGTCAGTTGCCTATGTTAGGAGGATCTCAAAAAATGGTTAAGTGAGAAAGATGGATGTGCTGGGAGAAGGGGGAAGGGAGAGAGAGAATAATAATTATCTCACATAAAAGAGACACATGAGGGACAGCTTTTACAGTGAAATTGGTGGGGATTATGGGGAAAGAGTTGGGGGATGAAAAACACTTGAAACTCACTGCCTTCTAAATTGGTCGAAAAAAACACATACATGCATACATACATGCATATTATGTGTGCATATACATATACACATACATGTACACACTTAATTGTGTATAGAAATCTATCTTACCAAACAAGGAAATTCGAGTTAAGGAAATCAGATAAAGGGGATTACGGCAATAAATGAGATGGTAAATAAAGTAAGGTGGTGGTAAGAAGTAAAACAGACTTTTGATCTTATCTTGGTATGGTATGAGATATCAGTCAATATTTACTTTCTGCCAAACTGCTTTCTTGTTTTCCCAGGAATTTCTGTCAAACAATGAGATCCTCCCCACCCCATCTCCAAAGCTTAGATCTTTGGGTTTATCAAACATTAAATTGCTTGGTTATTTACTAATGTGTATTGCATATTTAATCTAATGAAATGATCTGCCTCTCTTTCTTAGCTATCAGATTGTTTTAACAAGTGCTGCTTTGTCATATAATTTGAAATCTGGTACTGCTAGGCCATCTTCCTTCATATTTTTTTCACTGATATCCTTTATATTCTTAAACTTTTGTTCTTCCATGTGAATTTTATTATTTCTTCTAGCTTTATAAAATAATTCTTTGGTGCTTTAGTTGCTATAGCATTGAATAAATACATTAGCTTAGTTAGAATTTTGTTTTTATGGTACTGACTAGGCCTATTCATGAGCAATTAATATTTCTCCAGTTTTTTAGATCTGTCTTAATTTGTGTAAAAAGTGTTTTGCATATGTGTTACTATAAGTCCTAGCTTTGTCTTGACAGTTAGACTCACCGCTCATATTTACTTTTTGACAGGTTCCTTTATCTAGATTTTATCAAAATATTTAATGTAAATAATATAACCTTTGAGGGGAAAAACTGATGTAACATAGGTAACAATACAATGCAATGAATTTGGAAATAGATGGATTACAAGATTTAAGCAGTAGACAGTAATCTTTTAATTTTCATTGTGTCAGGTAGTCTATAATAGAATGTCCTAGGATCTGTGCTTGGCTCCCTAATGTTCAATTGTTCTATCAATAACTCAGATAAATGAATAGATGATCAAATTTCAAAATGCTGAAAACATGGAGAGATGAAGTAATTCACTCATTAACAGAAAGTAGGATCTTGACAGCCTTATATTATTGGCTTGAATCTAAGATGAAATTGTATAGGAATAAATATCAAGGCTTACATGTGGATTAATAAAATATCACTGTCACAGGTATAATATGGGAGAGATGTCATTAAACAGCTTAAAAAAGATATGGAGATGTTAGTGTAATGCTAGTTCAGTAAGTTTCAATAATGTAAGCAAGAATTTCAGAATCAGCAGGAGTCAACAGTATAATTCTACAACTAAAAATGTAATGTAATATTGGATTCTTATTAAAATAATTTTAGCTTCCTGAAATAAGGAGGTGATAGTTCTACTATTTGTTGTAATGTTGCTGTTGTTGATTCATGTAGTTATGTCTTACTCTTCATGATCCTGTAGACCATCCTGTCCATGGAGTTTTCTTGGCAAAGATAGTAGATTGATTTTCCATGTCCTTCTCCAGTAAATTGAGGCAAACAGAAGTTAACAGACCTGCCCAGAGTCTCATAGGTAGTAAGTTTCTGAAGCCAGATTTGAAATCATATCATCCAAAATCCAGTCCCTGAGCTCTATCCACTGAGCTATCTAACTGTTAAGCTATATTTTCCTCTGATCAGAACATATCAGTAATATTATGTACAGGTTATTGTGCTGTAGTTTAAAAATAAAATGGGTAAGCTTTACTCTTTTCTTACAAAGGAAAGCAGGATGGCCAATGGCCTAGAATGTATGTTTTGTGAAGATCAGTTGAAAGAAGTAGTTATGTCTAGTCTGAAGAACAGAAGCCTCAGGGAAAATGTTTGTTGGATATAGTCAAAAATAACAAGGTTTGCCTTGTGGAAGTAAGTTCTAGATTGTCCTGCTTGACTCCTGAAGGTAAATTCAAGAATAATTGCGGGACACTGTGAAGATACAAGTTGGGGCCTGATATCACAAAATAAAAATCCTAACAATTAGAGTTTTCCAAAAAGGGAATGGGCTACTTAAGGAAGGGGTTAGTTTTCTCTCACAAAGATCCTTTAAGTACTGGCTGAATGAGCATCCTAGGACTTCTTCCTTGGTTATGGGTTATATTAGATTAGGGGACCTGAAATGGGGTTTTATGAACATTTAAAATATTTCAATAACTACATTTAAATATTATTTTTGTGGCCCTATGTTCATTTTATTAATTTTAAAAACATTTTTCTTTTTGTTGATGCCGTTGATATTTTATTAAAAAGTTCTCAATATAAGAAGTATAAAACAATTATACTGCTCACATATTGTTTGAAAACCCATGGAACTTTTCGGTGGTGTTAAAATTCTTATATGGTGTTATTGAAAGACTACCTCTCATGTGGCATTATGCAATGGGTACCCTTAAATTTGAGTTGATTGTTTTTCAGATAGTCCTTACATGAGATTCCTGTGACCCTAACTCAGACTCCAGAGCCTGCCTGTCTCTGAATGTGCATATACTTTAAACTGGTTCAGCTTAGGGAATGCCACATACATACAACTTTGTCAGGCCAATGAAGAGCTAAGTTCATATGATCTTCCTAGATGTTGGGGAAACAAAATATCAGTTCTTTCAAATGTACGTGATGTATTTGTTGACACAATTCATGTTGCCCTTGTGAAATATTTTTTTTTGCACTTCTTAGTATTTTATTTTTTTTTCCAATTAAATGTGAAAGAGAGCTTTCAACATCCATTTTTTTTAATTTTTAGGTCTGAATTTTTCTCTCTACATCATTTCGCTCCTCACCAACACAGCAAGCAATCTGATATAGGTTATATGTGTGCAATCATGTTAAACATATTTTCACATTAGTCATGTTACTCAAGAAGAATTAGAACAAGAGGGAAAAACCAAGAATAGGAAAAATCAAGAAACAAAACAAAACAAAAAAACCCAAAAAATCAGGGAAAACAGTATACCTCCATTTGTAGGTGTGAGGTGGTACCTCAGCGTTGTTTTAACTTGCATTTCTCTAATTGCTATTGATTTGGAACATTTTTTTAAATGACTATAGATAGCTTTAAGTTGTTCATCTGAAAATTGTTTGTTAATATCCTTTGACCACTTATCAATTTAAAATGACTTCTATTCTAATAAATTTGATTCAGTTCTCTGTATTTTTGAGAAATGAGGCCTTTATCAGAAATACTGGCAATAAAAATTGTTTCCCAGCTTTCTGCTTACCTTCTAATTTTAGTTGTATTGGCTTTGTTTGTGCCAAAACTTTTTAATTTAATGCAATCAAAATTATCCATTTTTCATTTTATAATGTTCTCTATCCCATGTTTCTTCATAAATTCTTCCTTTTTCCATAGATCTGACATGTGAACTATTTCTTGCTGTCTTGATTTGCTTATGGTATCACCCTTTGTGTCTAAATTATGTACCCATTTTGACCTTATCTTGGTATATACAATGTAAAACATTGGTCTATGCCTACTATCTGCCATATTTTTTTTAGTTTTCCCAGAAGTTTTTGTGAAATAGTGAGTTCTTGTCCCAGAAGCTGGAGTCTTTGGGTTTACCGAACAGTAAATTACTATAGTCATTGACTACTGTGTCTTGTGTATCTAACCTATTCCACTGATCCACTACTCTATTTCTTAGCCAGTACCAAGTTGTTTTCATGATTGATTCTTTATAATATAATTTTGTATCTGGTATGTCTAGACCATCATCTAAACACACTGTTGTAAGATGGTTTACACTTCACCAGGTTGCCAAAGGTGCTTATGATGCAAAAGTTGGTAATAATTCCTGAACTAGATTGAAGCTACAGTCCCCTCCAACTCTAAAAATCTCTAATTCTGAGTTAGAGATTCAAAGTTAGTAATTGGAACAAAAAAAAATCTGCTTCATTAGAATAAAAAACAACATTTACAATCATGATTATACACATGATTATACACATGAAATACACATGGAAAAAAGCATTATTCATTAAACATTGTGGTGGAAAGAATGTTGAATTTAGAGTACACATATCTTGACTTTAGTTCCAGTTCCATGTTACATTGGGCAAATCATTTTTACTTTCTGGGTTTCTTTTTCCTTGTTTGTAAAGAAAAGATGGTCTACGCCAGATGACCTCTATGTTTCTTTTTAGGTTTAAATATAGAGACAAAATTAAATATAGGCTCACCAAATGCTGGAGCATTTCAGTAAGTAAAGAAAAATTAACAGAAATGTCAAAATGCATTTTCAGTAAGGCATTAATATTTGTAATAGTGCATTTGCAAAAGGCTCTTCTCATCAGTGAAGATAGTGATTAAATGCTTGTGGCATGTCTATGTCAGGGACAGAATTTGTATGAGAGGTTAAGAGCCAAGAGACCTTCATTTAGCTTCCTTCATCAGGAAAGCACACATGTAGTGAGATCTCTTGGAAATAATCCTGGAGAAAGATAAAAGATTTTGGCAAGTGTGTAGAAGAGCAAGCTCCTTGTCATGTTACTGAAATCCAACTTGCTTCCCCAGAGACTTCAGAAAATTCCCTTTTTGGTGAGATTAGTGATTCTTTCTTCATTGAGGTATTGCTCCCCAGGGGGGAGAGCCCATTTATGATGGACATGGCCAGGTATATGCTAATTTGTATAGTTTTCTGACTTCTGTTTACAATTTCCTTAGATACAATTTTTTTTTTTACTTTTCACTATTGTTAGGCCATTTATATAAATAGGATTTAATTGGAAAGAATCAGGAGTATGCTAGAGTCAATTTGAATACTCTATTTTAAAATTTCAGTGTGATTATTTATACCTTAGGCACCAGAAATCATCACAAATCAGGACTTGATGTAATATTTTCTTATTATTTAGACTATATAAAGTATTAAAGAAAATGTTAATAATGCAAATTAAACTTAAAAATTTATAGTGCATCCCTTTTTAGTAGATCTGTTTCTTAGACACTTAACCCTGGAAAGTATTAATCTTTTTTGGGAAAAAAAGTTGTATTCTTTTCCCAAAAGAAATAATGAAGAAATTAGTTTGAACTTAATGAAGAAACAGGTTGAAGAAACGAAGAAAGTAGTTTGAACTTAAAGGCAAAATTATTTCTAAAAGTTTAGAAGGAAATGGATGTAATTCTTAATCCAATAACCAGCTCTTTGAAAAAAAAACAAAATAAAACAAAAAGCATCTAGTCTTATGACCCTTTCTCCTGCTTCTGTGCATTCAAGAAATCAGTATTCTTTGCAGGCTATTGGTCAAGACTCCAGAGATATGTATACACACCTCGCAGCAAGCTACATTTAGACAAATCCATATGGATATAGATTTCCCTTCTTTCTGAACACACATACACACACCTTCTGACTGCACAAGTTTAATGTTCTAGTCTTAAAACTTTACATATATATCCCCAAGACAAACAAGATGGAAACTGAAAACTGGAACAGAATCTTCAGCTATAGTATAAATGAAATTGTAAAAGATGAGATAGAATATTTCAATGATGTAAAAAACAAACAATAAAGCTTTTGTACAAATAAAAACATTGCAGCCAGCATAAAAGGAAAAGACAAGGAATCCATGGGGATGATAAATCCAAAGCCTGCAAAGTTAATTTAAGTGCTTATTGTTAACAAAACAACTATATGAAACATTCAAATATACAAAGTTTAGATGACAGACAGATTTTGTCTTCATGGAGTAGATTGCCTTATAAGGAGATAATAAATGAAAACAGAGAATGATAGCATACAAATTTTATATGTTAGATGCATTAAAGAGGTAAAAAAAAATCATGTGCTTTGTGACACAATGGGGAAGGGTGTTAAATTCACAATTTGAAGTATCTCTCTATATAATATATATTCATATATATATATATATATGTACATACACACACACACACACACACACACACATATATATATATATGTATGTATATATATTCCTATAAAGTCAGACTTGAAATCTGGGTTTAATCCTTATTATACTATCAGTCTGTGACCTTGGGTAAAGGAGAGTGAATTCAAAATCACTTCACCTCTTGAATTCTCAATTTGCCAATCTGTAGATTAAATAACTAAAAGACCCTCTAAGTCTTCCCAGATTTCAGATTCTATGATGAATTGAGACAGCCAGTTTTGCATATAATATGTTATTACTTCCTGTCTATTTATTACAAAAAAAAATGCTGTTGATGTTAATAATTCATTTTCATGCTGAGATTTATTATAGTTAAAAATTTTGTGCCATTTAGAGAACTAATCACCGCCACCCATATTAGAGGATACATATAGTAGCAGAACTCAGTCACATTTACATTTGTATAAGTTATCTAGAAATATCCTTGTGGTGTACTGCAGAGGAATTTTTTTTTATCAAATGTTTAAATATTTTACCCTATTCTTGAACAACTTAGATAGTGTCCTGGCATTCATATTGTAAAATATGAGACATGATTTTATGGTTTTGACAACATAAAATAAGGGAGAGTCATTTTGTCCTATTTAAGCTTCTGAGAGTTTTTTTTTTTTTCCAAATGCTGCTATGTCCACTAGGGAGAGCATTTATCTTAACTATTGCTTAAGAAATATTTATGGCTACCTCTAATATACTTTGAGTAAGGAATTCATGTAGTCTCTAAGCAATTGTCTGCATAGAGTGAGGATTTTCTATTTGGAGGTCAATCATTCAAGTTATAAATTTGGTACAAGCTGCAGAAAACATTCACAGTTCAGTGTGATATGAAATAATAAGCAGTAGAAAGATACTCACCTATGGACCTTATGGATTCCCATGAATTTAAAGTTGGAACATGTCTCAGAGTCTCTCCACCGTCTATACTTTTAAAGATGTGTAAATTGAGATCAAAGAAGAGAAATAACTTTTCAGAGGCCATATAGAGAGCAAGCTGCAGAAGCAACTCATTGCTTATTATAGCGCATCATGCTGCCTCATTGATTTTAAGTGGACTGAATTTAGAGTCTTTTTATTTTGTGAGTGATAGTTTTTCCTTTAAAAATCAAAATCTCAGCATAGGTAGAGACCATAGAGGTCATCAAGTTAAAGGAACCAGAGGTGTCTATAATAGAAAAAAAAATAAGACTGAGAGAAGTTGGCTCTAACAGTTGAATTAAAATATATAAAGGGATTTCATATGGAAGAGGATTATCATAAATGTCTGTTTGTGCTCAGAATAGAGAACTAGCAGTAATGAATTAGAAGTTTCCAAGGGATTAATTTAGGATTGATGTAAGGAAAAAAGCAAAAACAAACAAAAACCAAATAATAATAAAAAAAGAAACACAAACAAAACAAGCCCTTAATAAATTGAGCTACATGCAAGTGGAAGGGGTATCCTTGACTTGATGGCCACTTATGCCTATTTTTTTCCAGATATTAATTTGATTGGATGTTGCTGAATTCTGTTCCAACTCTGAAATTCTACAACTCTGAAAGATTTTTGTGATTCTTCCTTACTTTCTGTGTCTAAAAAGTTACTACCTTCTCTTTGTTTCAGTTCTGCAAGCTCATCCTAACAACATATCCTTCTCTCTATTCCTAATGTCAGTAGCATGGCAGAGATCACTGTGCCTGGTGTCAGGAAAACCTGAATCAATTTCAGCCTCAAACACTTACCAGCTGTGCAAGCATGGAAAAGTCACTTAATCCTGTTTGCCTCAGTTTCCTCATTTGTTAAATGAGCTGGAGAAGGAAATTACAAACCACTCAAGTGTTTCTGCCAAGAAAACCCCAAATAGGGTCACAAAGAGTCACAAAGGCATGACTTAAACAACTGAACACCAAAAACAACAGCAGCATCCACAGCAAAATATTGTAGCAGTACCTTAATAGATTTTCTCATATTTATCCCACCAATTTATTCTTCATATCTCTGCCAGAATAATCCTTATTGCACCATGATTTGATGATGACATTGCTCAAAAATTTTAAGTGCTCCCTATTGCTTGCTAAGCAATATTACCTTTTCAACTACTTTCAGCAGACAATTAGAACCCTCTATGATCTGGTAGCAACTTTGCTTTCCAGGCCTAATATATTTTCCTTCCATGCACTTGTTACTCCAGCCAAAATGGACTACCATGTTCTTCTCAAATTTTCCTGGTATTCTCTCACCACTATGGCTTTGCTCATGATATTAATTATGCCTTAAGTGGACTCCTTTGCCACCTTATCTGTTGAATTACTTCTTTTTTCTTTAAAGAACAAGTTCAAATATTACCTTCTCCATGAAGACTTCCATGTTTCATCTTGCCTGTAATTCCTTTCAAAACAAAAATTTAATATAATAAACTATTGTCAACTAAAAATGACTATTGTTTTTTTCACCTTCCCAGTAGAAGCTAAGATCAGTGAGAATAAGGGCCATTCCTGCCACAGTTAAATTTAGTACTTCCTTAGTGCCTACTATGTGATCAAAAGACAATAGGCTGTTAATAAGTGTTTTATTAAGGAATTTGCTAGATGAATAAGGCTCAGTGCCTTTAGAATTTATAGCCTGATTGAGACTCATAATAATATTTTTAAACTGCAGTACTATAATTGCAAAAGCTCTCCTGTATTTCAGGAAACTTTTAATATAGTCCACCTATGATAGCTGTGTGCTAGTTTATGCAAGGCAAATCACTTATCTGTTGCCAATGAAGTCAAAACATTTATTTTAAAGATGAAGAAACTGAGAGTCAGAGAGCAGAAATCAGTTGTCAAGGACAATAAACTTTCTAAGAGAACAAACTAGTAAAAATTATGTGCCTACTTGTATGATTCTAAATATAAGATCTGAAGGAGTTGAGAGGAGGGATAAATTTTCTCTGGGCTGTAAATATTAGCAATGCAGAACAATAATCATTTTCAACAATAACATGCCAGGAAACCCAAAGTATATTCAAGGAAAAGTGTCAAAGCAAACTTTTCCATTATTAAAACCTTGGGAGACATGACAATCTTCACCTCTTCCTTTCCTAGCATAGCTAAGAAATACTTTAGTGTAAGCAATATCTATATGTTAAATGAAGATAGCAGCATTCAAAAGCAGTAAAAGCCATTTGGCAAAAGATGATGGGAGAAGCCTATGCATAATTTAGAACCACTGTGCAGCTAAGTAGTCTAATCCCTATTTCTTTTTGATGTGAACATTTGCATGTATGTATTTTGCGAATAGAACAACTTCACTATACTTAAAATCCCCTATACTACTTTTCATTTCTAATCCATGTTGTATCCTTTTTGCATTAGCCACTAGATCAATAGATGGGTCAAAAAAGAATAACAAGAAGAACAGTATAGTTAGTATGAAGGTGAAGAGCTCAACTGATAGGTATTTGGAAATATAATTCATATGACGGAATGTATTTTTAAAAAATTAAATAAGAGAAGGCTGATACACAAGTAATGGAGAAAAGAAAGTAAATATAGTTAATGATGTTAACAGAAATTGATCTCCTGAACTTATAATTGAAACAACCCCATAGAAATGTAGATATTTTCTCCTAAACATTTGCTGTCCAAAAGGGTTCTCCACTGGTACTTCCGCTTTCCTGAATGTCTTCATCCCCTTATACTTGAGTCACATTAAAAGTATGAGATTTTCGTTGCTTTTCTGATTCACATCAGAATATATTCCAATTTCTTTTGGCTAAATGAACTCTCCAATTTGCAAATCCCTTTACATTATGATCTGATTTGACCCTCATTACAATCCTGTGAGTTAGATGCTTTTATCATCTTCATTTTACAGATTAGAAAACTGAGGCTGAGAGATATTAAGTGACCTGTACATACTGATACATCTAGTGAGCATGAGAAGCAGGATTTGAACTCAGGTTTTCTTGACTCGGAGCCTAAGATCTTATTTTCTGCACCACCTCAGGAGAAAAAAAGCAGTTATTACCTTCATCTCTCCATATTGGCAGACCTATTTCAAAATTATACAAGGACTTTTATTAAAAGCGACGTATATGTATATATGTATATATACACACATGTATATATACATACACACGTACATATACATGTATATGTATATACATATGTATGCATGTGTGTGTGTGTATATATATATATATATGTATTTCTGTCCAATGTAGTCATCTCTAGGACAGGGGAAGGAAAGAATAAAAGAAAAAAAAGACATTTACATGACAATTTTGTTATTTGAAAGGAATAGAAAGTAGATTTGCAGCTTCATATATAATCATATTTTTTATTGCACTATGTTATGGAAATGTTTGTTTTCTTCCGCAAGTTAAAAATAAATTTTTAAAAATATCCCAAAGTAAAATAAGAGAAATGGATCAAATTTTATTGCCTCTTAATCTTACCTAAATTTGGGTCATGCTTATTGCCTGTCTATAGCATCTACCACCTATCTAAGATGTACTAGTAATTGACTAATTGAAACAGAAGTGTATCTGAACACATTATACAATTTGTTGTCTTTATTATTCATTCACTTTTTGTTAACGAAGTAGTCTCTTTGCATATTTTCATGAGATAATCCTAATATATGTATGTACATACAGACACAAACAAATAAATGTGTGTACACACACACACACACACACACACATGCACACACACTTCCAATAAATATTTCATGGAGATGAGAAAATAAACATGATAGTTTTTTTAATTATTTTTCTTAAAATATCTTCCATGAATATTCAATCTTTAAAAATCTTCCTCTCTTTGAGACATCTTGATACTAAATCTCTGAGTGATTTTAGAATTGTGTCACCTTCACCTTTAACAGTGTTGTCTTTCATCTCTATTTAGTCAGGTACAATAAATCTTTCCAGTTTTGTCTTCTGAAGTTCAACTGCTTCTTGAATACGTAGTTCATCAGGAATTGAAGTAGTAAATTTGTGGTTCCACTACTGTCACTAATGAGAATAAATTACTAAAATCAAATAGTCTTTTTCTGTTTATTGTCCATCTGTCACCCTTTTTTCTAGTTCTTCTATAAAATACTCACAATAATGTGGCTTAATTAGTTTTTCATATGTTTTCTATGAGGTCTATTCCCTCAAATATTTTTTTAAAACATTTTATAAGGATGATACTATTGTGATCAACTATGATGCTTCCTAATATTATATTAAAATAATTCTACTTTAACAAGCAGAACTCTGGAGTATCACATCCCTCCACTTGGGAAGGAAGTGAAGGGTTTGATGCCTGAAGTGTTGATTATTCTGATTCTGGTAAACTTGCTTAAGAAATGGAAAGAAAGAATTGTTGAAGTCAATTATCTTTAGTTTTTGTTCATCAACTGTGTTGCATGATTAACATTCTGTAACAAAAACAAACAAACAAAAAACATTTGGAGTTGCTTTAATTACATTAATATATATTTTTCTCATTTTTAATGTTTTGTAAAATTTCATATTATTGTGACCATTTCTGTAGCCTATTGATAATCTGATTACACTCATATGCCTATATCTTGTATTATTATTTGAAGAAGTAACTCTTTGTCTTCATGAACATACAGTTGCTTTCATTTTTAGGGGATATTTTGTGCCCATTGTGTTTGGTGACTTGTGGTTCTGTCCTTGAAAATTAGTTTTCACTATGTAGAGAAAGAAAATTTTGATTTATCTGCAAGCTTTTTCCATGAATCTTTTCTTGATACTAAATAATATTAGGAACAATTAAGTGGAAAGTGTATAGAACACTGGATCTGGAGTCAGTAAGGCTCATCTTCATGAATTCAAATCTGGTTTTGCACCATTACTGTGCATGTCCATTGGCAAATCACTTAACCAAGTTTGCCTCAGTTCCGCCATCTGTAAAATCAACTAGAGGGGGCAGAGCCAAGATGGCAGAGTGAAAGCAATGACTTGCTTGAGCTCTCCTCCAAAACCCTCCAAATACTCATAAGAAATGGCTCTAAACAAATTCTGAAGCAGCAGAACCCACAAAAAGACAGAGTGAAACAAATTTCCAGCCCAAGAAAACCTAGATGATTGATCAGAACGGTGTATCATGCCAGGCTGGGAGCGCAGCACAGCGTGGGTGCGCGGGCCGCAGCGAATCTGGAGTAGGCCTCAGAGGACTGAATCTCGGGCAGCTGTGGAGGTTTCCAGACTCCTCAATCCATGAATGCCAAAGACAGCTTAGAAGGTCAGTGGGAAAAGTCTGTTTCTGTCAGTGCTGAGAAAGGAAGGAGGGGTTTCAGCTCCATTCCCCAAGAGTGTGGCCCTGGGGGGAGGGCAGCTGCTTCCCGAGCTTCTGGCCCACAGACTGAGAGGGAATCCAGTGGCTGATCAGAGAGGGATTGCAAGGATCTCTTTGCCAGTACTGAGGCAGTAATCTCTTGCTTTGCCCATGTTTGGATCTGGGCCACAGTTCTGCACGGCGGTACTAGGGTGAGAAGGAGCGCTGTCATGGTGGAGCTTCTAGTGGCTGTGGAGAGGAACCCCTCCTCACAGGACAGAAAGAAGTACTTGTAGTCACAAGCCAGGAAGGGAGTAAACACCTCACCACTTATCATACCACCTTGGAAGAACTGAAAATTTACAGGTCCCTACAAGTATCTCTGAAAATAGCTGTACAAACCCCCCAAAGCTTGGGACAGTAGATTCTCCACATTGGAAGTAGATTATTGCCTTATCAAAGAGTTTAAAACTCAAGTAATTGGCTGGGATCATGAGCAAGCAGTGCAAAAACAGTCAGACTATATTATCTTACTTTGGTGACAAAGAAGATCAAAATATACAAAATATACAACCAGAAGAAGACAACCAAGTCAAAGCTCCTACATTCAAAGCCTCCGAGAAAAATATGAATCAGTCCCAGGCCTTGGAATAGATGAAAAGGCATCTTGAGAAGCAAGTAAGGGAAGTAGAGAAAAAACTGAGAGTGATGCAAGAAAATCATGAAAAAGAAGTCAACAGCTTGCTAAAGGAGACCCAAAAAAATACTGAAGAAAATAACACCTTAAAAAATAGCCTAACCCAAATGGCAAAAGAGGTCCAAAAAGCCAATGAGGAGAAAAATGCCCTAAAAAGAAAAATTGGCCAAATGGAAAAGGAAGTCCAAAGCTTACTGAAGAAAATACTTTCTTAAAAATTAGAATAGAGCAATTGGAAGATAGTGACATTATGAGAAATCAGACACAGTAGAACAAATCCAAAAGAATGAAAAATTAGAAAACAGTGTGAAATATCTCACTGGAAAAACTGGCCTGGAAAACATTTCCAGGAGAGAGAATTTAAAAATTATTGGACTATCTGAAAGCCATGATAAAAAAAGAGCCTAGACATCATCTTTCAAGAAATTATCAAGGAAAACTGCCCTGATATATAGAACCAGAGGGCAAAATAGAAATTGAAAGAATCCACAGATCTCCTCCTGAAAGAGATCCCCAAAGGAAAACTCCTAGGAATATTGTAGCCAAATTCCAGAGTTCCCAGGTCAAGGAGAAAATATTACAAGCTGCCAGGAGGAAACAGTTCAAGTACTGTGGAAACACAATCAGGATAACACAAGATTTAGCAGCTTCTACATTAAAGGACCGCAGGGCATGGAATATAATATTCCAGAGGGCAAAGGAGATAGGATTACAACCAAGAATCACCTACCCAGCAAAACTGAGTATAATCCTTCAGGGGAAAAAATGGTCATTCAGTGAAATAGAGGACTTTCAAGAATTTTTGATAAAAAGACCAGAGGTGAATAGAAAATTTGACTTTCAAATACAGGACTGAAGTGGAACATGAAGAGGTAAACAGGAAAGAGAAATCACAAGAGACTTATTAAGATTGAAGTGTTTACATTCCTGCATGGAAATATGATATTTATAACTCATGAGACATTTGCCAGTATCAGGGTAGTTGGAGGAAAAAAATTATATGTATGTATATGTAGATAGATAGATAGAGGGCACAGGGTGAGTTGAAGATGAAGGGGTCATATCTGGAGAATAAAATTAAGGGGTAAGAGAGGATTATACTGGAAAGAAGAAAGGGAAAGGTAGAATGGGGTAAATCATTTCACACAAAAAAAAAACAGAAAAGAAAAGTCTCTTACAGTGGAAGGGGAAAAGGGGGAAGGTGAGAGGGAATGAACTGGCTTAAGGAGGGAATAACATACACATTCAATTGGGTATGGAAACCTGTCTTACCCTACAGGAAAATAGGGGGAAAAGGGAACAAGAGAGCAGGGGGATGATAGAGAGGAGGGCAGATTGGGAAAGGGGTAATCAGAAGTAAATACTTCTGAGGAGGGACAGGGTCAAAAGAAAGAATAGAATAAATGGGAGGGCAGGATAGGATTAAGGGAAATAGAGTTAGTTTTTCACAACATGTCTACTATGGACGTGTTTTGCATAACTGCACATGTACAACCTATGTTGAGGTGCTTGTATTTTCAATGAGGGTGGGTGAGGAGGGAGGAAGAGAGAAAATTTGAAACCTAAAGTTTTAAAAACATATGTTTTAAAAAAATGTTTTCACATGTGCTACTGGGAAATAAGAAATATAGGAAATGGGGTACAGAAGTCTATCCTGCCCTACAGGAAAATAGAAGGGGAAAGGGATAAGAGAAGGGGAGAGAGATAGAAGAGAGGACAGACTAGGGGAAGGTATATTTAGAATGCATGACATCTTAGGGTGGGGGGAGGGGGGAGATGGGGTGAAAATTTGGAACTCAAAATCTTGTGGAAGTGAATGTTGAAAACTAAAAATAAATAAATTTATATTAAAAAAATAAAATAAACTGGAGGAGAAAATGGCAAACCTACTCCAATAGCTTTGCCAAGAAAACTCAAAATGTATAACCAGTGTCTCTGATAAAGCCCTCATTTCTAAAATATATAGAGAACTGAGTCAAATTTATAGGAATACAAGTCAGTCCCCAATTGATAAGTGGTCAAAGAATATGAACAGGCAGGTCTCAGAGGAAAAAAATTAAAGCTATCTATAGACATATGAAAAAATGTTCTAAATCTCTATTGATTAGACAAATGAAAATCAAAATTACTCTAAGGTTCACATCACACCTATCAGATTGGCTAACGTGACAAAACAGTACAAAGTCAAATGTTGGAGAACATGTGGGAAAATGGAACACTAATGTATTGGTGGTGGAGTTGTGAAATTATCCAACCTTTTTGGAAAGGAATTTGAAAGTATGCCCAAAAGGCAATAAAACTGTACATTCCCTTTGATCCTGCAATACCACTTCTAAGTCTGTATCCCAAAGAGATCATGAAAATATTTTTGGTGAGGTAACTGGGGTTAAGTGACTTGGCCATGGTCACAAAGCTAGTAAGTGTCCAGTGCTTGGTCTGAGACCAGATTTGAACTCAGGTACTCCTGACTTCAGGGCTGGTGCTTTAACCACTATGCCACCTAGCTGCCCCCACAAATATTTATTGCAGCTCTTTTTATGGTGGCAAAAAATTTGAAATTGAGAAGATGCCCATCAATTGGGGAATGGCTAAACAAATTGTGGTATGCAAATGTAATGGAATACTCTTGTGCTATGAGAAAAGTTGAACAGGCAGACATCAAAAACAAACAAACAAACAAGCAAACAAACCTGGTAAGTCTTACATGAACTGATGCATTGTGAAATGAGCAGAAGCAAGAGAACATTGTATGTAATAACAGCCACACTGTATGATGAAGGACTGATAGCCTTAGCACTTTTCAGCAATGCAAGAAGCTAAGACAACTCCAAAATACTCATAATAGAAATTGCTATCCACATCTGGAAAAAGAACTATGGAGTCTGAATGCAGATAGAAGCATACTATTTGCTCTCCTTTTCCTTTGTAGTTGTGTGTTGTTGCTTCATTCCCATGGTTCCTCTCATTAGTTCTAATTATTCTTTAATCATTACTAATGGGAAAATATGCTTAATATGAATGTATATGTAGAGTTATATCAAATTTCAAATCATTGAGGGGGAAGAGGAGTGGGAGGAAAAGAAAATTTAAAACTCAAAACCTTATGGAAGTGAGTATTGAAAACAAACAAACAAAAATAATCAAGGGGGAAAAAATTCAAAATGGTGTCATTAAGTGCCAGACTTGGCTGAAATGACCGAACAATAGCAATTATTATTTCCTATGTGTTTGTGTATTTGCCATCCTATCCTGTGTTGGAATAGTTTGTACAATATTGTCCTTTCCTACATTATCTGTGCCCCTGTCCTATACAATAGAAAACAGCTTCATGTTCTTGTAGACTGGTAGCAATAGCCATAGCACAGGGGAGTGCAGTGAAATCTACACTTAGCCATGCCAAATGTTAATGCCTGCCAAGAATAGAGAAAGCAGATAAAAACCAAAAAAAAAAAAAAAGTAAGCTTGGGAGAATGAGGTCTAGTTGGACAGTCAGCTACCTATGGTTTCCTGCATTTTGATTTATTAGTCTTGATAGAATTGCCTCCAATTTAAATTTCTTCCAACTCTAATTCTCTGTCAGGCAAATAATGTTGTCATAAATACTAGCCCTTGTCTCTGGAAGTTTCATAAGTACCCTTGTACTTAAGTGGCCTGGGTTCACAAATGATACTCCTTTTTTACTCCCATCTCAGGTAAACCATATTTTCTCATTATAGGGATAACTATTACCATATGTCATAATTTCTGTTTTATTTAGTTTTTATTTTTTAGTTTGTCCATTTTTACAGGACACATTTGAAAATTTTGCATGAACTATAGTTCTATTCTCAGTGTTTATTGGTTTATGCTCATTGAAAGGATTGAAAGGTGAGATGAACAAATGTTAGGTAGCTACTTTGCTTTTGAATATAAATTAAAATGAATTACAGCAATTTATTCATTTACCTCTTTGAATTGAGCTAGACGTGCACCTTCCATTCAGGGGCTACTCCTTTATGCTTCGTTCAACTTCTAGCCAGCATGCCAGTATAGATTAAACTTTCAATTGGACAGATATTATGTATTCAGTAATAATGCAAGGGAGGCTTCTGGCCAAGATCAGCCAAATGCTTCAGTCCTAAAGTATCTGACAAATACTGTTGTTGAACCACTGTCTATAATATTTATAAGATCAAGGAAACCAGGAAAGGTGCCATAAGAGTAGAGGAGGCCAAATCCCCTATTTTTTAATGTGGGGAAGAGAAAAGAGTCTGCAACCCATGGAGCAGAACTGAGATCAGTTCCAGTCCTTGGGAAAATTGTCAATATTTATTTCATATTTTTTTTTCCATTTACATGAAAAAACAATTTTAACAGTCTTTATTTTTAATTTTGAGTTCCAAATCTGCCCTCATTGAGAAGGCAAGCAATTTGATATAGGTTATACATGTGGAATCATGCAAAACAATTCAAGATTAGTCCCAGTGTGAAAGAAAACAGACCAACAAAATAAAATAAAATTTTTTTAAAAAGTATGCTTTCATCTGCATTCAGAGTCCATCATTTTTTCTCTCTGCATTTTTCGTCATAATTGTTCATCAGAACAATAACTCATCAAAATTGTCTTGGTCATTGCATTGCTGAGAATATCTTTCATTCACAGTTGACTGTCACACAATATTGCTATTACTATGTACAATGTTCTCCTCGTTCTTCTTATTTTATTTTGCATCAGTTCATGTAAGACTTTCCAGATGTTTCTGAGAGCATCCTGCTCATCATTTCTTAGAATACAATAATATTCTATCATAATTATGTGCCACAACTTCTTCAGTAACTCCCCAGTTGTTAGGCATCTTCTTAATTTCCAATTCTTTTCCAGCACTGAAAGAGTTTCAATAAATTTTTGCGTACATATAGGTCTTTTTTTTTTTTACTTTTTTATCTCTTTGGGATACAGACTAAGTAATGGTATTGCTGGATCAAGCAGTATGCATGGTTTTATAGTCACTTGACATAATTCCAAATTGTTCTACAGAATAGTTTAATCAGTATATAACTCCACCATTAGTGCATTAGAATACATATGTTTTTCATTTTTCATCCAACATTTGTTATTTCCTTTTCTGCCATATTGGTCAACCTCATAATTGTTTTAATTTTCTCCAGTAAATAATTATTTTTTTAGGCAATTAGGTTAAGTTACTTGCCCAGGGTCACACAGCTAGTAAGTGTCAAGTGTTTGATCTGAGGCCAGATTTGAACTCAAGTTCTTCTGACTTCAGGGCCAGTGCTCTACCCACTGCGCCACCTAGCTGCTATGGAACAAAATAGTTACTTACAGCATTTTTTCACATGACTATAGATAGCTTTGATTACTTTGTTTAAAAACTGCTTCTTCATATAATTTTGCTATTTATCAATTGAGGAATGGATCTTTTTTTTTGTTTGGCTCAGTTCTAAATATTTGAGAAATAAGGCCTTTATCAAGAGACTTGTTATAAATATTTTTTCACCATCATGATTAGCAACTGTGTATTCCCATCCATCTTATTTTTCACCCTGCTTATCCTACTTTCTCTCTCCTTTCATCCTATCCATCCTCAAAAGTGTTTTCCTTCTGACTACCACCTTCCCCAATCTACCCTCCCTGCTACCAGTCTGGCTCTTCTCTTATTCTCTTCCCTTCCCAATTTCCTGTGTGATAAGATGATCTTCTATGCTCAACTAAGTAGAAATCTTATTCTCTTGGGAAAATTTTAGAAAATATATGGTGGCTGAATATATAGAAATTCAGATAGGGATTAGAAAGAATCAACTTGCCTTCATCTTCATGAAAAGACCATGTCATTCCAGACTAAATCCATTGACTTTTGTTGAACATATAACCAAAGTAGTAGATGAGATTAAATCTGTGGATGTAGGAAACCTCGATTTTTGCAAAGCTTTTAAAAATAAATTTTCATAATAATTTTGTAGAGATATTGCATCATATAGATTACACAATAATACCATTGAATACTATCAGAAATAGTTGAATAACTGAACTCAGATTAATTATTAGTGGTTCAGTATCAATGTGACAGAAATTCTCAAGCAAAATGGGACAGGAATTTGTGCTTGCTCCAATAATGTTTAACTTATACACACACACACACACACATGTATGTGTATGTATATGTATATATGTACATATGTGTGTGTCAATAAATTAAATCAAGAGGAGGCAGAGATAAGATGGAGGAATAAAAGCAGGTACTCACTTAGCTCTCCCCCAAACCCTTCCAAATACCTGTAAAATGACTATAAATAAATTCTAGAGCAGCAGAGCCCACAAAATGACAGAGTGAAACAAATTTCCAGCCCAAGACAACCTGGAAGGTCAACAGGAAAGGTCTGTTGTACCTGTCTGAGAAAGGAGCATAGTCCAATCCAAAACATACCAACACAGACTGGGCCTCAGCAAACCCAGTACAGGTCTCAGGGGACCGAATCACTGATAGCTGTGGTGTTTTCCAGAATTTATAATCCATAAATGCCAAAGACAATGTAGAAGGTCAGCAAGAAAGGTCCATCAGTCTTGGATAAGAGAGGAGCTCAGTCTAGACCCAGTCCTTGGGTGACAGCTGTGGCAAGAGCTGTTTCTGGAGCTCTAGGCCCATAGATGATAGGGGAGGGGATTAAGCAACTGATTAGAAGAGGATTACAGGGATCTTTTTTGCTGGCACTGAGGCAGAATTCTCTTGCTTTCCCTGTGCTTGGATGTAGGTCATAGTCATGGGTGGTGGTCCTGGGGCCAGGAGGAACTTTGGCATGGTGGAGATTGTAGTGGTGGTCGAGAGGATATCTTTACAGTCCCAAGGCAGAAAAGAGAGCTTGTGGTCCCTCACAGACCAGAGCACAGGCTGGGAAAGGAGTAAATACTTCTCCTTTGATCACACCATCTTAGAAGAACTGAAAATTTACAAGTCACTAGAAGTATCTTTTGAAAAGCTGCAAGCCCCTGAAGTTTATATATATATATATATATATATATATATATATATATATATATATATATAATATATATATATATATATTATGTATATATATATATATGTATATATATACATATATATATATAAGCTTGCTCCAATAATGTTTAACTTATACACACACAACACATATACATATATATGTGTATATATGTATATATACACATATACATATATATGTATATGTATACATACATACATACATATATGTGTGTGTGTATATACATACATATATATATATATATATATATATATATAATATATATATATATATTATAAATATATTATATATATATATAATATATATATATATATAAATATATAATAATATATATATATATATATATATAATATATAAAAGGATTTTGAGAAGCAAGTAAGAGAAGTAGAGGAAAAGCTGGGAAGAGAAATGAGAGTGATACAAGATTTTAGTCATGAAAAGCAAGTCAACATCTTGCTAAAGGAGATCCAAAAAAATACTGAAGAAAATAACATCTTTAAAATAGACTAATCCAAATGGCAAAAGAAGTCCAAAAAAACCAGTGAAGAGAAGTACGCCTTGAAAAGCAGAATGGGCCAAATGAAAAAGGAGGTCCAAAAGCTCACTGAAGAAAACAACTCCTTAAAAATTAGAATGGAGCAAATGGAAGCTAGTGATTTATGAGAAATCTAGAAAAACATAAAACAAAATCAAAAGAATGAAAAAAAATAGAAGATAATGTGAAATATTTCATTGGAAAAACAAGTGACCTGGAAAATAGATCCAGGAGAGATCATTCAAAAATTTTTGGACTACCTGAAACCTATGACCAAAAAAAAAAAAGCCTGGACGTCATCTTTCAATAAATCATCAAGGAAAACTGTCCTGATATTCTAGAACTATAGGGTAAAATAAAATTGAAAGAATCCAGTGATCACCTCCTGAAAGAGATCCCAAAAGGAAAACTCCTAGGAATATTAGAGCAAAATTCCAGAATCCCTAGGTCAATGAGAAAATATTGCAAACAACCAGAAAGAAACAATTTGAATATTGTGGAAACACAAACAAGATAACACAAGATTTAGCAGCTTCTACATTAAGGGATCAGAGGACTTAAATTATGATATTTTGGAGGTCAAAGGAGAGAGGATTACAACAAAGAATCACCTACCCAGCAAAACTGAGTAAAATCCTTCAGGTGAAAAATGGAAGTTCATTGAAATAGAGGACTTCCAAGCATTTTTGATGAAAAGACCAGAGCTAAGTAGAAAATTTGACTTTCAAATACAAGACTCAAGAAGAGCATGAAAAGGTAAACAGGAAAGATAAATTACATGATTGCTAGTAAAGTTGAACTGTTTGTATTATTACATGTAAGATGATCTCTGTAACTCATGAGACCTTTCTCAGTGTGAGGGTAGTTGGAGGGAATATTTATAGAAAGAGGGCACAGGGTGATTTGAAAATGAAGGGGTGATATTTTTAAAAAATTATAGTAACAGGTGAGTGAGGATTGTATTTAGAGAAGAAGAAAGGGAGAGGTAGAATGCAATAAATTAATCTCATAAAAGAGGCAAGAAACGTTTTTACAGTTGAGGAGAGAGACAGGAGGGGAGAGGGAATGAGTGAATCTTACTCAAATTGAATTTGGCTTAAGGAGGGAATAACATACACACTCAATAGAGTATGGAAATCTATCTGACACTACAAGAAAATAGGTGGAAAGGGGATAAGAGACAGAGGATGATAGAAGGAAGGGCAGATTGGGGGAGGAGTAATCAGAACTAAATACTTTTAAAAAGGGATAAGGTCAAAGGAGAGAATAGAAAAAAAATGGGGGGTGGAATAGAATGGAGGGAAATATAGTTAGTCTTTCCCAATACAACTATTATTGAAGTGTTTTGCATGACTACACATGTATAACCTAATTGCTTGTCTTTTCAATGATGGTGGTTGGGGAGGGAGGAAGGGAGAAAATTTGGAAACCAAAGATTTAAAAACTAATGTTAGAGATTGTTTTTGCATGTAACTGGGAAATAAGATATATAGATAACGGGGAATAGAAATCTATCTTGCTGTACAGGAAATAGGAAGGGAAGGGGATAAAAGAAGGAGGAGCATTGATAGAAGCTAGAGCAGATTGGGTAAAAAGGATAATCATAATGCACACCCTCTTGGGGTGGGAGGAAGGTAGAGATGGGGAGAAAATCTGAAACTCAAAAGCTTGTGTAAGTCAATGTTGAAAACTAAAACTAACTAAATAAATAAATGGAAGGCATTTTTATCAAATTTATACGTATAACAAAACTGAAAAAGATAACTAAATTATTGAATGGCAATCAAGACCTAAAATAATCTTATCATGTTACAGCATTGGAGTACATCCAATGACATTAATTCCAATATGGCTAGTAAATTCTTGAACTTGGATGCAAACATAAACTTGAGGAAAATAAGATGGGTGAGACATGAAGAGACAGCAGTTATGAAAAAAAGGTAAGGAAGACTTAATGGGCTCAGTCTCAGTGAGTCAGCAATGTGATGTGGCAGTCAAAAGAGATAATGTAATCTTTGGCTATTTTTAGAATGACATAATTGTCAGCCTTATTAATTTGTCCTTTGCCCTTGTCAAACCTCATTTGAAGTACTACATTCTGTCCTGGGTACTATCGTTTAAGACAAACACTGATAAACTGAAGAGTATGCTGAGGAAGGCAACCATGATATCAAAATGTTTTGATTTTATGAAATTTGAGGATAAATTGAAAGAATCATATGTGTTTACCCTGGAAAATAGAAGGCTCTGGTCTCAGAGATGAAAACCAAAATAGATGTCATAAAGTATTTAAATAGCTGTAAGGTATAGGGATTAGCAATGCTGTGGTTACCCTCCAGAGAGCAGAGTGAGAAACATTGCATGGAAGTTGCAGAGAGGAAATCTTTGACTGCATGGACATAATTCATGATAATTAAAGCTGTCCAAAATGGTTTGGCACAAGTGATAGTAGGTTTTCCATCCCTGAGGTCTTTAAAAAAGACTAGGTAATTACTTAACCAGTAGTTCATTTTAGAGAATGCTCCAATCACGGCTTAGATTAAATGGATCCTGTGATCCTTTGAAACTTGAAATTTAATTCTGCAATTCTTTGATTCATTCTTCACAGGCATATTTGAAGTAAAATGTGTCATGGCATGATCCCAGTGTGAACTCTGCATGTATGGGAGCATTTGTGGCAAATCTGATGAAAGGTTAACCACAGTCTCATGAGAGAGGAAAATACAAAAGATTCAAATGAGAGTAGGAGATACGGGGAAGAAAAATCTATTGCCCAGATTATAAAATGAACTTGTATAGCCCAATCATTGAGTTAGCACATCAGTACCTTTATCTGGTTCATACACTACAGATGGGAAATGAATTAAGCCAAAATTTTATTCATAGGAAGATAATGCTGGACTGCAGTTGGCAAACTGCAAAATGCTTTTAATGATCCCAAACAACTACATATAACAAAGGTCTTATTTTGATCTATTGATTGATTGATTCATTGACTGATTTGTTTAATCACAGAGACTCTACTGGAAATTCTCTATAGTTTCAAATTTTTGTCACCCGAATCTCCAAAGAATGAAAATTGCCGGTGATACATATGGAAACAGAAAGACATAATAGGTACAATTAGTTTGCATTATCTTTCCAATGATTACCTATGTACAAGGAATGACATGAGGTGTCATTGAAGAAATATATGGTTAAAAAGTAAATTTTTTTCCATATGTTCAAGGGTGAGGGATAATTGTTGGATAACACCAGCACTCCACTGTTATTTATGAGCTATAAAAAAATTAGTAGAAGGCCTTCAGAAGTTTAGGCAGAAGATCTATGCAAAAACATGGAGAAGACTCACACAGGAATAGAAGGTCTGGATAGGTTGTGATCTTCACAGACAAAGAAATGATCCTCATAGATGTGACCACTGGTCTAGTGAAGTAATTACATATTAATTCTGTTTTGACTTGACAGAATATCACATATTTGTGCCTTATTGGGACTTACTGTATGAAGAAATAATTTCATTCCAATGACTATCACACTATTTTATGACTCTTTGAACATATCTCATTTAGAATTTCTGTCTCAAGCTAATATACTCTTTCTGAACTATCATTTTAAAGTAAGGAAGGAAACTTCATCAGCGGAGATCTCCCCACTTGGATTAATATTTTGTTGACATGTTTATTGTAATTCAGTTTTAAGAAAGAAGAAATATTTATTTCTTTAGCTTCTTAGAAAAATCTTTTATTGTCTATGAATTTAAGTTTCTAAAGCTAACACTTTACATTCTTTTAGTATGTTTTGTATCTTGAGGAACTGAGAACCATTTACCTTATATAAAAAAAATCAGTGTTGCCTTTTGATTGATGATATAAAGATCTGTTAAATAAGTAAATGGCATAAGTATTTAATCTTGACCATTTACTTCAATATTCAGCCTTACAAATATTTGCAGGTTGATTTATTTATTACCTTAATACTAAACATTTTTTGCTTTATCACCTTTAAATCAGTTGGTATTTAATTTCTAGTGCCCCTTTATTATGGGTAAATCAAAGGAGTCAATAGGCCACCTTGGTACCATTCATTATTTTATATCCATCATATTTCCCCTGTGCTGCCACTACAGCAAGCAGAGGGCCAGAATAGAACTGCTATAAAGTGTTATCATGATGAAGGTGATTTAATGTTTGTACAGACTTGATCTATATTAAATAATGCATAAAGAGGAATTCAATTTAAAATTCAACAAGAGACATAGTTTAATAGTTTACAATGTTTAACACACATATAGTGCGATAAAATAGCAATTTGTATCCAACTAGGACATTACCCTTACATATAACACCATTTGTGAGCTCAAACATACTTTACTAGAGGAGGGAAATGAATATTTTATACGAACCAAAATATTTGATCTCATTATAATGCATCAAAGAGTCAGCAAGTATGTTGCATTTATTTTGGGGGAAGACGGGAGTGTAAAAGCTTCTTTTACTCCTGGAATAGTAAATTAAATGCATTTATGTCTCTTTTTTTGGGTTCCATGTTTATTTATGCATTTATTTATTAAAAATAGGTAACTCTATTTTGCCCAGGCTAGAAGTGCAGTGGCTAATCATGGCCCTGATCCTAATATTTATTCATAAGGAAGCTTTATTCTTCTCTGTTTTCCAAACCAGGCTTGGTTCAGTCAATCTTATCAAAGCTGGTGCCTACACTGCACAGGAGCTCACCATACTCGTTCTGGATTTAGCATTGACACCAGGTAAATGCAAGCCCTGTTACAGCACAAAACTCCCAAACACATGCAATCCATTCATTCAGTCTCCCCAGAAAGAGAGGAAATATGCACCTGAATGCCCAATCTATTTTAATTTTAAAGAGTACACATTGTGATATATGCGAGATTATCTCTACATATACAGTGACAGAAACAATTTAAGACAACCCCACTTATAGCTGCATTCTTTTGGCTGCATTACTATTCCACCCAGCATCATGATTGGATAAAAGCACTATATGGTTTGTTAGCCAGACTGCAAGTTGAAGTGGTAAGATGATATCCTTCTTGATGAAAATTTCTTAGCAATTAAAAGCAAGGAGAAACATTGATTTCTCTAATGGAAACTTGAGAAGTGAGACCAAATTGCCTTTACATACTGAAATAGTTTATGAGTATCTCCCACCTTACTAGTTACTTAGGCCCAGGGTGAGTTCCTAATTCAACACATACTTATTGGTAACTACTTCATACTCAGTGCTGAATAAATCAGGTTTCATTAACCAAATTGTTCTTCCAATTTGGCTAAAAGATCAATCAAGGGAAGAGTCTTCTCCTTCACTTTCTCTATTGTTACTATCTACTTCCACAATCTGCTTCCATGAAGAAGAGAATGTGGTTGTACTAAGGCTTATATGTTGATAATGATAATGTACAGATTGGACAAAGCAAGTATGACTAGAACTTATGAATATGTGAATAGAGATCTCCTGATGGACACTGGCCACTTCTGTACAAAGCCTCCTACTATGCTATATAATATATATATATATATACACACACACACACATATATATATAAAATATTCATTCTATATCTAACATTCCATATTTCTATAGATCTATCATATATAGTATATATATATATGCATACACATACATATAAATACACATGCATACGTATGGTTAAAATTAATTGGAAAAAAATTATTTAAAATAATTTTATTTTTCTCCATTCTTTTGGGAGTCTTCCATATTTTTAGGCTTTAATATTGTCTATTCCCTTATGTATGTCCATACTTTCATTTTGAAGGCTAATAGAAAGCATGTGGTCAGGTACAATAGGAAACGGTCAAAAGAAATGTAATACACATGGGGATTTTCTGTTTCTCTGGCAGGAATGGTGTTGGTTTTTTTTCTGCTTTGATTCAGCACATAATTCAGTCATGGAGAAGATTTTAGGTCTATTTTATTCATTTTTTTTTCTTAGAGAGATAGAGAAAGATGACAAAAGAGAGACAGAGAGAGAAACAGAGAGAGAGAAAGACAGATACAAAGAGAAATAAAGAATCTATATTTTTTGCTATTCCACTGTCCTTTGGGCAGGATGCTATATAGTGTTGACCCCAATGTGTGCATTAAAATAATTGTTTCAGTAACTCAGATTAGCAGAAAGGCATTAAAAAGGTCTTTTCAAAGTGCGTATTTTCAATAAATTAAAGTAAAACAAATGTTGAGTCCAAGCAAGTACTTCTTCACTGTTTAACCTGATTCTCCATTCATTTATCTTTGAACTTTATGGCTATCTTGCTTCCAGACATCAGTAGTTTCAATACTTATGTTCACTTAACATTTTAAAGTACACACTCTATATTTTCACTTTGTCCTTTTTGCAAGGATTATCGAAAGAATATTAAAATACAGAACAATGGAGGTAAACTATCTTCATGGTAACACAAAAGATTTTTGGAAATTTTGAAATAGTGTAATTGTTGATTTAATTTTTTTTTTCAATTTGATTCAGCAAATGCAATACATTTCAATAAATATGTGATAAGTAAAATCTGTGTGCAAAGGACTGTAATAGGCGATGGAAATGAAGACAATGACAACCTAAACTTTCCTCAAAAAGTTTATTTGCTTTTTTTTAAGGGGAGTGAGGGTGGGAAATAGAACATTTACACACATAACAAGAAGTTTATGATAAGTGAAGGCCAGAAAAGGAAATTTAGACCTAGTGGGAATCAGAACAGACTTCCTGGAGGAGGATATATATGCACTGAGCTTTCAATGAAGCTAAAGATTCTGGGAGATAGAGATGAAGAAGTTGTACATTACAGACATAAGGAAGACTCCATGTCCATACAGGCACAGAGGCAGGAGATAGAGTGCTCTATATCTGAGGTATGGTTAGTAGGCAAGTCTAGCTGGAATACAAAGGGTATGAAAGAGAATAGAGTACATTAACTTATGGAAAGTTAGATTGGAGCCAAAATGTGGGGAATTCAGCAGAATCATGGAGGATAGGGAACATCAAAACAGTATTGTCTTCACTTCAGGGATTATGCTGGGAAATTCTTTCTCTGAAGCTTCTATCTAGTCAGAAAGATGATCTGACTTTGTTTTACCGTAAAAACGTATTAGTAGCTATCAGAAGGAAAAAAAAAAGAGAAAAAAAACCAAAGATGCTATTCACATTATTCCACTGTAAAAATTCATGGTTGATAGAAATATTTTTAAACTGGTGGACATAATCTCATTAAGCTAGTAGGGAAAGTATACAGGGAAGAATCAGAAGGAAGATGCTATATATCTTTTTTAATACCACAATTTTAACTTTATCCACTGAAGCTTCAATTAAAAAAAAATGTGAATGGGATCAATAGTGAATGAGTTTTATAAGAAATTTACTTCACAAAGAATATTTTAACTCTTCTGTGATTAACACCCTTTGCTTATGTCTAAACTACTACTGTATGGTCCTATTTCATTGTGAATGTTATGGAAATGTGTTAACAAAGCATCCTACTCTATTTTTCTCCAATACCTTAATTAGGTGAAAAACAGATTCAATCAATCAAAACACCAGGGACTGTGAATGAAAAGACTGTTAAATTAGAATCCTGTTAGGATAGGCACAGTAAACTTGGCCATGCCCTAAGAATCATCTATATATCAACAATTAAATTGAGAAGGAAAGCTTTTCCAGAAATTGTAACATGTGGCTTTCTCACATTTCCCCTAAGAAGGAATCAAGTGTATGAGTGGAGGAGAGACCTCAGTTTTGGCCTTGTCCAGGACTTCCTTCACTCTTCCCACAGTCCTCTTTGAATAATGAAGGATTTTTGAAAACTTCAAAGAGTCCAGAGGATATGATTCAAGTTTCTAATCTCCATTTATCTTCCAGTTAAATACAATACCCTTGAGATAACAATTGTGGTTCTTCTTTTCCCATCTGTGTCCTAAATAGCATTCCAGATCAGCTGGTGTCAGTTTCTGTACCTTTGGGAAACAAGGACTATTATAGGCTTTAGAAGACCAACAAAAAAGATCACACCATGTGCAAGGGGAGCTTCTGGTATACCCCCATAAAGAGTGATGGGGTAAGACCTACAACAACCAAAAATTGAGTTTTTCCTTGGTCACGTACATACTCTCTTTAATTTTGAGCCCACTTTCCCCACGATTTTGTATATTCTTGTGGGAGAGTATGATATGACAGACATTTAGGGAAAGGTGTGTGTGATCTCATTTTCCTATTTTGGGAAATGCATATTACTTTTAAAAAAGCTACATACAGTAGGTTGACTGAATTTCATAACTGATAATCTTGGGGAGAAGCACACTGGTGGGACCTTGAGCTTATGGTAATACAGAAACACAACTGACCCTTCAAGGTTGCCATGAGGGGGAAATATAGTTAGCTTAGCTCTTCAACTCTTCACTGGCAGTGGGGGTGTAAATAACAGTTAGAACTTATATGGACTATAGTTTTATATAGAAATTCTAGTACAATTATCCCTTCCACATTGTGAGGATTTAGAGTGGCACACCTATAATCTGGAAAATCCTTGTAAAAATTTTTTGGCCCTCCTTTTGTACCAGAAAAGAAGTCTGATTTTTTTTTCTTTTTCTTTCATGGGGTGTTTACAGTATCTTGTTATAAAATTTATGTTGGTACTAAGCAATACCATACAAAAACATTTTCTGTGTCATCTGCTGACCTTCAAATGCTTTCTACGGCTTCCACAAAACTCCCCTAAATATCCATTTAATTTCTTATGCCAACCCCAATATAACAAAACCATGACAGATAAAGTTGCAATGTGGAAGGGATAACTAGATTTATTCCAGCGAAAACTTCTTTCCTTGAGGTCAGGAATTGTTTATCCTCTCCACTTCCTTTTTCTTATTCTTTTTTTTTTTTGTGTGTGTGTGTTGTGTGCCACAACACCTTTCACATAGTAAGTGCTTAATAAATGATATTGAATTGAGTGTAATTATCTCATCATTTCCTCACTAGATTTATCATTTACTGGTATTCAGTATTGAAGGTTGTTGACTGACATTGATTTTTCTCTACCACTATGTTCTGCATGTGTGGATGGATAAAGTTACAATATATAAATGAGTGATATGGTTACTATTTTGGCAATGGAAAAAAAAAATAATTGGGTCAAGAGGTATAGAAGGAATGCCTGTTAATAATGCAATAAATGGAGGTAAATAGATGATTTGTTTTTTACTTTTTTAGTAAATACATCATACCATATGATTACCAAAACCACTCCTCTTGGAGACTTTACACATTGAGTATAATTATGTACCTGTAGTGATGTTTGTAGGGATTCTGTTTTCTTCTGATTAAATAAATATTTTAATTTATTATGTTGTTAACAAGTCTGAAATTTGAGTTAGAAAGACTAGGTTTGAATCTTGACAGTATCACTAAAAAGCTTTGTTAAATATTTTATATCTCTGAATTTTAATTTTCTCAGCTCTAAAAGACAGACTTATATAATCTATCTGACCAGGTGGCTGTGAGAATGTTTCCACAGAGCTTTACATTAGGCATAGTTGAAAATGTGAGATATTATCATGCTCCTTCACAGGGCTACCATGAGGAAAACACTTTGTGAATGATAAAGAATATATTAATATGAGTTGTTTTCAGACCTTTTTTCCAAAACTAAGTACATTCAAGGAAAAATCAGAAACATGAGTCCCATATCAGGTTACAGTACTATAAAAAAGTTGAAATATTTTGATATCAAACCTTACCAAGTCCAGGTAAAGGGATAGAAAACCAAGAGGGAAATTAGGGCTGCTCTTATGGAGGTGAAAACTGGACACATCTTTTTGTAGCATTTTATTACTTAGTTCATAAGTATCTTTCAATAGGAAAGCCAGCAGAGTGAAATATAAGTTCGCTGAGAAAAGACTCTCCATTTACCACAATAACCAGCATACTATTATTTTTAATTTTAATACATTTATTATTTCATTGTATATTTCCCAATTACATAAAAATAACATTAATTTTTTAAAAAATGAGTTTCAAATTCACTCCCTCCCTCCCAGGTTTTCCCCATACTTTGAGAAGGCAAACAATATGATAGCAATTATATATGCAAAGTCACACAGATCATATATTCATATTGTCCAGGTTGTAAAAGAAACACCAAACAAACAAGCAAGAAAATTATGCTTCAAGCTTCTCTCAGAGATCATTAGTTCTCTCCTTGTATATATATATGTGTGTGTGTGTGTGTGTGTGTGTGTACATATACACACACATACATACACACATGTATATACATATATATGTATGTATACACATATACAGATATATGTATATACACACATGCATGCGCACACATGTATGCATATATATACATATACATACACATATATGCATATATGTTTGTATGTGTTTGTGTGTCTATATTCATTTGTATAGAGAATTTATCTAACATTTTTCACCATGGGTTTGGAATTGTGTTGAGTTATTGTCTTGATCAGAGTAGGTAAGGCCTTTACAGATGGTCATCATTGTAATATTGCTATTAATATGTACAATGTTCTCCTGGTTCTGCTCACTTCACTCTGCATAAATTTATATAAATCTTCCTAGGTTTTTTAAACCATTTTGATTATCATTTCTTATAGCAAAATAATATTTAATTAGACTCATATACCACCTCTTTTTTAGCCAATCCCCAATTGATGGGCATGCTCTCATTTTGTAATTCTTTTCAGCCGCTGAAACAACAGTTATAAATATTTGATGCAAATAGATCCTGTTCCTTTTTATTTATCTCTTTGGAATATAGACCTAGTAGTGGTATTTTTGGCTCAAAGGGTATGCACAGTTTTATCACTCTTTGGGTGTAGTTTAAAATTGTTCTCCAAGAAGTCAAACTACTTCACAACTTTTCATGCTGGAGTTTGCTAGAAGTATATAGAAATCTTCATAATTTATGTGGTTTTATTTTATATTTTTCAAGTTGTTAAAGTTGTGCATTGCTTCACTATTTTTAGCTGATTCTCTAGGGTTCTCTAAGTATATTATCATATATCATCTGCCAAAATATTAATTTCTTTCTTCATTACCTATTCTTATTCCTCCAATTTCTTTTTCTTGCTTTATAAATACTGGTAGAATTTGTAATAAAATATCAAATATTACTGGTAATAACAGATACCCTTACTTCCACTCTGAACTTACTGGGAAAGCTGGAAGTTTACTCACATTACAGATAATATCTGCAGCTCATTTTAGATGCATACTACTTATCATTTTAAGAAAGAGTCCTTTGAATCCAATGCTTTCCAGTGTTATTAATGAGAATTGCTGTTGTATTTTGTCAAAATATTTTTCCTGCATCTATTGATACAGTCATGATTTTTTATATTCCTTAGTGAAATTGTCTTATAGTTTTCTTTCTCTGTCTTTGCTCTCTTAGGTTTAAGTATCAAAAGCATATTTGTATCACAAAAGTAATTTAGTAGTTCTTACTTATCTCAAATATTTTATATAGTAATAAAATTGAGTGTTGCTTAAATATTTGGTTGAATTCACTTTGTAAATCCAACTTGTCTGGAAAATCTTTTCTTAGGGAGCTCATTTATGGCTTGTTCAACTTATTTTTTTGAAGATAGTGTTACTTAAGTATTCTCTTTCTTCCACTGTTAATTTGGCCAGTTTATATTTTTGTCAATATTCACCCATTCAGACATACTAGAAAATAGTTGGGCAAAATAACTCCTACAAATTGTTTTAATTTCATTTTTTGGTGGTTCTTTCATTTTTTTTATTTTGACATTAATAATTTAGTTTTCTTGTATTTTTTGATCAAATAAACCTGTGGTTTATCTTTTTCTTTTTCATAAAACCAGCTCCTAAGTTTATTTATTAATTAAATCTTTTGCTTTTAATTTCAATTTTCCTAATCTATCCTTTGATTTTCAATGTGTCCATTTTGGTATTTAATTGAGGATTTAAATTTGCTCAATTAATTTGCCCTATTCATTGAACTGATTTTTCCCTCTTATATTGATTTATTTGTTTAAAGATTTAAATTTTGTCCTACACACCACTTGGACTGTATCCCACATATTTTGGTATGTTGTCTCATGATTATAATTTTCAATAAAGAAAGTAATGATTGTTTTTATGACTTGTTCTTTGACCCATTCAATCTTTACAATTAGATTATTTATTTTCCAATGATTTTTAATTTATACTTCCATGAACCATTATTGAATGCAATTATTATGACATTATCACCTGAAAAAAAAGCTTTTAGTATTTCTGTTTTTCTTCATTGACTTGTAAGATTTTATGCCTTAATATATGATCAATTTTTTGTGAAGATGCCATGAACAGCTGAAAAAAATGGTTACCAATTTCTATTTATATTCATATTATTTCTCCAGAGATCTGTCACATCTAACTTTTTGAAGATTTGATTCATCTCCTTAAATTCATCCTTATTTATTTCATGTTCAGATTTGTCTAACCATACCTTAAATCACAGACTTATTTCCCTGCTGAGAATGGAAACTTGAGGTCCCCCACTAGAATAGTTTGCCTATTTTCTCCTGTAGTTCATTTAACTTTTCTTTTCAGAATTTGTAAGCTATACCATTTTGTGCTTATGTGCTTAGTATTAATATTATTGCTTCATTGTCTATTGGTACCTTTTCTTCAGATGTAATTTCTATGCTCATCTCTTCTCATTAGGTCTGTTTTTGCTTTTGTATTGTCTGAGATCATATATGCTATTCCTATCTTTTTTTCTTTTAGACTGAAGCATATTCTTTTCACTTACTTTATTCTTTCTCAATGTTTTATTCCCTTTTGATCTGTCTCTTCTTCCACAATTGTGACAAATATGGAAATATGCTTTACATGATAGATTATGTATACTTGATATCAAACTGCCATATTTCAGAAGAGGGGAGAGGAAGGAGAGAGAGAGAAAAACATGGAATCCAAAATCTTTTTTAAAATGTATGCTAGGCTTAGATTCTTAAAATCTAGCCATGGCTCATATTCTTGGGATCTAGCCACTGCTTAGATTCATAAATGTAGCCAGTGCTGGGATTCTTATAATCTAGCCACTTCTTACCCATGTTCAGAATCCTTAAGAGTCTATCAAATATGATGGATATTCTAATAAACCTTGTCTTTGGCTGAAAAAAAATGTATGCTAAAAAATCTTAATATGTCATTGGAGGAAAAATACTATTCAAATTAAAATAAATAAATAAAATAAAATTACAAATAAGATGTCCAATTACTAGTCTTCCAGAATCTTCCAGGCAAATATGCCCTATATCTGCTCCTACAATATGGGAATGCCATTTACCTTCTGTTCCTAAACAAAATTATAATTCTAAGAAATTACATTATATAATCAGTAGTAACTTCCTACACACACACACACACACACACACACACACACACACACAATCAAACTTTATTTGCCATGTTTTTCTCACCTAGAATGTTGTTCTTGACACTTCATTTCCTAAATAAGGGTCTTTGCAATGATAATCTTTCCTTCATAAAGATTTCTAAGTCCCCCACCCCCATTGAAGTATCAAAAATTAGCTTCATTGCACTGCTATATACTTATTTACCCTTTTAAAGTTTATTTTTTTGTGACTGACATATATCATCTTACCTTTGATCCTCCAGTTAAGTTTACAGAATCTCTAACTCTCAATATATCTCTTTCAACTCAAAATGCCTTTGTTGTACAGTAGTCATGTCTCTATATGAAGAGACCTGAAGACTTCTGGTGTACAAATTTTTTTCACTAATTCAAATGAGGAACTTGTTAATAAAGTAAGATCTTTTCAATAACTGCCCTCAGGACCTGAAATCTTGAGATATTTGCCAACAGTAGTACAGCTTATATCTATCAGAGACAGAGCATCATTTCAGCCTCTTCCAGGCATGGCTCCATGCCATTTTTTTTCTTCCTCCTAATGCTGCATATCTCTCAAGAAGTCAGTGGCATGCTTCCCCATTGATCTTCTGGAATTGTGGCTGTTCATTGCCTTGATTGATCAAAGTCCTTGTGCTTTTCAAAGTTGTTTGTCTTTATATAACACTTTTGTTACTATATAAATTGTTTTCCTTGCTTTGCTAAATTCACTCTACATCAGTCAATACAAGTCTTCTCAGGTTTCTATGAAACTACTACTTTTATAATTTCTTTTTTGTATAACAGTAAATTAATGTACCATAATTTGTTCAATCCTTCTACAATTGATAGGACATCCTTAATTTTCAGTTCACTAGTGGATGGAAATTGCTATGCACATCCAGAGAAAGAACTATAGAGTCTGAATGCAGATGGAAGCATACTATTTGTTCTCCTTTACCTTTGTTGTTTTGTTTTATTGCTTCATTCTCATGGTTCTTCCCATTAGTTCTATTTGTTCTTTATATTGTGACAGATATTATCACTCCATGCTTCTAACTAATTTTATAAATGTCCCACACTCTCTCTTCCAGAGATTCTCAAGCTTTTTCCATGGTTTTTTGCTTTCCAGTCTTCCCAGACAGGTACTATTTGATCCTGAGATGATGGTCTCCTTGCTCTTCCTAGAACAAGACCCTGTGATGGGGTATTGGGACCTGGACCACTAAAAGTAACAGGCCATGTCTTTGAAAGTAATGCAGTCTTTGAATATTTCCATACAGTTCAGCAGCCCAGATCACTGATGCCTCAGCCCGGGGCCACTGTCCCAATCCCAGCCCACTCAGATCACCTAATTAGCTTACTTGACATTCTTTTCAATGTTACTCTTGACCCACCCCATACTTCTGTTTTTTTTTACTTCTGGTGAAGCATAATAGTGTCTGCTTGAGCCCCTTACTTTTCTGTGTGTGTCTCTGTTTCAAGTGCTTTTTTCCCCCTAAACAACATATCATTGGATTGAGGTTTCTAATCCATTCTGCCATCCACTTCTCTTCTATGGATGAGTTATTTTTCTCCTATACTCTTTCCCTCCTACTCCTATTTTTGATAAGATAGAATTCTATACCCAAATATGTGTGCATTTATATGTATGTGTGTGTGTTTATTTCCCTCTTTGAACCAGTTTAGATGAGACTGAGCTTCAAGACTTGCCTGTGCCCCCTCCACTATTTTACTTTCCACTGTAAAAGCTCTTCCAGGTGTACTTCTTTTGTATGAGATAATTTCCTTTGCTATTTTTCTCCCTTTCATGTACTCCCAAGGCATTCCTCTTTCTAACACATACATATTTTTTTTGCATAATCTCAACATAATCAACTCACTCCCATACTGTCCTTCTATATGCCCTAACAAGGATAAAATTCTTAGATGTTATATTATTATCTTCACATATAGAAATGTAGCAATACAACATTATTTAATCCCTTAGGATTTTTTTAAATTTCGTGTTTACCTTTTAATCTTCTCTTGTGTTTTGAATTTGAAATTCAAATATTCCATTTAGCTCTGATCTTCTCATCAGGAATACTTGAAAGTCTTCATTATATTAAATAACCACTTTTCCCCTGATTAGGATTAAGCTTAGTTTTACTGCATAGGTTATGTTTACTTATAATTTCAGTTCTTTTGTGTTTTCAAATAACATTTCCAAGCCCTCCAGTACTTTAACACGGTAGTTGCTAAATGTTGTGTGATCCTAACTATAGCTGAATCACATTGGAATTGTTTGTTTCTAGCAGCATGCAGCATTTTCTCTTTGACTTGGGAACTCTGAAATTTGGCTGTAATTATCTGTCTACCTATCTACCTATCTATCTACACACACATACACACACAGAAAGACACATACACACATATATGTGCATATGTATGTGTATAAGTGTATATAAATATATACACCCCACCCACACCCACACCCACCCCCACCCCCACATATATATACACACACACACACACACACATTTGTTTGTTTATGGTTTTGGTTTTCAACATCCACTTCCACAAGAAATTTATTAGTTCTAAATTTTCTCCCTCTCACTTAGCTCCCCCATCCTCAATATGGTGTACAATCTGATATAGGATATACACGTAAAATCATATTAACCATTAGGACCAAAGGGAAAAATGAGAAAGAAGAAACAAAAAATAAAGACACACACACACACACACACACACACACACACAAAGAGAGATATAGAGAGAGAATAGTGTGCTTCAATTTGTATTCAGACTCCATAGTTCTTTTTCTGAATGTGAATAGCATTTTCTATCATGATTTTTTGCAATTGTCTTAGATCCTTGCATTGCTCAGTATAGCTAAGAAAATCAAAGTTGGTCATAGTACAATGTTGCTCTTACTGTGTACAATGTTCTCCTGGTTTTGCTCACTTCACTCAGCATCAGTTCATGTAAGTCTTTCCAGCTTTTTTCTGAAATCCATCTGTTCATCATTTCTCGTGAAACAATAATATTCCACTACATTCATATGGCACATCTTTTTCAGCCATTCCCCAAATGATGAGCATCCTCTCAATTTCAAATCCTGGCCACCACAAGAAGAGCTGCTATAAATATGTTTGTACATGTAGGTCCTTTTCCAATTTTTACGATTTCTTCAGGATATAGACATATTAGTCCTATTGATGGATCAAAGGATATGCAGAGTTTGATTGCCCTTTGGGCATAGTTCCAAATTATGCTCCAGAATGTCTTGATTACTTCACAACTCCTCCAACAATGCAATAGTGTTCCAAATTCCCCCACATCTTCTCCAACATTTAACCTTTTCTTGTTTTGGCATGTTAGTTAATCTGATAGATATGATTTTGTACCTCTAATAGTTATTTAGAACATTTTTTTTCATGTGACTATAGATAGCTTTTATTTCTTCATCTGAAAACTGTGTCTTCATATCCTTTGACCATTTATGAATTGAAGAATGACTTGTATACTTATAAATTTGATTCAGTTCTCTATATATTTTTAAAATGAGGCATTTATCAGTGCCACTGGTGTAAAGATTGCTTCCCAGCTTTCTGCTTCCTTTATGATCTTGGGTACATTGGCTTTGTACAAAAAACCTTTTTAATTTAATGTAATCATAGTTATCTATTTTGCCTTTCATTATGTTCTCTATCTCTTGTTTGGTCATAAATTCTTCCCTTCTTCATAGATCTCACAAGTAAACTATTTCTTACTCTCCTAATTTGCTTATGGTATCATCCTTTATGTCTAAATCATGTACTCATTTTACCTTATCTTGGCATATGGTATAAGATGTTGGTCTATGCCTACTTTTTGCCATATAACCTTTCCAATTTTTCCAACAGTTTTTGTTAAATAATGAGTTGTTGTTCCAGAAACTGGGGTCTTTGGGTTTATCAAGCACTAGATTACTATAGTCATTGGCTACTGTGTGTTGTGTACCTAACTTATTCCACTGATCTATCACTCTTTTTCTTAATCAGTACCAAGTAGTTCTTATGAATGCTGCTTTATAATAAAGTTTTAGATCCAGAATGGCTAGGAATTGGCTGTAATATTCTTGGAAGTTTTCATTTTCAGATATCATTCAGGTGATAATCTGGATTCTTTCCATTTCTATTTTCAATTTCAATTTTTGATTCCTCTGGTTCCAGCATATCTGTTGAGTTTCTTTTTTCTTCTAATTTCTTGAAATATGATTTCTAGGCTATTTCTTTTAACAATGATTTCAGTTAGTCCAATAATTCTAATATTATGCTCCTCGAACTGCTCTCCAGGGCCATTGTTTTTCCTACAAGATATGAGCATTTTCTTCAATTTTTCTTCAATTTTTGGCTTCATTTTATTTTTTCTTGATGTCTTATGAAGTCATTACTTTCCAGTTGCCCAGTTCTAACTTTTAAGGAATTAGTGTCTTCACTGAACTTCTTACCTCTTTTTCCACTTGACCAATTCTGCTTTTTTAGGATTTATTTTCATTAGAGAAATTTTGTACTTTTTTCCATTTAGTCAATTCTTTTTTTAGTTGCATTTTTCTACATTTTTGTCACTTTTTAAACAAGCTGCTAATTTTATTTTCATAATTTTCCTCTCATTTCTTTATCTAATTTTTCTTTGTCCACTCCTATTTGATTTTGAAAATAATGTTTACCTCTTCCAAGAATTCTTGTTGGGCATGTGTACAAATCACACATTTTCTGTGAGGCTTTGCTTGTAATGGTTTTGACATCATCTTCTTCTGAGTTTGCTTTTTGATGTTCCATGTCACCATAACAATTTCATATGGTCAGTTTTTTTTTAATGTTGCTGATTTTTCCACGCTATTTATTGATGCTCAGTTTGTGTTAAAGCGAGGCTCTGTTTCTAGTGTCTATGTGTGTGTATGTAAGGCACTCTCCCAAATTTCTGGTATTTCTGCAATACTCTTTTCAGAGCTATTTCTGGAGGTATGGGAATTTTAAATGCATCCAACTTAATGTGATCTAGGAAGAAGTGTGGTCACTGCTCAATTGGTCTGCTCTCTGGTCCTTACCAGGAAGGGCCTTAGATCTCTTGGAACTGGAATTGATATTGCTTCTCAGGGTCCCTACTCTGTTGGGAGAAGAAGTGGTATTGATCCTCAAGACACCCTATCTCCCAATAAACCAGACTTGTTTCCACCATCTTCTCTGACTGCCTTTTATATTATCAGCATCTCTTTTTAATAAAGATTGTTACTTAATTGTCTAGTGAGCTCCATATTTCTTTGCACTAGATTTTTTATATTCTAGACCTTCTTAAGTTGATATTTGAAAAGAAAAACATGAGTGATGAGAACAGGTTAGATTCTAGAGCTGTTCTATATATTGGGTGAGAGCAAGTGAGGAGTCCATGATAATACTGACATATTCCCAAGACATTGAAAGGATGGTGGTGCCTTCAACAGAAACTTAGATATTTGGAAGAGGGGAGAGTTTAGAGGAAATGTCATTTTTAGAAATACGTTGAGTTTAAGTTGTTTCTACAAGGCAATTAATTAGCTGGAATTAAAGCTCAAGGGAGAAAATGAAACTGAATTTGTGAGTCTTCTGAATAAAGATAATAGTTAAACACAAGGATGTGGGTGAGGGGAGAGAAGACACATACACACACACACATACACATGCACAGAGAGAGAGAGAGAGAGACAGAGACAGAGAGAGACAGAGACAGAGACTGAGAGAGAGAGATATTCTTCTTGGGCTATTATTAACAAGCAAAGTCTTTTCTTAATCATAACTGAACAATTTTAAGGTTTTTTTTTTAAAAAGGAATTATTCAATTTTCTTCTGATAGGCACCTGAGATTTGGACAAACTCAGACCCAACAGCAAATCTTTTGAGATTCATCTATGATTACACTTTCACTAATCTATTGCTATTAATCATGTGCCTCACTTACAGGGTGATAACTTCTATGATTCATGTGAGCAATAGATGATAAAAAGGAAATGAACTACTGTCACAAATCAGTGTCTTGGGACAGGATGTATACTCTTAAGGTCAAGAAAGGGCAAGAAACAATAACTCACATTATTACATTAAGACATGGATGGATTTGAAAAGCAAACAACTGGGTTCTAGTTTTCTGTTGCTGAATAAGTATGTGATTTTTAGCACTTTGCTTAGCCTTCTGGTTCTCTGTTCACACATCTATAAAATGAAATGATAAGCTAGAGAATTTCCATGAAAAATCAAAAATCTAAAATTTTATATTAAGAAAACATATGACATATTTGAGAACTTTTTTTTTAATTTCCATTTAGTTTTACTAGCATTTAATCTTCCTGATGCCCAAGGAACTTTTATTATGACTCAAGGAAGACTTTTTTTTTTTACCAAAGTGAGAAAGAAATAACAATAAAATATTTTCAAGCTAAGTCGCTCCTACCTAATTCACCTTGAGGTGTTCCTGGAAGACTAGCATTTCTGGTGTGAGGGCTTGCTAAGCCCTTTTCAGAGCTGCTCATCCACCTTTGTTGTCTACCTTTCACCAACGCTCACCAGTGACTTCAAGAAGCTGTGGCATGCACAGTGGTCACAGACCAGTAAAGATTTCTCAGCAGACAGGCTAAACCAGGTTGAAGGTAACCAGCAGGCCTTAAACTTACTGAAGAGTTAGAGAAATGCTTACCCTAGGCATGGGAAGACTTCCTCCAGTGGAATGATCAGATGAGAATAATTTGTTCCATGAAAGTTGCTGAAGCAAGTACTGCAAAGTGGTTAGAGCTTGCTCAGACGTAGAAGACACCAAGGTCATCCACTGAATTCCAGGTTTTGTCTTGCCACTGGACTTTAATGACTCTGGAAGAGTGTGAGGCTAATTACTTTTCACAACTATGCCTCACTTAAATCCAATTCATTGCACAAGCCAAGAAATCACCCTGGATATTACTGGTGTTCTTCAAAAATAAAGAATGGACAATAATTTTCCAGCTATGCTTCCACAAATGGATGAGAAACATTTATTAACACTTCAGGTTTATTGGATTAATTTGGAAAAAAAAAAGGAAAAGCCCTTAAAAACATATTAATTAAGACCTGAAGACAAGAAAAAGAGAATGAAGTGAAGCCAGTGAAGGGTGCAATGGATGCAAAAAGCATGTAAACATTTCAAAATGTGGGTATTCAACAGTGTGGCTTTCCTAAGGTCTATAATTTCTTCCATAGGGCATTTTCTGCTCAATACAATTACACAGCTGTTGCTCTTTAGTTCAGAGCCATTTCCAAATAAGCACAAGGAGTCAAGTTAGAGGAACTAGAGCAATGGCATATTCTTGAACCAATAATTGGCAGTCCACAGGCATGTGTCTGTGCTGAATGTTTTCAGGAGAGCATATTGTGGCAGAAGACACTAAAACTTATTTTTGGTTAGGTATGGGGGAAAAATTATCAAAGACATTCTAGGAAAATAATTTGCATAACAACTATTTTCTCTAGTGAAAGATCAATATTTATGAGCTTAAATGAAATTTGCTAAGCTTTCTGAAAAGTTATTTAAATCCTGATTTATTTACCTACCTTAATTTGTTATGTCAAGTAAAAGATCTGCATCTTATTGTTGTTTGTCCCATTTGTTAAGAACTAGATTAGGATAAGCTTCTATTCCAGTGGATTCACAAAGTGAATACAAGAGTAATGTGAAGATTTAGTGAGTTTATGCTCTAGTTTGTGCATAAATGACTTAGCACTTGGACCTTCTATGGATAACAAATTCATTGCTGCCTCTGGCCATGTGATGGTTCAGTGCTGAAAGGACTTGTCACCTAGGTAACACACAGGAAAAGCAAACAAATGAATAAACAAAAAAAAGTGAATGATCCCTTAATTATCCCCTGCTCCCCAGTTGTCTGAAGTATTGAAGTGCCAGGGTGAGGAAAGGGTAAGAATTATTTTACAAGAGAGACAATTTCCTGCTTATTCTCTTTTACTTTGATTCCTTAGATAGCATCCTAAGGCTTCTGTTGGAATTGAAGGATTAGCTAAGCCATTTCTACCTTGTCATCATGGCAAACTCTCCCACATGACATCTGGAGTAGAAGAACTTCATTAGGTAAGCTTGTTCCAAAGCCTTTAGCTACCTTTACTGCTTTTTTTTTTCCCTGGGGTGATTAAGCATCAGTGCTGAGATTGTCATGTGCAAAGTTCAAGAAGTCTTGGAATCATTGATTGAAACTGACTGATGGCAAGGATTGTTTCTTTGTTGGAGAAGTGACCATCAGTAATAGGAAGAGCTTGATCCCAGTTTTAGGTTTGCCAGAAAATATGGACTTTGCATGGGACAACACAGAGTCAAGGTAAAATGTTATACACTCAATCAATACTCATAACTTACTTTGGGTTTTTGTCAAGTGTAAATATATCTCCCAACAGATCATAGCAGTAGTTGGTACTGAATCCTACAGAAGTCGTGCTGAGTTTTATCAATGTAAATTATGAATATTTTATGTTTAGAATTTCTTTTGTATAAAGAAATAAAATTTATATCCTTAACTTTATTCATATTGTATACTGAGTACACTTGTATGCCCTCCTATTTTAAGTGGACTTTGACTTTACCCAAAACCTTAGCTATAAATAATTTTCTACAGGGTATCACAGAGCTTGGATGGAATGGGACAAGAAGCCAAAAAGATTGAGAAAAGGGAACCTAGACTAATTTTTATTATGGCCTCAGATGCCCCAAGAAGTAAATTGGATGATGTGCTTGAGTCAAAAGTAAAGTGCACCATAATAAAGAAAAGAGAGGGGTTAAGAGGACAGTGCTAACCTCTTGGGTCAGGTAGTTGCAATTAATGCTTAACATATACACTGTGATCTAAGGAACAAGTGATCTTCAACCTTTATAACAGAACTATTGAGATGTAAAGTTCTGAAATTCATGTAATTTTAAATAGCTCACAGATTAAAATCTAATTTATGACAAAAAAGTTTTCTAAAAAAAACCAATAAACAAAAACAACATATAAAATGACAAGATGAGAATCTCCAGTATATTGGACCGATTCTCTTCAGATCAAATTTATAGTTTAAGTGATATTATTTATTTTTAGATATTTATTTATGCTCTTCTCTAGTCAGCCAATTTTCTTCAGTTAAAAAAATAAACACTACATTCTATCCAACATAAGGATATGTCAGCCATATATGACAGCATGTATAACATTGCCACATGAACACATACACACATGCAATTAAAATGGATAAGATTTTCCATTAAAAATAAGAGAGGAATGCAAGTTCATTTATTTAATAATAATAAAGGTAGAATTGAGATCCAGGCAGGACATGGAGGTTATTGTAAAGGTCAAAATAATTTATTTTAATTATATAGATATATTTTTAAAAAGAAGTTTTTGCATAAATAGTAACATGCACTTAAATTATGAAGAAACATTTGTATTAGGAAAATATCTTTATATCCAGAAAGTATATCAAAACTATGCCACCCCAAATCTATAGATATAAATCTATAAGACTGACATTAAACCCAAAATATGTAAGTGATCTAGTAAAATAAAGTTTCCCAAAGAGGAAATAATAATTTTCATAATTGTGGAAATAGTCCCAAATCTCTAACAGTCAAAGCAATGAAAATTAAAGCAATCCTGAAGTACTGTATCATTTTCATCAAATTTGTAATGGTACCAAAATATTTGGGGAAAAATAGTCAGTGGGGGGAAGGGGAAAATTATAGGATAAAAATTATAATTTACACATTACTATTAAAGCTATGAAGTGTTCAATATTCTAGAAAACATTTTAGATTTATCTCAGTAAGTGATTAAATGATTTATTGGTATGATCTCACTGTTTCACTGCTTTGTTTGTTCACCAAAGGGGCCAATGACAGAAAGATCCTACATGAATAAAAACACTCATAATACAATTTGAAGCAGCAAAAATATGTAACAAATTATTTGTCAGATAACTATAGAAAGGCTGAATGAATTATAGTTTGTGAATTTAATGGAATATAATCACATAGAAAAATATGCACAATTATCACTATAATGTAAATGAAGAAAACTGTAAAAGGTGATGGAATTAATTCAGCTGAAAGATAATGGCCAATTTTCTTCACAGTTGACTGTGGTTCAAATAATCTTCCTTTCTGTTAAGTAGTTAACCATAAGCACAGAAAGTTAAAGCTACTATCACTCAATCAGAGAGCTTTGCTGGAATATTTCAATTTTGAGGGGACTAGGGAGGATTTGAGAGAAATAATGCAGAGATTGTTCTTTGGGAAATGACTAATTTCTCTCTCTCTCTCTGTTTATACACACACACACACACACACATGCATATATACATATATATATATATATATATGTGTGTATATATATATGTGTGCCTATATATGTATGTATACATAAATACATTCTTCAAAAATAAGGGAGGGAAAATCAACAGGACAGATAGATTAAGAATGATGATTAAACACATTTCATTTGCTAAGTGGTCATTACAGGTGATGGAGATAACTCTTTCAGTAGTGTGGTTTTGACAGACACCAAAGTTCAGTGGGTTAAGAACTGATTCAATAGAAAGGCAATGAAAGCAAATACTCTTTCCAGACATTTGTCAGTGAAAGAGAATAAATTGGCTGATTGTTTGAGGGGATAGCAAGATTGAGCATTTGCATTAGTAGGAATAAATATAGGATGTAGACATAATCAGACCTTTGATAGGGAACTTCCTTGTAAGGAAACTCCATTTACTAATACAAAGCAAAATTTTACCTACATATTATACACTACAGAGAATTGTGCAGAGCACTGATAGGTTAAAGAATTTGTCAAGGATCTCCAACAATATGGGTGAAGTAGGGCTTGAACATAGATCTACGACTTTGGGGCTGATGCTATCTTTGCTGTGTCTGTATGATTATTGTTATCATTTACGTTGCTATTTTTATTAAAATAGTAAAATGTGTTTGTCAGCCTAAGAGATGTTGAATCCAGAAGTGTGACTGGAGACAAAAGATCAAGAGAAGAGAAATTTTGATTTCTCTTTAATTCATTTGGATATCTTGTAACATTGAGGATCCAGTTGAAGCCATGTAGTTGTCATAGATCCAGGTAATATGGTTTTGCTATTTTTATCTAGAAGCATATGACATACAGTTTAAAATACCTAAAATCACTATGTATGAATCAACAAGTATTTTATGCATATTGGATTCATCTTGAAATATCAAAGAGATGTAGCCAAAGTTAAAATAGTAAAGGTTTTCCAGGAAAAACAAAATTGTCTTAAAGACTATATCAGTGATTTTTAAAATAACTACCTTACTGTGCTGTGCTCATCAGCAGGTGAGCAGAAAATAATGTGAATTTGGGAATACAAGTATTTCTTCTCAGTTGACCTCATACACATTCATGTCCATGTGGATTTGTGAGCAGAAACACATTCATGAGATGTTATAAACAGGTTAGAGAGGCAACTTTGCATAATGGATAGATTGCTATACCAGATCAGGAATATCCCCACCTCTGAAGCTGGATGTGCGGTCATAAGTAATTTGTTTGGACTTTCTTAGCCTTAAACTGTTTCTAAGACATATTTACTCTGGAATAGACAAAATGTGATCTCATTCCATTGAGGGAATTCCCACAGTAATAAAATCATAGAACTATGACATATTGGCATGTAAAGAGATGAGCTTAAAGAAAAAGAAGAAGAAAAAAAACAAGGTGACAATTCTACCAGTTAATTCTTTCTTGGTATCCAGTCCTGTTGTGTGCATCTATTCCATGGTTTATTTCCACAAGCGTAGAGGTAAGTATGTTGTTCAGTTGAAATAACCTTCATCTCAGACACTCACTAGCTCTGTGTTACTGAAGAAGTAACATCTAACTGTTCCAATTTCCTCAAGAGTAAAATGGGGTTAATAACACTTTCCTTCCTGGATTGTTGAAAGGATTAAACACTAGCATTTGTAAACATCTAACCTAGCACCTGGACCACACCAATCCCTACTTAGTCACTGTTCGGGCCTGAATGGCTCAGAATGAAAGTAAATAACAATTATTTCTGTTTTTGCCAGAAACCCTGAAAGTTTTCCCTTTCCAGATCTTTTTTTTCAGATGCCATTCTTCAGGGGCAGCTAGATGGGGCAGTAGATAGAATACTAGCCCTGGATTCAGGAAGACCTGAGTTCAAATCTGGGCTCAGACACTTGACCTTTACTAGCTGTGTGACCCTGGGCACCCAATTGCCTCTCAAAGAAAAGGCCATTGTTAGCCTGTTTTGTTTGTTTGTTTGTTTGTTATTATTTATTTATTTACTTTTTGTTAAGCCTTAATCCCTGAATGGACCTCTATATCAGTCAAACTGAATCCTGTTAAAGACCTTAGCTTGAAAAGGTCATGGTCTGCTATTGTATCCTGGGCCCTCTCTACTTGTTCTGATGATATCTGGCCAATGGACCCAGATGGCTCAGGAGGAGAAAGTGAGGCTGGTGACTTTGCACAGCCCTCTCTCACTTAAATCTAATTTACTTGCATGTCATGACATCACCTCCCTGATGTCACGATACTGTTGGAGATCAAAGGACAAACTGCAACTTAGCACAATGACTGGTGATAATTTTATTTAATGCTTAATGCCTGTTCCTTGTTCTTCCTTTTTTTTCTTTCCCCCTACTTCACCATTTTCAATACACATGAGATAGATAGACAGATAGATAGATAGATAGATAGATAGATAGATAGATAGATAGATATGCAGCTATGTGTATGCATAGTAAATTTCCAAAATGTAATGTACGGAAGCAAATATGCTATCAAAGAAAGAGCTCTAACAATCAGAAACCTCACTGTGTTTCTCTTCTCTGCCCCTTTCTAACTCTGAAGAATAATTTATTCTGTATCAATTAACATGTTAGAAGAACAAATATAAAAGTATTAATATGCACAACAAATGAAATCTATTATTAAGCCAGGCTTACCCTCTATTATGTTATAAAACATTTGATCAAATAGCCTCTTTCTGCTTCCATCCACAAAACTTTCTTGTCACTCTCATTATGAACTTTTTGGTCACTTAATTTATTGTCTTTTCCTTGACTCCCATTCCCTAATTTTTATTCTGACTTAATTCCCTCCCTTTCACAATCCTTACCCTATAGTAGTTAGTCATTACAACAAGGTCCCCATTACAGTTCCATCCCAAACATCTGCCTTCTCTGCTTCTACTTACAGGATCATAAACACTGCTGGAGAAAGTCATTAAATTGCTTACTGGCTACATTACAAATACTTATCTTCTGATCTCATCTGCCCTTTAGTCCTGAATGTCAAACCATTTGTTCATTTTATAAATGACTCCACATCACACTATCACTTCTTAAAGTGTGTGTTTTCAAACTTCTTTTATCTTCTCAGAAGAACAACTTCATATCCATACCCATCTTCCTCACTTTATTTCCTACTGTAATCTCTCTCTACTGATTCCTTTCTCCTTTTCTCCAAATTTGCCTAGGTGTCTCCATGGTAAAATACAAATATACAATCAGACAAACAACCTTTAACAACAACAACAACAACAACAGTGACACGTTACATTTTTTTTTCTACCAGATACTAAGAAATTTTTGCAAAATGACTTCTTTCTCTACTACTATATGGTGAGTGAAATTCATATTATATTATTATATTAACAATCATTTTTCCTCCTCTTTTGTCAAGACCCACTTTGGAAAATGCTAGTCATTCTCTAAAGGGTGTGACTGAGTAATGTGATCACTCCTATCCCCAAGGCAACCAGTGCTTAATAGTATAGGCTGAGCTCCACCCAATGGGACCCAGGCTTCTGTTTACTGAATAAACTGGACCCAGTTTGAGTTAGACTCCCCCAGGGAGTATAAGCTGTGTCCTTGCTCCCTTCATTAAAGTTTAAGGTAAACTGCTGTGGAAGAGGGAAACTGAGCCAGTAAAAGTCTGGTTGAGATGGCTTATGTTTTTCTGGCCAAGTTTGCTAGAAGCAAGCTGGGTTTCAATAAACTAGCTAACATTCCATTCCTTAAGTGCCAGAGAGGTGTGGGTTAACTGCATTTGAAAGTCATTTTTCCTAGATTTATCCACCCAAGTTCTCTCCCCCTCAAGAATGAAGTAATGGAAAAGACGTGAGGATTCTTGCCCCACCTTCTCATTAAAGATGTGTTGTCAGGCCAATCAGAAGAAAGAAACGTGTAGGTATAAAAGGCCCAGCTGGCCCTTGCTCTGGGTTTTTTGGCACAAAATAGAAGGAAGCCAGTAAGATCCTTTTGTTAGTATGTTGCATACCTCTGCTAATAAAGGATACCTTGGAGAACTGCCCTTTGTTAAATTCTGGGGACCGCAGTGGAAATACCTGCTTTCAAGGCTACTAATGGCCTTCTTATTGCTCAGCCTAATGTTTTTTTTTTCCACTCTTCATCCCCTTTGTTCTTTCTCATTGTTCATAAGTTCTCTTTTCCTTTCCATTATAATATAGTCTCATGATAATTCTGAATATGCTGAATATATATATGTGTGTGTATGTGTGTGTGTGTGTGTGTGTGTGTTTCTATATGTGTATGTATATATACACACATATACATACACGCATACTTACTTACCAAGTAGTTAATAAACAAATATGTGAGAGATCTGTATATATATACCTTTACATAACAGAATTATCCAGTAAGACATTTTGAGATAGTCCTATATACTGTAGTGATATTAAATAGAAATTATATTTGGATAGGCTAAATAGCAATTGTATGTGGATGGCCACATTTGAGTATTGAATAAATTATCAGGCTAGAGAATTGGAGTCCTTCAAATTATTGGAACTACCACAGCATTCACATAAACACCATGAGAAGGAATTTCCTAGGAGGCATGGAAGAGAGGCCTCAGATTTGACTTTAGCTAGGTCTTTTCTCTCCTTGATCACTATTACCACTTCAGCCAGAAGAAGGCCTTGTGAGCTTTGAAAGGCCTGGCAGATTTTTCTCTTCCTCTCACCAAAATCATGGTATCATCCTCCCAGGATATGAATGGTTATAGGCAACATCTTCATATATTTCCAAGGAGGTACAGATACAAATTTACCATGCTTAAGGGGAAATTCTTGAGCACCCTATAAATGAGAGAAAAGAATTTCTAGTAATTAAGATCTATGATTTAACTTATTTATTTGTTTGTTTATTATTGTCATATTTACCCTAAGTGCAAGGACACTTTCTGATGGACTCTACATATTTGTGGGACAGTATACCACAAACATTTGAGGAATATTTTAGTATCTTATTCAAATAAATACTTTTTTTTCCCAAAAGCTGCTTAAGTCTGATTGACTAAATTGATTCTCTCTTGATGACTTTGGTAGAAAGTATACTGTTTGGGACTTGAGGCTGTAGCAATAGGAATTACCCCTCTCCAGTCAAGAGTGCCCTTAGAACCTTGAGGATGAGATGTAATCTTAATCTTTAATGCAACAGTCATCTGGGAGAGCAGGAATTGGAATAAAGTTCTTGAGGGGCTATAAAGTTTATATCAGGCACCTAGTAGCTTAGGGGAGGGGAAGTAATAACAGCCTTGGAATGAAACACTCTGGGATTAAAACTTAGACATGTGATTTCCCTGTTTGTTGAAATTAGTTGATACTTGTAAAAAAAAAAGTGCTTAGCACAATACCCAACAAATAGTTGTATGATATAAACACCTATTCCCTCCATTTCTTCTCCTTACTATTATCTCCTATATGCAAATAACCACAGATTCAGCATCTTCATTTTTAGAATGGGGGGGATAATTGTACAACATACATCACAGGATTGATGTGAGTAAAGTAATTATGAATTATTGCCTAAATTTATTATTATTATAGGTCAAAGACACAAGCTTGTAGCATATAGATAGGTGAGAACTCACAGACACCACATCTACCAAAGCGACCTTCTAAGTATTTTCTCTGACTCAAGTTTCTCCCTGCACAAGCCTATCCTTTACTAAACTGTTTAAAAAAAATTGATTTTCTTAAAATTTAGTTCTAACACTCAATTTTCCAGGAGATGATTAAACAATAATCTCATTCATCACATGCAGTGTATAGATTGTAAATTTTTGGCCTATGGATATGAGAAGACAGTGTTCATACCTACTCAAATGTTTTCTAATATTCAATAAATAATAGTCATACCGAGATTTTACATACTGAGTAGCTACCAGTCATCTAAGCTAACTTTAAAAAACACAAATAAATAAACATGGCTTGGTGTAGAAAATGCTCTGAAAATGCTTACTTGTTCTGTCTTGAATTTATTTATTTAACATATGCTTACTGAGCACAAAGATCATTCTCACAAAATCTTTATAGAGAGGAGAAAACAGTATGACGGATCAGTACCACCAGCTCTTCCTCCTCCTGCTTCTCTTCCTCCTTCTGTCGCTCTTCGTCTTTGTTATTATCTATCTACATACATATACATATATAAAAATATCTATAAACATGTACATAAATATATCACATATGTGTATGTGTATAAGCACACACACATACAGAACTGATTAAAATTTTACCTCAAATGAAAAATGGTCAAAGTATTAAAAAAATGAAGTTCTGAAATTAAGAAATACAAGCTAGCTATTGCCTGGGGTGAGGGTGGGGGAGAAGTGTCCAAATCACTAATAATTAGCAAAATCCAAATTACAAACTTTTTGTACCTATTAGATTGGCAAAGGCAGCTTTCCCAGCAAGATGACCATGTGACCTGTGAAATCATATTTCCTGTACCTTATATCATGAACATGATTTTATATGTGAATATAATCTACAAACTATCTTTCCATCTAGCTATCATTTATTTCTCCTGTTTCATTTAACACGCAAATAGCAGTAGATGTATGGTTGTCTAAATAACCAAGTCTTTTGATGTTTTCACTCATTATTCATTTGATGACTAATGTAACTATCCCTGAATTGTGTTTATACCTGATTTTTCTTTGCGGCATTTTCCAAATTTTAAGCACCAAACAAGGATGGAGTTGAAGAGCGGGAAAATAATAGGGCTACTAACTACTACAAAAAGACAGATGCCAGGGGTCATAACTCTAAAATGCTATCTCACAGAATTGATGAAAAAGCCAGAAAGTGCTATAGAGTGGACCTTCTCTTGAGTTTTCAGGTGAGTCTGCTACACTCCTGGAAGGGATGCTGAGAAGGATACTACTCATGCTTGTAGTCCAATGAGTTTTTCTGTTAAAGCACTAGACAGCCTGTATGCCAAAGAGATCATAAAAAAAGGAAAAGGAACCTCACGTACAACAAATATTTACAGCACTTCCATTTGTGGTGGCAAAGAATTTGAAATTTAGGGGACACCCATCGAGTAGGAAATGGCTGAACAGATTGTGGTAAATGGATGTAATAGAATACTATTGTGTTAAAAAAAATCGTAAGTGGGCATATTTCAGAAAAACCTGGGAAGACTTCTTTGAACTGATACTGAGTGAAGTGAGAAGAACCAGAGGAACATTGCTCACAGTAACAGCAACATTGTATGATGATCACACTCTTCTCAGCAATACAATGATCCAAGACAATTTCATGATAGAAAATGCTATTGACATCTACAGAAAGAACTATGGAGTCTGAATGCAGATCGAAGCATATTATTTTCACTTTTTTATTTTGAGTGGCCTTTTCCTTTTGTTCTGATTTTTCTTTGCCAATATGACTAATGTGGAAATATGTTTAACATGATTGTATGTGTATAACATAGATTGCTTGCTCTCTTGGGGAAGGGGATGTGAAAGAGAGAGGGAGAAAAATTTGGAACTCCAAATCTTATAAAAGTGAATGTTGCAAGCTAGCTTTACATGTATTTGGAAAAAATACTATTAGATAGAAAAAATAAAGTATTGGTTTGTTTTTTTTCAAACTAAAAAAATAAAATACTAGACAGCTTATGCATAGAGCTTAACAGAAGAGCCTGAGGACAGAGAGAGTGGTTTTTGCCTGTTTCCTTGTTTTAACCCTAAAAGTTTAGAACAGTGTTTGGCACATGGTAGGTATTTAATAAATGCTTATTGACTGACTGACAGATTTACCTAGTGATTGCAAGTGTTGAATGAATTCCTTGAAAATAGCATTGAGACAGTTCCTCCTCTTGAACTTGATATATGCTTATACCTGCATTGTATATTGTGTATATATGTATGTTTGCAGGTGTGCATCCTTTCACAAAAGTCTGAAGCCTACTGTCATACAAATAAAAAGAAAGCCCATTGAGAGAGTATGTACAGATTTAGAATTTGAAGGTAGTGAGTCAAATATATAAGAAATATATTCAGCAGATTATTAGTTTAAGCACCTAGTAATGAGACATCCTTTGTTTTCCTTCTTAGAGCTTATGAAATTCTTGTATGAAGCTGTCTTCTGGATTTTAAGGGTCAATATATTTTTTTTAAATATAGCTAACATTTCCTTCAGTAAAAAAGGATCATGACTACTGAAGAAGCCACCATCCTTAGGTGATTGTTTCTCAATCTAGATCTCTGTCCTTAGGTTTGTCTGATTCTCAGGTCAAATATAGACTTGGCATATTATCTAAATAACTAAGACTTATTATGTGATGCAGTCAGTCTTGACCCTCAAGACTAGAGTACAAATGCATTGTCAAATTAAAAAATATATACAAAAAACAGAAAAGAATCATCAATAAGTATCCATAGTAGCTAGCAAGGGAGAGAAAGAACCAAATAGTATGAGTTTTGTTATCTTAGTCATGCAGGATGCTAACAGTATGCAGATATACTGATATGAAGATATATATTTTATAAGTATAGGTTATAAACTGCTATCTAATGAATATTCCATTTTCTGTTTGCACCTAATTTCTACATAGGATAGAAATCAATATAACTTGTGATGTAGGAAATCTTACAATTATGGAAATAGGTTAATGATATAATGATATTTCAAGTTTCAATTTACTACTTAAGGTGAATATTCATTTAAAGAAAAGGAATAATTGCTGTTTCATTGCCAGCTTTAAAACAATTAATGTTCTAATGGCAAATGAACAGATCTCTTTTGCTTCATGGGAGAAACGTTGGTATAATAGATTTCCTATAAAACACCTGATGATGCAGAGGTTATATCTATATAAAAAAATGAACCCCAAAAGATTAATTTTGATCTAATAATCCCTTTGCCTGAAATGGTAAGATAATAGCCTAAAATGTTGAAGGTTGACTCATTTGGATAATTGTCCCCAATTACCCACTTTACTTGTCATATTTTGACAGTGTCACAGGGAGTAGGATTCTCTCATGTCCACTTTGGTCTCTTGTGGTAAGCTCTTTATAGCTACTTAGGCACCATGTAGTAAATGAGTGCTTCAATGCTTTTAATGATACACCAGTTGTCTGATAGAATGATGGAGGCTGAGTCATTTGCTACAACCTAGCAAAGACCTTTTTTTTAGACTTGGGATAAGAATAATTACTATTATTAATAAAACATTATCATTATTATGCTATAAGGCTTATAAGAAATTTTACAAATGTTTTCTCCTTTGATATTCACAGCTTGGTGAGGTAGTTACTAATATTTTCATTTTACAGATTGGGAAACTGAGGCTTTTATGAGCTCAGGGTTATGTAGTTGCAGATATGTGAAGTATGACTTAGTTTCAGGCATTCCTGACTGGCAGTATAGCAATCAATCCACTTGAACCTTCACATGGTTTTCCTTTATATTGACCATGCAGTCATCAGCATCAGCTTCAGCATTAACATCAGGAGCAATATCGACACAAAACAGCTTTAAATTTCAAATGAATACCCCAAAGTATTAGTGAACATTCAGAAAATAAGTTGCATCAGAACATAGCATTATTGTATACGAAACAGCTGCCCACAGTAGCCCAAATATCCCATCAAAACATTGAAAAATGAAGAACTGACATATCAAATACAGTTGATCTACAAGCTACGGAGTATTAAAAGCTTAAAAGATTGAGAGGCAGTGAAAGAAATCAACACCTTGTGAGAAGTGAGTTAACTACATATCATCTCTTTTAAAATGCCTTATACTGCAGTGTCCTAAATATGCTTTTAGTGAGTCTACAGAAGGTGACCATATATCCCAATAATTTAATTCAATTACAAAATTAGTAATTTTTAAAGTACCAGTGTATCAATCTCTAGAATATCATGAATTAAAAACCAATTGCAGGAAAGTGAATTTTCTTACAACCATGTTATCTGAACCACAAGAATATATGAGAACTAGATAATAATGATGATGATAATCACAATAATAGAAGGCTGAGCAATAATGGTTTTTAAATGTTATTTAGACTATCTTTAACATTTTCGCTACTCACAAAGCAGGAAAAGATTCTCAATATTTTGATATTAAATATGCTGGTCAAATTGAAATAATGGATGAAGTTGTTAGGTACAAATGTTGATCTTTTTCAGGAAAGAAACATGAATTATAAATCTATCAAATGGAGTTGTGGCAGTGCATGTCTTATTACATACTGGCATTATGAAAACTAATTTTCACAGAAGGAATACATTTAAAGTTATTAACACCTTCCCAATACCAGGATTAATGAACAGTTCAATACCAGTAAAATAGATAACAATTAATTTAGAAATTATTCAATAAGAAACTTACACAGTTTTAATTAAATGCTCAGCCCATTACTCTAGAGGAGCTATAAAATTATTAGTAACTACTCAACAACAACAAAATGATCAAAAATAATGACATGTTTTCAGAGGACATGATATAAGTTATACACTTTCAGAAATATTTCTAGTATGCTTCATATGTACCCTATCAAATAGCAAAGATCCAAGAGTGTAATCAAAGGAACATCCCTCAGGTGACAAATACATGAAACCAAAAACAAGGTCAAAAAGGAAATGTCAAAAGTGACTAAGTTAAGAGGATTGTTTAAAGAAATGATGAGGTTTAAGATAACTGTATAGGACCTGGTCATTGCCACCAGAAAGTATAGAAAGATTTTCTTTATGAAGCATGAAATTACAAGAAGAGAGAATGAGAGAAAAAAAGGAAAGAAAGAAATAAAGAAAGAAGGAAAGAAAGAAGGAAAGAAAGAAAGAAAGAAAGAAAGAAAGAAAGAAAGAAAGAAAGAAAGAAAGAAGGAAGGAAGGAAGGAAGGAAGGAAGGAAGGAAGGAAGGAAGGAAGGAAGGAAGGAAAAAGAAAAGAAAGGAAACAGACAATTTTTAAGTATCTATCTTGTTCCAGCCACTGTGCTAAGTACCTTATAAATGTGATCTCATTGGATCCTCAAAACAACCCTGTAAGGTAGAAGTTATTATCATATTCATTTTATGGTTGATAGAAATGAGGCAGGTCTCAGTTAAGTAACTTGGCCAGAATCAAACAGATAGTGTTTGATTTTGGATATGAAATCAAGTCTTCTTCCCTTCACATTCAGTATTCTATACATTGTGCCACCTACCAGAGAGAAGACAGACATAAATACATATATATATATGTATGTATATATATATATATATATATATATATATATATATAAAGAGAGAGAGAGAGAGAGAGAGAGAGAGAGAGAGAGAGAGAGAGAGAGAGAGAGAGAAATAGAACATCTATTTAAAAAAAATAGTAGACATCAGGTACTTTGCCAAACACTAGAAATGCAAATAAAAGCAAAAAGAAAAATAGCCTTTTGATCTCAAGGAGCTTCCATTCTAAAGGGGAAGACAGTACATGAAAAGGAGATGAAAGTCAGAGAAGGAGTGTATGTAGCATTAAGTAGTAGTCTGGGTAATAATGTTTGATCTAGGCTTTGCTAAAAATTGATAGAGACTGTATAGAATGTTATTGTAGATTGTCAAAATGTATAATCTGATTTAATAAGATTTAGTAATTAAAATGAAAACTACTCTGCATAATTCCACATAATTTATGAAATAAGACAATGAATTTCCATAATGCAAATATGCTCCAAATAAAGATGCCCTGAGAATTCAACAACAAAAAGAAGCTGTATTTGAACTAGAGAGTTATCATAGTCAAAATTGTTATCCATAATCACAGGAATGAATCATTGACATAAAAAATAAGATCAATATTCTAAATAAATAATGCCATACCAAAGACTCATGTTTATCTAAGCTACATGGAATGTAAAGCTCTCTAGATATAGAGACCTATTAGAAGACATCAAAGTTGTATGGGAACAGAGGTGACAGACATACATAGAATCTCACCTTTCTACTTGCTACTAAAATTCTGAAAAGCAGTAGATAAGTTCACATTTTCAAATATTTATTCAAGTAGAAAAGGAGTTATACACTTGGAAACTACTCTGCAGAAACATGATTGAGAAAGAATAATATGGGGGACCATTTCTTTCTTACTTCACAGAACTAGATAAAAACAATTAAATAATAGAAACATCTAGCAACTTATGCAGTCATTTCAGTTGCATCTGACTCTGTCTCACCCCACTTGGAGTTCTCTTGGCAAAGATGTTGAAGTGGTTTGCCATTTTTTTCTAGTTTATTTTGGAGATGAGGAGCTGAGGAAACAGGGTGAAGCAATTTACCCAGGGCCACACAGCTAATGCATATCTGAGGCTAGATTTGAATTTGGGAAGATGAGTGTTCCTGACTTCAGGTGTGGCACTTTACCCACTCTGCCATCTAACTGCCCCTAGTAATTCCTATTTTCAATCAAAACTTTTAAAACATTGACAGATTCCAATAATAAACAGATATGTATATCTACATATCCATATATGTATACATATATGTGTGTTATATAGGTATATACAAAGGTACAAATGCCCACACTGTATATATATATATATATATATATATATATATATATATATATATATATATATACATATTCTTGAAAATATAAAATGAATTACACAAATTCATTTAGGTTTTCTAAAAATCTAGCCTTGAAATATTTTAATTTTGAAGAAATAGTGATAGGCAATAAATAAATGCTATAACAATATATCATTGCTTATTGTTCATTTCAGCAGATTTTAATTTGCTTTCATCTCCATTAGTTAATTTGTTTTTTTGTTGAGTGTCACTTAACATGTTCTCCCTTTCCTCCGAAAGGATCTCTGATGGTAAAATGTTGCCTGTTCTCATATCTGTTCATTGGAACATTGACCTATTACTTTTGATTGCTCAAAAAAGTCAATTCTAATCCATTCTAAATTTATTTTTCCAAGGAGGAACTTGAATTATTCATACATTTAAGTGCAATGAATTTATTTTTTTTAATTTTTTAATATAAATTTATTTATTTTTAGTTTTCAACATTCACTTCCACAAGTTTCTGAGTTCCAAATTTTCTCCCCATGTCACCCCTTCCCTCACCCTAAAATGGCATGCATTCTGAATATCCCTTCCCCTAGTCTGTCCTCTCTTCTATCTCTCCCCTCTTCTCTTATTCCCTTCCTCTTACATTTTCCTGTAGGGCACGATAGATTTCTATACCCCATCTCCTCTATTTCTTATTTCCCAGTAGCATGTGAAAATATTTTTTTAACATAAGTTTTTAAAATTTTAGGTTCCAAATTTTCTCCCTTCCTCCCTCCCCACCCACTCTCATTGAAAAAGCAAGCAGCTCAACATATGTTATACATGTGCAGTTATGTAAAACAGGTCCATAGTATACATGTTGTGAAAAACTAACTCTATTTTCCTTAATCCTATCCTGCCCTCCTATTTATTCTATTCTTTCTTTTGACCCTGTCCCTCCTCAGAAGTATTTACTTCTGATAACTCTTTCCCAATCTGTCCTCCTCTCTGTCAACCCCCTGCTCTCTTGTCCCTTTCTCCCCCTATTTTCCTGTAGGGTAAGACAGATTTCCATACCCAAGTGAATGTGTATGTTATTCCCTCCTTAAGCCAAATCCTATGAGAATAAGATTCAGTCATTCCCTCTCACCTTCCCCTGCTTCCCTTCCACTGTAAGAGATTTTCTTTTCTGTTTTTTTTTTGTGTGATAATTTACCCCATTCTACCTCTCCCTTTCTTCTTCTCCAGTATAATCCTCTTCATCCCTTAATTTTATTCTCCAGATATGACCCTTAATCTTCAACTCACTGTGCCTCTATCTATCTATCTATCTATCTATCTATCTATCTATACATAATATATATTTTTTTCCTCAACTACCCTAATACTGACAAAGGTCTCATGAGTTATAAATATCATCTTTCCATGCAGGAATATAAACAGTTCAATCTTAATAAGTCTCTTATGATTTCTCTTTCCTGTTTACCTTTTCATGTTGCACTTGAGTCTTGTATTTGATAGTCAAATTTGCTGGTCTTTTCATCAGGAATGCTTGAAAGTCCTCTATTTCACTGAATGACCATTTTTTCCCCTGAAGGATTATACTCAGTTTTGCTGGGTAGGTGATTTCTTGGTTGTAATCCTATCTCCTTTGCCCTCCAGAATATTATATTCCATGCCCTGCGGTCCTTTAATGTAGAAGCTGCTAAATCTTGTGTTATCCTGATTGTGTTTCCACAGTACCTGAATTGCTTCCTTCTGGCAGCTTGTAATATTTTCTCCTTCACATGGGAACTCTGGAATTTGGCTATAATATTCCTAGGAGTTTTCCTTTGGGGATCTCTTTCAGGAGGAGATCTGTGGATTCTTTCAATTTCTATTTTGCCCTCTGGTTCTACTATAGCAGGGCAGTTTTCCTCAATAATTTCTTGAAAGATGATATCTAGGCTCTTTTTTTGATCATAGCTTTCAGATAGTCCAATAATTTTTAAATTCTCTCTCCTGGATCTGTTTTCCAGGTCAGCTGTTTTTCCAATGAGATATTTCACATTGTTTTCTAATTTTTCATTCTTTTGGATTTGTTTTACAGTGTCTTGATTTCTCATAAAGTCACTAGCTTCCAATTGCTCTATTCTAATTTTTAAGGAAGTATTTTATTCAGTAGTCTTTTGGACTTCCTTTTCCATTTGGCCAAATTTTCTTTTTAGGGCATTTTTCTCCTCATTGGCTTTTTGGTCCTCTTTTGCCATTTGGGCTATGCTATTTTTTAAGGTGATATTTTCTTCAGAACTTTTTTGGGTCTCCTTTAGCAAGCTGTTGACTTCTTTTTCATGATATTCTTGCATCACTCTGATTTCTCTTCCCAGTTTTTCCTCTACTTCCCTTACTTGCTTCTCAAAATCCCTTTTGAGGTCTTCCACGGCCTTGGACTGATTCATATTTTTCTTGGAGGCTTTGGATGTAGGAGCTCTGACTTTGTTGTCTTCTTCTGGTTGTATATTTTGATCTTCTTTGTCACCAAAGTAAGATAATATAGTCTGACCCTTTTTGCACTGCTTGCTCATGATCCTGGCAATTACTTAACTCTTTGTTAAGGTAAGAGTCTGTTTCCAATATGGAGAATGTACTGTTCCAAGCTTCTGGGGTTTATATAGCTGTTTTCAGAGATACTTGTAGGGACCCGTAAATTTTCAGCTCTTGTAAGGTGGTATGATAATGGGTGAGGTGTTTACTCCTTTCCTGGCCTGTGCTGTGATCTATTAGTGACCACAAGCACTCCTTTCTGTCCCAGAACTGTGAAGAAATTTTCCTGTCCACAGCCAGTATAAGCTCCACCACGCCAGGGCTCCTCTTCACTGCAGCACCGCTGTGCAGAACTGTGACCCAGATCCAAAAACGGGCAAAGCAAGAGATTCCTGCCTCAGCAGTGGCAAAGAGATCCCTGCAATCCCTTTCTGATCTGCCACTGGATTCCCCCTCACTCTGTGGGCCAGAAGCTAGGGAAGCAGCTGCCCCCCACCCAGTGCCATGCTCTTGGGAAATGGAGCTGAAACTCCACCTTCCTCTCTGAGCACCACAGAAACAGACTTTTCTCACTGACCTTCTAAGTTTTCTTTGGCATTCGTGGATTGAGGAGTCTAGTAACCACCACAGCTGCCCGTGATTCCGTCCTCTGAGGCCTCCTCCAGGTTCGCTGCAGCCTGGGGGCCCACACCAAGCTGTGCTGCACTCCCAGCCCTGCACGATACACCATTCTGATCAATCATCCACGTTGTCTTGGGCTGGAAATTTGTTTCACCCTGTCTTTTTGTGGGTTCTGCTGCTTCAGAATTTGTTTAGAGTCATTTTTTATGAGAATTTGGAGGGGTTTGGGGGAGAGCTCAAGCAAGTCACTGCTTTCACTCTGCCATCTTGGCTCCGCCCTCCAAGTGTAATGAATTTATATTTTCTGATTTCATTATTACTAAGGTTGTCAGTATAAATGTGATTTGGGCTCTTGAGTGATGATTAGGCCAATTCACTGGAGGTTAGATGAAATTATACATTTTATTTATAACTAGCTAAATGAATACTTATGAATGTTGTAAGACTGTTGTTCTTTAGAACTCATACCCCTCTTTCTACTATACTTCCACTAATAATTCAGGAAGGTAGTCATGGGCATGAGTATGAATACTTTTTATTTCTTTCTGATTAATAAGTCACTATAGACAAAAACAAAAACAAAAAAAAAGAAAACAAAAATTTCACCTACTATCTTATCTCTTGATCATTCTGACTATTCACACAATCTGGTCCTTAGACACCAAATAAAGTCTGACAACAATTCTGTGTTCAAAGTTTTTCTTTGCTAGTTAGATCTGGCCAGAGTTTTTACTTAGCTGTTATAATGTTCAAGAACTCTGGTTTAACTGTGTCCTATGACAATAAATTTATACAGGAATTTTGTGGAGCATTTTGAATTTTCCTATGAGATACTGCAAAGCAACCTATATTATTTTCTATATATACCTGGATTAAAATCTTTATGAAAGTGATGCTACTTTTAGCAATCAAACTGTACAGACTCTTTGATCCACCAATACCATTACCATGTCTATATCACAAGGAGATCATAGTAAAGGGAAAAGGACCTCTATGTGCAAAAAAAAAAATCTATAAATCCTCTTTTTGTGGTGGCAAAGAATTGGAAATTGAGGGGATGTTCGTCAATTGGGGAATGGCCCAAGAAGTTATTTTATGTAATTGGGATGGAACACTCTAACAAATGACAAGCAGGATAATTTCAGAAAATCCTAGAAAAACTTACATGCTCTGATGCAAAGTTAAGTGAGCAGAATCAGGGGAACATTATACAAAATATCAGCAACATTGTTCAATGATCAACTATACTTGACTTAGCTCTTCACAGCAATACAATGATACAAGATAAGTACAAAAACTCATGATGTAAAATGCTGCCCACATCCAAAGAAAGAGCTGAATGTAGATCAAAGTATACTATTTTCACTTTATTTTTTTCATTATTTTTTTCCTTTTGTTCTGTTTCTCATTTTGCATGTGACTAATATTGAAATAAGTTTCACGTTGCTACACATATATAATCCATATCAAATTGCTTACCATCTTAGGAAAGGGGGCATGGAAGGAAAGGAGGGAGAAAATTTGGAACTAAATATTTTATACATAAAAAGAATGTTAAAATTGTCTTTATATGTAATTGGAAAAAAATACATTTAAAAGAAAAAAGAAAGTGATGCTACTTTTAAAACTTCAACAATTATGGAGTTTTCAGTTAAAAAAAAGGTTTATTCTTGTAGCTTTTCTTCACTATGTTCTCCATCAATAAGTAAGGATTTTTATAATATGTAGGGAATATGGTAGACACTTTGTTGAATGAGTAAGTCACTTACTCATTCTCATTCCAAAGTAAGTTGAATGAGTAAGATACAAATAATGTGTAATTTAATCAGTTATAGAGTTTTTGAATTACTACACTAAATTCATCATTTGATTTCTGTTTTAGCCAGAAACTGGAGCTAATAGCTTCACTATTATGTCATCTGGAATTTGTTTGAGTGTTTTGTGTGATTTTCCTTATTTTGCTTTTATATAGACATGTGATTTCATTGTTGTAGGGAGTGCGCATGATGCAACCTCCTTCCATAAGTGCAGATTGGCAATTCAAAAGTTAAAATCTTAGTGAGTTGTCTTTAGTACTGAGAGATCAGGTATCTTGGCCAGAGTCATTTAACTAGTATATATGAATAGTAGTTTAATCTGGTCTTCTTGATTTTCTAAGGTCAGCTTTCCACCCACCACACCATGCTTTTTTTTTTCCATTGCATTACATGGCTGTCTCTTAAATTATGATAAAGTATATTACCTCATTACATTGTTTTCAATACCTTGCAATGATATGGTTATATTTTGCATTGCCTTATAGTACAATATTTTGGTTGAATAACTTTGGCTTCTAAGAATATTCTGCTAGATTTGAAAAAGGGAGTCATCTAATATCTAGATCCCCCTCCTCTTTAGATTGGAGCTGGAAATATATTCTATCAATTCCCTGCACCCCTCTCCCTTTGAATATTTGAAAAGCATAAAAAGTGTTCTGATAATCCAGAAATAGGATTAATGCTGACTGAAAATGTACTGGAATGACACACAATTTCATTCTGTGATTAGGAATCAAAATAAAAAACACTAAAACTGATCTAAATGTAATTGTAAGCTTTTTTCCCCCTAAACTTTACTGTGTTTGAAGTTACATATGGTTGGAAATTTTAGAATGTTTTCTTTAATCATCCTTAGATTATGGACTCCACATGGCATCAAAATAGATAAGTCAAAGGATAAATCTTTAAAACATATTTTAGCATATGTTCACATAATCACTGTCTTATCCCAATATGATTTATAAAACCATATCACAAATTAAGTATAAAAGATCATATCCCAAAGGATTGTAAATATGCAATAATTTTTGAAGACTTGCATTCATCTGCTTCACAGTGACCAATTTCATTTCAACTATATATAAAGAATATTACCAACATTTAAAGTTCTAAATAAAGTATTTTGGAGAAGAGTCAGAGTATGGTGGATGGTAGTCAACATAATAGAGTAGTGGACAGAGCAGTGCCCTAAGAATTAGGAAGATAACTTCTGATGCATACTATCTGTGCAAACCTGAATAAGTAAAACATTTATTGATCTAGAAAACTCTCAAATACAAAAAGTTACCTCCAAAATGCCAACTTACATTGATAGAAAGCATTTTCTCATTCAAGAGTTCTTTGGATCAATGGAATCACAGGTCCCACATCTATTTTCTAATCCTCATTATACATTATGAAAAAAAAAACACCTTTTCTAAAACTAACTATTAAGGGAGAAAAAGAGCCATTAATGTAGGAAAAGCTGATAGAGTCAGGAGACCTGGACTTAGCTTTCAGCTATGTAACTTACTACAAGTGAGTTTTTAAGGAAATCACAAACTCCCTGGGAATCACTTTATTTTCCCCCATTTATAAAATGGGTGGTTTTTAGACTAGATGAACTCTACATACCTCTTCTCAGTTGAAATTCTAAGATCCATTAAAATCAATATATTTTGCTGTAATAAAATTTATAATATTTGAAAAACAACTTTGAGCACTTTGGAAATGAAAAACAGCCTAATTTCACTTAATTTTGCCTATCCTTGCCAAGAAGAACAGCTTTCAAAGACATTTTAAAAACATAAGAATCACTTGTTGCCATTATGACATTTGGTGCAGAAATTAATCAGTTCCTTATACCAATGAAATCACAGGTCTGGCCCCTCTTCCTACCCCCTAATTAATCTATACTAGTAAATAATTGAAAAATAATTTTGCTTTTTGTGATACACATCTCATAAAGGTAATTGAAATGACACATAGGTAACCATAGAAAAATGTTCTGCATGTACTAGAGACAAAAGAAAACATTTAGTGAGTCATTTTACAGGTTCACTTATAATAGCTTTATATTTAGAAAGATTTGTTATTTCATAAATATCAATACATCCTCTGCCAATACAGATAACATATCCTAGGAGGAAGCACTGTGCACAAGAAAGAGTAGTAGGTTTTGGAGCTAGAAGATATGAGGTAAAAGCTAAGCTCTGCTACATAACTCTTTGTGTGATCTTGAGCAATCCCTTTAAACTCTATGATTTTCAGTTCCTCATGTATAAAATTAAGGAATTGGATTACATTATGTTAGTGATCTTTTTATATCTAAAGCTGGCATCCTATGATCCCCTCCCCCATGTTTTAATAGATGGTCTACATGGGTTATCATGACTAAAATACATATACAGGCTGATCCTCAAGATAAAATTTCAACCCCAGACAAATGCTCAAAGGTTGTCTTTGGTTTTACCATCCATTTTGCTCTAGTCACATGTCTTTTAGAAAAGCACAACTCCCAGAAAGATAAACTGAAGCATCATAAGTAAACTTTAGGGAAAACAACTACCATTTTTTAAAAGTACAGGTCATCTTAGACACAAAAAAGGGAAAACTCTGGAAATCTGAGAGAGTCAAAGGGGGGAAATGTTAGTTTTTCCTTTTTATCAAAGTAAGAGTAAAGATCATGTATATTGGGATATTTATTGAAAAAAATGCTAGAACAGGAGCTGGGATACTTGTATTACAGTTCTGTTACTATCAGTTACTTACTGTAGATCTTGGTTAGTCACTCAGTATCTTCATTAATGAAGAAAAAGGAATAGACTGAAACACTAATGAAGCATGGCTGTCAAGGATAGAAATGAAAATTTCTTGGAAAATTTGATTGCTTCTATCTGCAAGGACTACTTTGTGGATTAACTGACTATGGGTACAAATTTTGAAAGAATATCTAGGACTTCCGGGAGCCAAGACGGCAGAGTAAAAAGTTACTCACTCTCACTCTTCCCTATCAACCTCTGAAAACCCAGAAAATATCACCCCAGAAAAAACCCCTGCAACACTTGAACTAGAAGAAAGACGGAGAGCAGAAGCTCAGCATCTGAGCAAATGGGTCTCCTAGTGCCTCAGTAAAAATAAGGGAAGCAACACTACAAAAGGCCCCAGGCAGATAAATATCCTGAAGCATTCATCTGAAAAGAGCTGAAGAAAGCAACCTGAAGTCTTCCTAAAATCCAAGCCTTGCTCATTTCCAGCCCAACACCAGGTAAGCTGTGAAAACCTCCAACTGTCAATGAGGAAGAGATCCTTAAGCCCAGGTGGTAGAGCATGCAAACAATAACACCTGGACCTCCAAGTGCCTCAACGAGGGTGGGGGGAACTGGTGGACACCAGCTCAGAAAACCACCTGGTGCCTCGGCACTATACCTCAAAGGAATCTCCCAGTGCATTAGCAGAAACAAGGGAGATGGCACTGTAAGGGGCCCCAGGCAGATAAACAACCTGCAGCACCTATCTAAAAGGAGATGAAGAAAGCTAAAGGAAAGGAAAAGCAGGCAACCTAGAATTGCCTGAAAGTTCCAGCCTTGCTGATTCCAGCCTAACACAAGGTAAGGCTCCAGAAACCTACAGCCTAAAATTGCCAACATAAGAGGCCTCAGCTCACAAAGCCAGTGACCAAAACCTAGGCTCGCAAAACAAGAAACTTGGCTCAGTGCCCTCTGTTCCCCAACAGGAGAGCTCAATCTCTTTAAAGGCCAGGGAATAAAGAAACACCATGAGTAAAAAGAAATGTACCACAGATTCATATTATGGGAAGAGTGAAGGTCAAGATAGAAATTCTGAAGAGGACAACATTGTCAACAAACCCACATCTGCAACATCAAAAGGGAATATGAACTGTTCTGAAGCCCAAAAAGCCTTCTTAGAAGAGCTCAAGAAGGATTTTAAAAGTCTAATGAGAGAGGTAGAAGAGTCCTTAAAAAATACAATTGGCCAATTGGAAAAAAGTACGCTGAAGAAAACAAATCCCTTAAAATGCAATTGGCCAACTGAAGAAGGAAGTACAAAAACTAACAGAAGAAAACAATCTGTTAAAAACTAAAATTGGGCAAATGGAAACTAATGACCTTATGAGATAGCAAGAATCAGTCAAACAGAAACAAAAAAGTTAAAAAATGCATGAAAACATAAAATACCTTATAGGTAAAACAACTGACCTTGAAAATCGATCCGGGAGAGACAATTTAAAAATCATTGGACTACCTGAAAATCATGATGAAAAAAAGAGCCTGGACAGTATCTTTCAGGAAAACTTCCCTGAAGTCCTAGAGCCAGAAGGTAAAATAACCTTAGAAAGAATACACTGCTCACCACCTGAAAGAGATCCCAAATTGGCAAAGCCAAGGAATATAATAGCAAAATTCCAAAATTACCAGATGAAAGAGAAGGTGTTGCAAGCAGCCAGAAAGAAAGAGCTTAAATATCATGGAATCACAGTCAGGGTTACACAGGACCTTGCAGCTTCTACATTGAAAGACCACAGGGCATGGAATATGATATTCAGTAAGGCAAAGGAGCCAAGGATCAACTGCCCTGCAAAAATGAGCATGATTCTTTAAGGGATGAGATGTATATTCAATGAAATAGTTGACTTCCAAACCTTCCTCATAAAAAGACCAGAGCTCAGCAAAAAATTTGATCTTCAAGTACAAGATTCAAGAAAGACATAAAAAGAACCAAGACCTCTCCTGATAGTCTAGCCTCCAGGCATCCTACAGTGATGGTACTGTGGTTCTAGGGAAACACCGGATGATTCTCTTAGAAGCCTAGATGTTTCACCCTCAAGGGCAGCAAAAAGAGAAGGAGTGAAAGATGAATGTCACATTATCATACAGATGCAATTTTCTATCAAAGGATTTTCTGAAGCATTAAAAGTAAGCGCTGAAAGACCCATGAAGAGATAAGAGGCTACCACTTCCATGTATGCTAGGAATGGGATCATCAGAACTGTCTCCCAATCTTCATCCGCCTACCTCTTTCTTCATTTATCAACTATCATTACAATAATTCAAGTAATACAATAGAAAATAATTCAAAGAGATATGAGGCCAAGATGGGAATTCAGGTTATACAAGAAAGGGGGACAGTTGGGATTCCAAAGCAAAAGAGGGGTAGGGTTCCAGAACAGGAGATAACTGCTTTGAAAAGAAGGCTAGTTGAATAAAGCCAGAGAGATTTTTTGGGCTGTCATCATAGAAACCCAAAGGAGAGGGAAGAATCAATATTTTAAGGTCACAACCATGGAGATAGATTGAAGAGTGAAACTTAAATACTTCTGTTTTGAGAATCCTAGACAATATTGCAACAACTTGTCTCTGCTATTGTCTTACCTCTCCCTTCCCTTTTCTGGAATCTTCTGTGCTTGGAAATTTCCACAGCAAGAAACTCCTATCTTCCTAGTCAAGTGAACAAAATTCTAGATCCATAGAATGAAGACTTCTTAGAAGTCAGTCCTATCTAACCCAAAGTTCTGTTGAGAGCTAAAATTTGAGTAATGATTTGCCAAGTATAAGGCAGTGGCCTCTTACAGGAGCACATTGGATTCCCTCATACCAGGGCTTGAAGACCTTTGTGCCTGATTTTCAGATGACATTTCCTCCCTCATTTCTCAAATGAAGGTGACAGTTGCTCCTTTAGTTTTGTGAGCAAATGCTGTCCTTACTTCAGAAGTATCAGATGTTGCCCTAGTCTTGTGAGGACAGTTGTTGTCTTGCTAACCTTTCCTTGTTTTGTATTCTTTCCCTACTTATGCTCTCTTCCTTAGGTGTCCCAAGTTTAGCTACCTCATCTTTCATTATGTGAATTAAAATATACTTTCAATAAAGAACTATTGTTAAAAAAAAAGAATATCTAATAAGGAGTTTGAGACAAACTATCCTAATGGCAAGGGTGCCATCAAAGATTAGACCTCAATAAACCAGGAAGTTGACTATCATTCGCAAAATAATTTAAAAATCATTATATGTATCATATAGAGGAAATGAGGCAAGTATAAGTAATCCCAGAAATGTAATATAATTTAACAAGTTTTAATCTGCATTAATTAAAATAAAATATTTATAATTCCAAATTCTATCCCTACTTATGCCCCTCCCAGACCCATTGAGAAGGCAAGACATATGATATACATAATATTTATGAAGTTATGCAAGACATTCCACATTAACTGTTACCAGAAAACAAATTTAAAAAATTAACAAGAAAAAAAATAAAGTGGAAAAAAGACTTCAGTTTGTAGTCATAGTTCATCAGTTCTCTCTTCCTGGAGTTGAATACTCCCAAGAGGTAATCTTTGAGAAGGATCAGAATCCATTCTGTGTTGTTTCCATTTCTAGAACCATTTTTCCAAGCTCACACAGCTACTGAATTTCAGGAATCTAACATATAATCTGTCATCCAAGTACAGCCCTCCTTTCCATTAAACTATTGTGATCTCTACAGTTCTTTACAGTTTACTACCACCAGGGTGCTGTGCCATTAAAAAACTAAAAGAATAGAACTTATGCATTAGTCATTGTCTAATCTTGGAGAAGATAACCATCACTAACAAGAAAATAAACAAAATAACTGCATCAACAAACTAGCCAATCCCATTAAAATGAGAGATCACATCATTTACAAACACTAAAATAATACTTTTAGATTTTTTAAAACTCCTATGTCTTTTCATGATGACTACTTGCTAATTTAGCTGAGCATAGTTAAGAGGAATTAGACCAAATTTACTTTTTAGTTGCCTGACTAAAATTGATTATTTCTTTTACAATAGTTCTTTATATCTATTATCTTCATCTAAATCTTTTTGTGTTCTCATATGTATTTATGAGCATTAAACACAAATTCACACTTTCTGGCTATTTTAAATTATCAATATAAAAATAAACTTAATGTGGAACAAATTCCCTAAAGCTTTCTGCCAAGCCATTTAAAAAAATGTTTAGACTCCTCATTTCAGGTGTGTGATGTCTGGAATAAATTCAGTTTTGGCTCTTGACCTTTTTTTCTTTACTAGCTATGGAAACTGTGATTAATATGCCATGTGTACTTAATTCCCTAGCAATTTTTCTTATCATCAGGAGAACTATTGTGCAGTCCGTTTTCCTTTCTCTTAATGCTCTGAATTTCAACTTAAGAAGCTGTGTTTTTAAAGTTATTTTAAAAACTAAAATGTAGCCCTTTAGAATGGCTAAGTAGCATGATCAACATCTTAAATTGGTGGTTCTCAACTAATAAAACAAGACCTATTAGTGGATTTTGATGTATTACCTACTAGATATCCAACCTGATTTCTGCTGTGATACAATATGTCACAAGCACATATCAATTCTTTTCTGGGATTTCATATTGGAAAGGGACACAGGGGGTGTCAATCCTTTTTGTTGTTGTTATTGTTCTACATTGTCAATATTGCTTTCTGTGGTTTTTTTTGTTTGTTTTAGGCAATGGGGTTAAGTGACTTGCCCAGGGTCACACAGCTAATAAGTGTTACGTGTCTGAGGCTGGATTTGAACTCATGTCTTCCTGAATACAGGGCCAGTGCTCTATCCACTGCGCCACCTAACTGCCCTCAATATTTCTTTCTGATACACTTCATTTCAGGATTTCTGTGAAACAAAAAGTAACACCACCTCAACAAAAGTTTGGGGGTACGTGCCACAAAGTAAATTTTAGAATAAGGATTAAGATACAAGACCCTTTGGTTCTGTTCAGGAAGTTTCCAAATCAAGCATTTGGGTATGTGTATTTTCATACAGAGAAAATTTATTCCAAATTATAAGTAAACTAATGAAAATGAGTGCAAAAGACTTAGCCAAAATACATTATATACACAGTCTTTTCACTTGTCCATTTCCTGTGTTTAAAATGTACCCCCCCAACTATCTTCATAAAATTCCTCATTTCCTTCAAGGTACAGCTTGAGCATGACATTCTACACAAAACTACTCCTAGTCCCTCCAAGTAGTGCCCTCCCTCCCCACTACTTTATATTTAATTCTCTTGCATTTATATGAAATATATGCATTCTATAATTCCTTATATATTTATTTACTGTCTTGCAAGACATATTATAAGGATTTTGAGGGTGGGAATTCTGTCATTGTTTGGCCCTTGTATCCTCAGTTACTAGCAGAATGCCTGGCATATTGATTAATTGATTAATATTTTGTATATGCAAATGTGTATATGTGTATGGGTATACATATATATATATATATATACATATATGCATATATATATTTGTAAATCACATATGTTAAAAAGATTAATTTTGGTCAATATTTTCCTGTGCATTGATAAAACCATGACTATTTCTACATTAGGTTTAAGGTGTAGACCTGTGTTTTATCTAATACAAATAATTCTGAGATTAGGAAGCCCAAGCTTATCAATTCAAGTCAGTGTCATCTCTTCAATTTGCCATCTTTGAGAGGGTCATATAGCTATATGTCAGAAGAAGGACTCGGAAATGTTTTTTTTTATAATTTTTTTATAATTTTTTTATAGTCTCTATGTTTAAAATCAAGAAGTGAGCTTAAGAAAGGGAGAAAAATGTATACACACACATATATACACACACACATATATCTATATACTCACACACACCTATATGTATTATTAATTTGGCTACAAGGATAGAGCAGAATTCTGTAATTATTTATTGAAAGCAATCAATTAATAATACTTTGTGAACATGAAAATGGAATATCTGCCATCTTTATAATCATCACCCAATCACAAATTGCAATTCAACTTTAAATTTTTTATCAGGGTTTGTTTGTTGCTTCTCCAGCTTGCTAAATACTTACTCTTCCCTGACATTCTATTCTGCCTAATAGTTTTCAAGAATAACTCTTCTCATCATTCTTCTGAAACCTGAACTACTCCTTGAAGATATTCAACTTTTAGAGCACTTAGATCCATGAAGAATAGAAAAAATATATATTTTTGTTTGAGTTTTTCCACATTTGAATTACATTGTAAGGGAAATAATTAGGACAAGAAGCCTAACTCAATCAGTGATTATATGTATAAAACAATGTGTGCATTATATAGTATGCAATGGTAAGGGGGGAAATGACTATGTGTATTTGTATATTTTTTTCCTAGTTTTTCTTCATTGGGTGGATGGAAAATTTAGATTGCTAATGATTAAGTAGGAATATGATAGAAGATCCAAACCAAGGAAACACCAAAAAGGCTTCCTGAGGTTTTGATAATTAGTATAGTATTCCAGAATAGATTCAGGTCATAAGAATCCCATAAGCCAATTTCAAAAGAACCTGGGGTGATATAAAAGAAATTATTGTATTTGGATAACACAGAGATGTAAGATACTATGGATTGGGTTCCTAGCCCTGAATCTTCTGGGGCCAAATTAGTTCTTGAGAATGCAAAGTTAATAATTAATTTAGAAAACTTTACTGTTGACCTTTTTGGGACTACATAATTTTATTTTGTGAATATTTCTAATTACCTAACTGATGCATTATCCTTGAATTTTTATATATTCTTTGCTCTTGTGAATAATAAAAAAAATATACAATTGTGTCTTGCAGTGCATAGCAGACAGATATATGATAGGAAAAGGGGAACAGATGGTGAAATTAACCATGAAATCATGTTTATAGTGACAGAAGAAAGAGGATAGATATTTGAGGGATTCATTTGCTGCAGATCACTGTACCCAAGGAGTAAAATAGGTTCAGGGATCTAGAAGTTTAGGAGTCTGAAACCCTCCATTGTCAATCAGTAAAGTTTACAAAAAAGCAATATATCTATGGCAGCGTTTCTTATATTAATTTTAAGAAGTTCTTATCCCTAGCAATATTACTGAAATCACAATTGTATAATTGTAAGTCACCTTAGAAACAATCTACTCTAATTCTTTCATTTTACAGTGGATATTGAGACTCAGGTAAGTTGTGAGTTGAACAAGATATGACAAGTGCTCAGTACCAGAGCTCAAATTCAAGCCAGGTTCTATGATCATCAATTCCGCACTGAAAATTATATGCATACATACACACACATATACATACATACATTTACATATACATACATACACACAAATATATACATATGTGTGTGTGTATACACACATATATATTTAGATATACATACATACACACAGAAATATATACATATATGTGTGTATATACACACACACACTCACATGTCCATATATACACACAGAGATAGCTATCTAGATAGACACATTTTGTTCAAGTCACAACTTTTGAGTTTCAGTATCTTCTGTAAAGTGTCTGTGTATATACACAAACACATTTACACACATATATAATATAAACACATACCTTTGTATATACTATATAACTATATATGAATACATATGTGTATGTATATGTATATATATATATATATATATACATGTATGTATGTATATGCACACACGCTCTCTGTATCTAGATACGTATACGTCCAATACAAGTATTATATCTCTGTATGTGTACATTGTACCATATCTTAATGATACTTAGCTCATGACTAAATTCATTCACATTATGGCATTTTGTATGAGAATTGTTTTTCTATCTAATACATTAATACAGTGCTATCACACAGCTAACTTATCAGACCTAGCTCCGAATAGTGTTTTATTCTTACCATAAATCAAAACTAATTGTAAAGGGACTTTCTCTATTATTGCCACAAAATTGCATGAGTTTTTTTTTTCTTTTAGTTCCTTAATTTATCTGTATCTAAGCTTCTTGATTGATAAGATGAAATGGTTGGCATCAATGATATCCAAGGACCCTTCTGGCTCTAACTTTTTATGATTCTAACATAACTGGCTTCAATACCAGAACATCTTCACCAGACTATTCTTCCTGATGGAGAGAATGTTGACTGAATCCTGAAGGTCTTTCTTTGGGGCAGTGTTTGTGGAAGAGATTGAGAGAAGAGAGATATTCTTCTTCCTAGTTCAAGAGATTCTATTCTCTTCCCTGGAGAGATAGATTGAGACAGAGAGAGACAGAGAGAAAAGAGAAGAGAAGAGAAGAGAAGAGAAGAGAAGAGAAGAGAAGAGAAGAGAAGAGAAGAGAAGAGAAGAGAAGAGAAGAGAAGAGAAGAGAAGAGAAGAGAAGAGAAGAGAAGAGAAGAGAAGAGAAGGGAAGAGAAGAGAAGGGAAGAGAAGGGAAGGGAAGGGAAGGGAAGGGAAGGGAAGGGAAGGGAAGGGAAGGGAAGGGAAGGGAAGGGAAGGGAAGGGAAGGGAAGGGAAGGGAAGGGAAGGGAAGGAAAGGAAGGGAAGGGAAGGGAAGGGAAGGGAAGGGAAGGAAGGGAAGGGAAGGGAAGGGAAGGGAAGGGAAGGGAAGGGAAGGGAAAGGAAAGGGAAGAGAAGAGAAGAGAAGAGAAGACTTTGGGGAATATCAGACACAGAGAACACACATACTTCAGTTTCAACAAACATGTTTCTGATTTCCAGCTTTTCCTCATAGGGGCTTCAGGGAATTTCCTTTTGTGTGAGACTGGAGATGCTCTCTTTGTTGAGCTGGGCCACCTCATTCTTCGTACAAGACTCATCCACTCTCTATTCTAATCTGAAAAACTTCAATAATTTCTGTTTGCTATGTGCTTGGATTAATAGGTTTATTCACTATTCACTACTTGTCAAGGTATTTTAACATTTAATGGGAAAGGGTTAATCCTTTGTATATAAGCTCTTTTCCCATGTAATGGACAAAACCCAGGAAAACAACTTGAAATTACTCATTTGCCTTAGCCTGTAAATAATGAAGCGTGCAGATAGATATACTTCTAAACCAATACGCCTTCTCTGAGGAGAGCAGTATGGCCAGCCTCATGGCTTCTTCTGCTTCTCCCTTTCAGGAGAGAATGAAAATTTCCCTGGGAGAAGAGGGCAAGATTCCAGAGATATCAATTCACACATCCTCACACGGACATGCATATAAACTACATGGGCAGTACACACACACACACACACACACACACACACACACACACACACACACAGATACATACTCACACACACTCTACATTAAGATTTGTCGCTATTGTGATTATTTCAAAGAATGGGTGACAGGCTCAAAAACATCTAAAAGAATGGCAACATTGTTGAAGTAAATCAACTCCCACTTTGTCTAGATTGAAAGACAATACTCATTTGGATATATAAGCCCTGGCATATTTGCCAAAAACTCAATGATATTACTTGTTAGTCACACATCATATTTCAAGAGCCACATAGTTTCCACGCAATTTGAAAACAGGTTTTTGCTTTTTTATGCCTCCACTGTATCAATATTCCAGTAACAACTTAGCAGGCAATTTAATATCAGCCTGCACTCTAAATTGAGGAAATTCATGTTAGTATTTCACGTTTATAGTTCAAGTATTTCAAATCTATTAAAAGCAAAACTACTTAAAGTTAAAGACTTTACCTTTTCTATCCTTTATTTTCCCTGGTGTACTATTCTCCTTTTATCCCATCAGAGTGGAGGTACTCAACATTATTTCCCTTTTCTTTCTAATTGATTCAGAAGGAGCTTGATTTCTGATCTGACAGCATGTTGCCATGAGTGACTCTTTGTTTTAAGGTGCAGTTCATTTTGTCTATTTTTTTTTTTTGAGTATTGAATACAGAAATTAGCAAGTTGGTGTTAGTCAATGATCAGAGAGTCAGAAGATGTGGATATATTTTTGCCTAGCTATGTGATCATGGAAAAATGAAGATAATAAATTTTCTCATAAGCAGAAGGAAGAGTTTTCCAATGTTCCTCCTAGTTCTAAGACAAGAAAGGCTTAATTTTAAAGACACAGTTCACTAATAACTTTGAATAGCTTCTCACAATTTAAGTCAGATGATGGGAATTTTGAATCCTCCATGGACAATGTTGAGATTCCTGGAACCTTTGCTGTGTCCTGAAAAGATCATATATACCCAAACTGTACCTTTTATTTCAAATAAATGTGTCAGGAACCCAGTTCACATGATCTTCAGACTTGGAAGAGAAGGATTCTGGGCATCCACTTATATCTAGGAAAAATAGCCTCATCTTTTAGTCTCTTTGGAATATATTAGAGTCTCATATCTCATTTTCAGTCCATCACTCCTTTTTTGATATTTTATCAGGACTCTCATTCTCCACATAATCTTTTCTTTGTCATGCTCAGTTCTTGCTATCCTTGCCTCCCTCATTTCTCCTCCTCATCCTATTTTCTCTGCCTCTTCTGATCTATTACAACCCCTGCTGAGTGTCAAAGCAAGAGAACTGAATAAGGAAAAAAGAAGTCACTTTTCCTTTATTTTTCCATTTCTGGTAATACAACCATCATGACATTGTAATAAGAAAGAGTTCTGGGTCCCAGGACCAGAGTACAAATTCTGATTTTCCTGATTTTGATCTATGTGATACCGTGCAAATCACAATAACCTTCCTAGACTTCAATTTCTTCATCTAACAAATGAAAGACTTGTATTATCTAGTCTCTAAGATTCTTTGTAGTTCTAGATCTATAAGCATTTACCAATTTTAAAGTCATTAACTTATTGCTCAATTGCATCCTGGAAATTGTGTATGGAATAATAAACATGTTAGTCTGTTTTGTAAAATATTATTTTACACATAAAATTTGTTATTTGTTTGTTTTGTTTTGTCCAGCTGAAAGAATTCAGTTTTCTCCAAACTGTGTTGCAGTGCTAAATTGCTCCAAAAATGAGCAACTCATCTGCAACTTTTATGGTTTTAGAGAGTTACCTGAGGCAGTAAGATGGGATATAACCATATACTTACTTAAATTAAATCTAATAAATCAACAAACAAAAAATAATTGGAGTGTAGTAGAGTGTTTTAACTGGAGTCAAAGAACTTAAATTCATGATCTAGATCTCCCACTTTCTTCTTTACCTGATGAAAGTCACTTTACCTGGTGAAAGTCTGGGTCTCACTTTCCTTGTCTGTAAAATGAGAGTTGGATTAGATAAACTCTAATGTCCTTTCCAGTAGTAAAACTCTTTTCCAACAGTATTTGGTGCTTTTGTATCCTGAAATAAGACATTTATTTTTATTAAAATTAGTGAAGGGTTTGCATATATTATTAAGATAGGAAATTAAGAAGTTCAGGTGAAAATGAGAGAAAAACTCATACTTCCCTACTTATGTCCCTGTTATTCTGCAGTACCAGACTAAAAGTTCTTTGTGAGTAGGAAACATGACCTATTCATTTTCATACCCCCTACAACTCCTAATATGTTCATTTGTACTTAATATATTCTTAATGAATGTTTACAGAATTATTTTTTCTGAATTTATGCTATCATTGAAGAAAGATTTTTGCCATCTTATCAGAATACTAAATAGTATAATCCTCCAGTAAAAAGAAATCAATGTTATATGAACACTAAATTAATAATAAAAAAGTGAACAGTAATATATTAACTTTTTATTGTTCCTTGTACCTAACATAATGCTTTGCACAGTGAGAAATCAAATAAAAATGTTTCCTGAATTTTAAAAACAATTGGATCATTAAAATATGTAATTTTAAGCGTATTAAATATATTCAATTAAATGTCTCAGCTTGCACATTGGCCTTGATTTTCCATTTAATCTTCACAAGAATCCAATGAGGCACAATAGGTATTATAGAATTCTGCCCATTTCTTTGGTTAGGAAACCAAGACTCAGAGAGTTTAAATGACTGCCAAAGAAGTATCTGTTATTGATGATCTCTAAAGTTATTTCAATTTCAATAATACAGTGATTTTGTGACTTAATTACCCAGTTCATAAGGCCTAAAGTCAGCATGAGAACCCAGGTTTTCTAAATAGGAGTTCAGTTCTTTTTGTTGTTCAACACTATCCTTACTCTAGATAATTGATTGATTGTTTCATAAGAGAGAAGGATAAAGTAACATAATCAAAATGTTTATTCCTGAGAAGAAACTATCTATGTTAGAATAAAAGAAGACAAAATTAGATCATTTTTATCATGTTATCTACTATAGCCTATGGATACTATTGTGCTGGGATTGTTTGTGATGCGTAAGATTTTAGTAAGTGCTCAGAATAGAAGTGGAAAATGCAAAGTGGAATAAAATGAATAAAAATATCAGTTTTCAACATTCAATATCCTCTTCCTGAAATTAAAAGAATAACACATTTAGTTGATGAAGCCTGTGGCAGCTGGCACATTCCAACTTCTTTAATACTTAAGTTTCTGTGAACAATAGCGACTTTGTGAAAATCTGAACATTTTGAAAAGAAAATAGAATCAGTGAATCAAAAACATATTTTGAAGACTGTATATTGGTAATAGAGCAATTACCAAGGAATGGCTTATTAATTTCAAAATAGTTTCTCACAAGGAATAAAGCCCTCATAGAGGTATAATGAGGAATTTTTAAAAGACTTGTTCTAAAAGAGAAAGAAAAATAAGCCAACAAGATTATAAAAGCATCTCTAATAGTACATCAATTAGCTAGAAGAATTGACTGGACAATATACAGCCAATTAAGGAGATTCAGGAAATGAACCATGTATTGGTACATACTAGACAATGGTTATAAAAAGTTATCCCTTCTTAAAATTAGCACAGTTACGTGCAAGAATAATTGCTAATCTATATAGCCATTGCTAGAATTTATTATCTGTCAACTAGCATATTGACATAATTTTGTGTAAGAAAACTGAATACAAACTAGAATGTGGTGAAAAGCAGTAAAAATCCTAACAATGTTTTTCCAGGTCTTATGATGATTTGAATTCAGTCAGTTGCTAACTATTGTTGATTCTAACAATATAATATTTCTAAAGTTTGTATCTTCCTTTCTATTATGTATACAAACACCCTGTTATGGACTTTATATATTATCTGCTTAAACTACTGAAATCTTTTCCTCATCAGTCTTCCTGGCATAAAGTATCACCCCACTCCAATCTATGATTCAAGTAACTGCCAGAGCAATTTTCCTTTTGCTTACATGAACTTGGAGAAGCAATAGAGATAAAAGCTTCCTTCAAAGCCAGAAAGATTGTGGTTCAAGATCTGTTTCTGATACATTATTGCTAAGTGGCATTGGGTAAGTTTTTTAAGTTTGAAATTACTCTTAAAGACTAAATTGTCACAAAAGTACCAACCTGAATTGGTAGATTGATAGAAATAGCTTCCCAATCTGAGGGTATTCTGTATCTATGAAACCAAGACCAAAAAAAAAAAAAACAATTGAAGGAATTAGAATCAGACGACTTTATAGCATACTTAGAGAATTCTAGAGAATCAACTAAAAATAATAAAAAAAAATACTTTAGCAAAGTTGTGGGTTATAAAATAAATTCACATAAATCGTGAGCATTTCTATATGCTACCAGCAAAACCCAGTAGCAAGAAATAGAAAGAAATCCTATTTAAAATATCTGGCTACCATATCAAATACTTAGAAGTCTACTTGCCAAGAGAAACCCAGAAACAATATGAACACAATCATAAAACACTTTTCTCACAAATAAAGTTAGACCTAAGGAAATGATGAAATATTAATTACACATGGATAAGCTGGGCCAATATAACAAAAATGACAATTCTACCTGAGTAGGAATTATTTTATAGAGCTAGAGAAAGTAGTAACAAAACTAATCAGAAAGAAAAAAAAGAGGTCAAGAATATCAAGGAAATCATGAAAAAAATATGAAGGAAAGTGACCCAGCAGTACCAGATTTAAAACTATAGTACAAAGCGACAATTAAAATACAATTTTACACTGGCTAAGAAATAGAGGCATAGATCAGTGCAATAGATTAGGTATACAATATACTAATAAATGACAGTAGAATTCTAGTGTTTGAGATACATAAAGATACATAAAGATACATATAAACTCACAATTTTACCAATAAATTGCTGTGAAAACTAGAATGCAGTTAGGAAAAAGTAGGCAGAGAACAAAATATCATGCCCTAGGCCAAAATAAGGTAAAAATGAATAAATTATTTAGACATAAATGGTGAGATCATAAATAAATTATGGAAGCACGGAGAAAAAAAAAACAACATGTACCTGTCAGATCTATGAACAAGGGAAGTGTGAATGACCAATAAAGAGAGAGGATCATAATTGGTAAAATAGATAATTTTCGTTACATGAAACTATAAAGTTGCATTAACAGAACTAATGAAGCCAAAATTAGAAGGAAAACAGGAAACTGAAGAAAAATAAATAAAGCAAATTTCTCTTATAAAGGTCTCATTTTTAAAATATATTGGAAACAAAGCTAAATATATAAAAAGAATATAAAACTCATTTCCCAATCAATAAAGGAAAAAAAATACATGCAGTTTTCAGAAGACTTCAAATGTGTCAAGAATCATGAAGAAAATGCTCTCAATCACTATTTTTAGAGAAATACAAATCAAAACAACTCTGAGATACCACTTCACACCTACCAGATTTGCCAACATGACAGAAAAGGAAAATGCCAAATGTTGGAAGGGATATAGAAAAAATTGGTACAATAATGTACTGCTGATGGAATTGTAAACTGGTCCACTCATTCTGGAGAACAATTAGCAACTATGCCCCAAAGGCTATAACCATATGGATACTCTTGGACACAGAAATTCCATTACTAGATCAATGGACCAAAGAAATCAGAGAAAAAGGAAAAGGACCTATTTCTACAAAAAATGTTTATAGCAGCTCTTTTAGTGGTGGCAATGAATTATAAATCGATGGGAAGCACATCAGTTGGAGAGTGGCTGAACAAATTTTAGTATATGAGTATGATGGAACACTACTGTGCCAAAATAATTTACAAATAGGATCATTTAAAAAAAACTGGGAAGAATTACATGAACTGATGTAAAGTGAAATGAGTAGAACCAGGAAAACATTGTACACAGTAGCAGCAAAATTGTAAAAATGGTAAATTGTGGAAGAGATAGCTATTCATATCGAGACAGTGATCCAAGATAGTTTGAACAATATTATTCACCTCCAGAGAGAGAGCTGATGTACTTTAAGTGTATATTGAAGCATACTATTTTCACTTACTTAATTTTTCTTTTTTCAGGGTTTTGCTTTCTTTTACAAAGTGGCTAATTTGGAAATATGTCACATAAAACTTTATATGTGTAGTTAGTATTATATTATTTGCATTCTCAAGGGATTGGAAAGTATGAGAAGGAGAAAGGGATTTGGAACTCAAAATTAAAATAAAAGAATGTTTACTTTTTTGAAAATGCAATTGGGAAATATTTAATGAAATAAAAACATACTAAAAAAATAAGCAAATACCTTTCTTCTTCCATTCCCATGGTCATCTCACGAAACTCAAACAAAAATCAATGTAGCGACACAAAATTTCCCTTATTTATCCTTGTTATATTTGCATTGGTATAGATTTAAGTAATTCTATGCATATTTAATTCATGATTTGTGGAGTACACTCTTCTAGTACACGAGTAGATCAATGATCTCATTACATTTGCCATCTCAAACATTTCTGGATACCTTGTCTTCCTTTATACAACCATAGAATTACAGATTTAGAATGGGAAAGAATCCTAGTCAAAATCCCTCATTTTATAGAGCAAAGTGTAGCTAAGAGTTTAAGTTCTTTGTCCATGGTTACAAAACTGGTTAATTCCTAAGGCAGGATTCAAACTCAGGTCTTCCTGAATGCATGCTCAACACTTTCCTTACTGTTACACCTAGCTGCCTCACAATCTTACACATCTGGTAGTAGCAGGAGATAATTTCCCTTCTACTGGCATTTGGGGAATCTAAAGTTTCTTGATTATAAGGAGTGTTTATCATCATTAACTACAATTTTTGAGACAATATTAATATTACTGCAAACTTTGCTACTATCTAATTATTTTATGGGTATAATAATCTAACCCAATTTATCTTCTAATATACAGGAGAATCTTAGTGGGTTGTTTTTCTTCTAATCTAAACTTTCCAACCTCCTTACACATATTTACCCTTTTTATGGCTCCTGCCATTCTCTTACAATTTAACCTCTTGGCTACTAAGATAACACTTCCAATGAAAGTACTGTTTCATATGGCAGGCCATTATTTTGTTTTTCAAGTTGTGAATTACTTTTTTTCTTTTTTTAATTTATGTATTTTTAATTTTCAACATTCACTTCCACAAGATTTTGAGTTCTAAATTTTCATACCATCTTGCCCCTCCCCCCACCCCAAGATGGCATGCATTCTGAATACCCCTTCCCCTAGTCTACTCTCCCTTCTGTCTCTCCCCCATCTTTCTCTTATCCCCTTCTCCTTTTATTTTCCTGTAGGACAGGATAAATTTCTATACTCCACTTCCTACATTTCTTGTTTCCCAGTTGCATGTGAAAATATTTTTTGAACATGTATTTTTAAAACTTTGGGCTACAATTTTCTCCCTTGCTCTCTCTATACCCACCCTCATTGGAAAGGCAAGCAACTCAATACAGGTTATACATATGCAGTTGTGCAAAACACTTCCATAGTAGTCATGTTGTGAAAAACTAATACTATTTCCCTTAATCCTATTCTGCTCCCCATTTATTCTATTCTTTCTTTTGACCCTGTACCACCTCAGAAGTGTTTGCTTCTGATCATCCCCTCTCCTAATTGGCCATCCACCCTATCATCACCCTGCCCTTTTGTCCGATTTCCCTTCAAATTTTCCTGTAGGGTAAGGTAGATTTCCATACCCAATTGAGTGTGCATGTTATTCCTTCCTTTAGCCAAATCTGATCAGAATAATTTTCGCTCATTCCCTTCTCACCTTACCGCATATCCCCTCCACTGTAAGAGCCTTTTCTTTTCTGTTTCTTGTATGATAATTTACCCATTCTACCTCTCCCTTTCACATTCTCACAATATAATCCTCTCTCACCACTTAATTTTATTCTCCAGATATCATCCCTTCATCTTCAACTCACCCTGTGCCATCTATCTATCTATCTATCTATCTATCTATCTATCTATCTATCTATCTATCCATCTATCCATCCATCTATCTATCTATCTATCTATCTATCTATCTATCTATCTATCTATCTATCTATCTATCTATCCATCTATCCATCCATCTATCTATCTATCTATCTATCTATCTATCTATCTATCTATCTGTCTATCTCTATCTCTCTATCACTCTATCTATCTACCTATCTATATTAATATCTATATATCTACACACATACATACAATTTTTTACCTCCAACTACCCTAATACTGACATAGGTCTCATGAGTTAAGAATGTCATCTTTCCATGCAGGAATGTGAACAGTTCAACCTTAATAAGTCTCTTATGATTTCTCTTTCCTGTTTACCTCTTTGTGTTCCCTTTGAGTCTTGTATTTGAAAGTCAAATTTTATATTCAGCTATGGTCTTTTCATCAAGAATGCTTGAAAGTCGTCTATTTCACTGAATGACCATTTTTTCCCCTGAAGGATTATACACAGTTTTGCTAGGTAGGTGATTCTTGGTTGTAATCCTATCTCCTTTGCCCTCCGGAACATCATATTCCATGCCCTGCAGTCCTTTAATATAGAAGTTGCTAAATCCTGTGTTATCCTGGTTGCGTTTCCACAGTACTTAAATTGTTTCTTTCTGGCAGCTTGTAATATTTTCTCCCTGACCTGGGAACTCTGGAATTTGACTACAATGTTCCTACAAGTTTTCCTTTGGGTATCTCTTTCAGGAGGAGATTGGTGGATTCTTTCAATTTCTATTTTGCCCTCTGGTTCTACTATATCAGGGCAATTTTCCTTGACAATTTCTTCAAAGATGATGTCTAGGCTCTTTTTATGATCATAGCTTTCAGGCAGTCCAATAATTTTTAAATTCTCTCTCCTGGATCTATTTTCCAGGTCAGTTGTTTTTCCAGTGAGATATTTCACATTGTTTACTAATTTTCCATTCTTTTGGATTTGTTCTACTGTGTCGTGATTTCTCATAAAGTCACTAGCTTCCAATTGCTCTATTCTAATTTTTAAGGATGTAGTTTCTCCGGTAAGCTTTTGGACTTCCTTTTCCATTTCTCCAGTTTTTCTTTTTAAGACATTCTTCTCCTTATTGGCTTTTTGGACCTCTTTTCCCATTTGGGTTAGTCTATTTTTTTAAGGTGTTATTTTCTTCAGTATTATTTTGGGTCTCCTTTATCTAGCTGTTGACTTACATCACTCTCATTTCTCTTCCCATTTTTCTCTCTACTTCTCTTACTTGATTTTCAAAATCTCTTTTGAGCTCTTCCAAGACCTGGGACCAATTCATATTTTTCTTGGAGGCTTTGGATGTAGGAGCTCTGACTTTGTTGTCTTCTGGTTGTATATTTTGATCTTCTTTGTCACCAAAGTAAGATAATATAGTCTGACTCTTTTTGCACTGCTTGCTCATGATCCTGGCAATTACTTAACTCTTTGTTAAGGTAAGAGTCTGTTTCCAATGTGGAGAATGTACTGTCCCAAGCTTCTGGAGTTTATATTGCTGTTTTCAGAGATACTTGTAGGGACCCATAAATTTTCAGTTCTTGTAAGGTGGTATGATAAGGGGCGAGGTGTTACTCCTTTCCTGGCCTGTGCTGTGGTCTATTAGAGAACACAAGAACTCCTTTCTGTCCTGGTACTGCGAGAAAGGTTTCCTGTCCACAGACACTACAAGCTCCACAGTGCCAGCACTCCTCCTTACTCCAAGACCCCCATCCAGAACTGTGACCCAGATCCAAGCAGGGACAAAGCAAGAGATTCCTGCCTCAGCACCAGCAGAGAGATCCCTGAAATCCCCCTATGATCAGCCACTTGATTCCCCCTCAGTCTATGGGCCAGAAGCTCAGGAAGCAGCCACCCCCTGGGGCTGTGCTTAGGTACTGGGGCTGGGATCTTACTTCTCTCTCTCACCACAGGAACAGACTTTTCCCTCTGACCTTCTAAGTTGTGTTTAGTGTTCATGGGTTGAGAGGTCTGGAACCCTCACAGCTGCCCATGATTCAGTCCTCTGAGGCCTGCTCCAGGGTTCACTGAGGCCTGCACCCCTATGCCAAACTGTGGTCCTCTCCCAGCCTGGCAAAATATACCTTTCTGATCAACCATCCAGGTTGTCTTGGACTGGAAATTGGTTTCATTCATTCTTTTTGTGGGTTCTGCTGCTTTAGAATTTATTTAGAGTCATTTCTTTACAGGCATTTGGAGGGGTTTGGGGGAGAGCTCAGGCAATCACTGCTTTTACTCTGCCATCTTGGCTCTGTCCCTCAATAGGCCATCATTTTGGGAGAGCTCTAAATTTTAAAAAATTCTCCCCCTTACAGAGAATAAAATGTGCTTCTTTATAACTTCAAACTCTTGGTATTAATCTTTATCACTTTAGTGGCAATGGGACACTTCGTTTCTTAATCTAACAAGATAGGAACAGTAGATGAAAGTCAGGTAGCTAGACAAGGCATGCTAGTGCTCATGAAACTAAATTGAATTTTCAATAACAGTGATAGGCTAGAACTTTATACAGGCCAAATGAAATTGCCACAGACGTGTTTAGGAAACTCAATATGAAATGGAATTTTTAGTTAGTTAAATAATTTTCTGTATGCTGATCAATTTAGTTTGTTGACCCAAGAAAAGGATCACCTGTTTCCCCAAAATGAAGCTCTCCTTGAACTGAGAAGATCTAACTGTGGATACTTTAACAATGATTTTATCCCAATAATCTTTAAAGTCTTCACCCAGTGAATTCTAATTTTCCATGAAAGAAAAAATTTGGAAGATGTAGGGTTAGTTTAATAATTTGTATTTATAATTAATAATAATAACAACACAACAACAATAGTAACAATGACATCCCCAATTTTTGATAGCACATTTTTGGATTATACATCTTGAGAAGTTAATCTTTTCCCAGAAAACCTGATTCTTAAATAGAGAAAATGAATATGAAATAGCTTGTGTATTCAGAAGAAAAAAAAACAAATTGAGAAGAGTGAATATGATTATTTTCACTTGTTCTGCTCCCCTAAATTCAGAGTTTTGGTTGAGTTCTAAAAAAATCAGAGTTTGCTAATGAATTGCTTAATTCCCATCATCCTTAGCTAAGTTATCCCTGTATGCAAATTCACTATTAATTTTTTATAAATATCTTTAAATCCTGTAGATGTCTATGTATATGAATATAAGTCCCTGTTATAAGAAACATACTATGATTCTTCTTATGAAACAATAAGCACATTATTAAATGAGCAATTTTTATTCATTTAATATCATGAGAATTAGAATATATTTCATAAAACATAAAAACAAAGCTAATATAAACTTTGAAAGACAATCATTGGTTATAACATATCTATTAGAACATGAAGAGGTTAGTACCAAAGCTATCTAAATGGCCTTTATCATTCATTTCTAGAAATTAATTATTTCCATAAAATAATTAATATACTTTTATTCCTCTATTTATAAAGTTCCAGTATTAATCAGGCAACCAAGAAATAATCATCAAACATTTTGAGCAGCTAGGTGTTAGGAATACAAATTAAAAAAAAAAATTAAATGGTCACTTCCATCTAGAGTTTACATGCTACAGGGAGAGACAATATATGTTAGCTCAACATCCAGATTTCATTGATTTTATGTGGGTATACCTAATGGCTTTTCCCTGAATCATCTTCACTTCTCTGTTTATACTAGTCTTTCTTGGTATTGAGAAAAAAAGAAGAAAAGCTTGGTAAGGGGAAGGGAGGTGCAGTGCCATGTCTAAGGCCTAGGCAAGATCAATTCTAAAAGTCTTTCTCTCAGGATTTTCAAAGAATGTCTCTTCTGCCTGAAATCAATTATATGTGGAATATATTCAATCTTCACTTTTGGGGTTAAGTAACTCTAGATTCTTTTCAGGTTCTATTCAAAACATACTTTGCCTGCCTGATTTCACTAGTTACTAGTATGCCTCCTCTTCCACTATAACCTTGCATTTATGTTATACATACTTACATTTGCAAAAAAACCCAAAACATCCAGTTTCATAAAATGTTGTCCTCTTTCCAGAGAGAACATCCAGGAGGATTCAGTAGTACCACTGATGCCTCAGTCTACTTCATATTACCTATTCAATCAGTTGTCATGTCTGGCTACATTACATTTCTCATATTTGTCCCTTTCTCTCTATTCACATAGTCATAATCCTGGTCCAAGACTGAATCATCTCTCATCTGAGCTATTACAATAGCCTAATTGTTTTCCTACATCCAGTTTGTCTCCCTCTTGAGGGAGATACTCTATCCTGCCAGAGGTATTTTCCTAAAACCCAGGTCTATCCATTTCATCCCTCTGCTCAAGAAGTCAGTATGAAATCCAAATGTAGAGGACAGAGTCTTAATAATTTGGTTACTCATAGAGTGTAACGAGGATAAAATGAGACTTGGGTAAGGGCAATAAAATGGGAAATATAAGAGCCAGTATGGTGAGGATGAGAATTAGTAGGACTTCTGCAAATGGAGAGATAGAAGTGGAGATATTGATTAGAAAGGAGAATTTTGATGTTTAAGAAGACACATCCTTAGAATCAAATCAAATAATTTGGTATATTTTATGTGATTTGAATGATATCAAGTATAATATTCATTTTATGGTGATTCTAAACATTATTATTATGTCAGACATATATATTGTATGAAATATATATCATATGTTATAGCATCATATATTATATATGAAAATATATTATATGTAATATAATATGTGAAATATAGTATATATTATTTTATTTTATGATTCAGGAGACAAGAGTAATCAAGTTTGAAGATATGAAGTTGGATAAAGAAGTAGGACATGTAAATATGTCAGCAATTAAAACAGCTTTAGTGAAAATATGCATTTAAATGAATGTAGCACAATAGACATGAAGAAATTAGATAATAATAGAAAAAAACAGAGTGCCTACCTCATATACTGTGTTTAATGAAAACACACCAAATTATTTTGAATTAAAAGGTGAAATGAGTTGTCACCCTCCAAGAGATATAGATCACAGCTGGATGCTCAGAGAACAGGTTCTGTTGATATTCACCAAAAATTGCTCTGTTAACTCTTAAGTTGAAAAATGTGACCTAGAAATCAGTTATAGAGTACTATAGGATCCCTAAACATCTTTTTTTTTGTAATCATATCATAATAACATTGCTGATACCTTTGATGTACATATTGATGTTTATTTGTTACCTCTTTGATGACTCATAATCCTAGTACATGGGGAAAAAAAAACATAAATATAAAACTGCATTAAACCTCCAACACCCAAGAGATGAACAAAGATTATTCCAGTATTTTTTTGTCATTTTCCAAGTAAAAATGGTTTGTCCCTAAAATTTTAATATTATGAGTTCATATAATTTTATTATGCTAGAGTTGAATATACAATTTCAGATGCTATGAAAATGAATCCGCTATCTTCTAATACACACTAAGATGCATATACATACATATGTATGCACACATATATGTATACCTATCTATGTGTGTATAAGAAAAATACAAACTTAGCAACAGCACACATGTATGTTATGGCATTTATGAATTTGAATTGAGTAGTTATTTGTAACTTTTCTCTTATTGCTTAAATAATTGTTTTTGGGGAGGGAGTAAGGTGTACACTTTGTAACAAAGAAAGATCCCCAAGTTACTGAATCGGTTAAACTACAAATTAATGATTCCAGGAGACTTATAATGAAACATGAGATTCCAGGATTTTTCCCCTCCTGAAAAAGAGGTAGTAGATGCATAATACAGATCAAGACATATTTTTGGACATGGCCAATGCAGAAATTCTTGCTTGACTATAAATGTTTGTAATACTAATTTTCCTTTATTTTTCAGCGGAGGGAATGGTATAAGATATAAGGGAAGAAAAGTTTTTTTAATTTTTTTTTAAAAATAAGAATGGATATGGGTTGGAGGTGAGTGAAAATGAGGAGTCAATCATTTCATTGAGGTTGCCAGGCAGGTTTGTTGAAAATCTGGCAGTCCAGAGGAAAGTTCACAAGCGTATTTGATTTTTTTTTTTTAGATGGGAAACAATCATTTGTTTTGGATATGTTGCTTTTGAGATACCATAGTATTGGGAAATAAGAAATCACTGGTTAGTTTTTAGAAAACATTTTCAGATGATTGATAAAGTCAGAATTCAAAATTTAGAGAGTTCATGGAAGACTGAAAGGAAAGAAGTCATAGGGACAATATAGAGAGAGTTTTGTGAAGAAGAGATATAAAGCAGTGAATTGAAAAGATGGTAGGATAATACAAGTATTTTGTTTATTGTTTGCTTGTTTTTGCTTCTTTTAGATGTTGTAGAAATGGATGCTTTGCAGGCATCTGCAAAGAAAACAATAGATAGGGAGGGATTGAAAATCAGAGAGAGAATGGTGATTTTAGTGGGGACTGATTGTTGGAGAACTTGGAAAGACAAAGTTGGTCATGCCAAAGCAAATGGTCACCTTTTTACCTGATTTAAGAGTAGAGGAGGAGATGGAGGAAACTAAGTGATGCGAAGTACGGAGATTTTAAGGAGCTTTTGGTGAATTCCTGGCCCTGGAATCAGAGAATCCTGAGTTCAAATTTAGCCTTAAATACCAGCTGTGTGATCCCAGGCAAATCACTTAACTTCTCTTTGTCCTCAACTTTAAAATGCAGATATTAATTGCTTCTGCCACCCAGTGTTATTGCATGGATCAAATGTGATGATATTTGTAGAGAAATTGCTTACTTAGTGTCTGGCACACAGTATAAACTATATACATGATAGTCATCAATGTCATCATCATCATCATCATCATCATCATCATCATTAACAATGGGATTTTTTGTGAATCATGGAATGAAATCCTCAGCTGAGAGACTTGGATAAGAAGATGCCATGGAGAAAGTGAAAAAAAAAAAAGAAAAAAAATTTTGTGACACCTACTGTGAAGAGTGGGATATTGAATAGATTATGGAGGAGTAAAAGAATTGCTCTGCTTCAGTGAAGGTACAGTTGAGATTACATAATATAAATTTGTAGTGGTTCCAATAAGAAAAGTATATTTTTTGGTTTGTTTTTCATTTCCTCCATCTCTGTTAAGCAGGATGTGAAACTGGAGTAAAGGAGGCAGGTGATAGAAGTAATTTAAAGGTGAGTTTGAAAAATAATGGGCAAGACAAAGGGGGATCTTACAAACATAACTCATCTTATCACATCTATGATGTAAGCAGGAAAAAGGATTACTACCTTTAAAGAAAGAAAAGTTCATGTTTTTATATAGCCCTTTCCTTTTCCTCATTTCTTTGCCTCCGCCTTTCCAACCTACCTAGAGTTCATATATTGACCTCATCCTCAGGCTTTTACAAACACACACACACACACACACACACACACACACACACACATTTTCTTTTAATTCTAGTTCTTGGTTTCTAGTTATCTTTTAGGTTCTTCTTCCTGGAGCCAAGATGGCAGAGTAAGAAGTAAGTCACTCTCACTGTTCCTTATTAATCTCTGAAAGCCCAGAAAATATCACCACAGGAAAAACCTTGGAACAGCTGAACCAGTAGAAAGATGGGGTGTAGCAGCCCAGTAGCCCAGGAAGCTTAAGGAATTAAGAGGAAAGGCCCTCTTGCCCTGGGGGAGGGGGAGCAGGACAGAACAAGAAGTATCCCAGCAAAGTAGCAGAAAGCCCCTTCTGAGCATACAAGGGAAAGATCCTGAACCCCAAGTGGTGGTGCAGGCAAGCACCAACACCAGGACCCTAGAGTGCCTATGCCTACTACCCAATCCTACCCCTAGAGTTCCAGTGTTGCTGATTCCAGTCCAACACCAGGGAACCTGCCAGAACCCTACAACCTCCAATAGCCAGCATTGGAGGCCCCAGCACAAAAAGTCAGTGACCATGCCCCTGTCTCCCAACACAAGAAATTTGGGTCAATGTCAACTGCTCCCCAACAGAAGACCTCAATCTTTTTAAAGGCCAGGATATAATTGAACACTGTGAGGAAAAAAATTTCTTATTATGGGAACAGTTAAGATCAAGGCAAAAATTGTGAAGAAAATAACATTTTCAAGTAACCCACATCTGGAACATCAGAAGGGAATATGAACTGGTTTCAAGCCCAAAAAGCCTTCTTGGGGGGCAGCTAGGTGGCACAGTGGATAGAGCATTGGCACTGAAGTCAGGAGGACCTGAGTTCAAATCCAGCCTCAGACCACTTGACACTTACTAGCTGTGTGACCCTGAGCAAGTCACTTAACCCCAATTGCCTAAAAAGTAAAAAACAAAACAAAACAAAAAGGAGCCTTCTTGGAAGAACTCAAGGATTTTAAAAGTCAAATAAGAGATGTAGAAGAAAGACTGGGAAAAGAAATAAGAGGTATGCAAGAGAGAGTCAATAACTTGGAAAAGGAATGACAAAAATTAACTGAAGAAAACAAATCTTTAAAAAGTAGAATTGGCCAAACAGAAAAAAAGAGATACAAAAACTCACTGAGGAGAAAATTTCTTAAAAAATGAAATGGGCCAAATGGAAAAGGAAGTACAAAATCTAATAAAATAAAACTATTTGTTAAAAATTTGAATTGGGCAAACGGAAACTAATTGCTCCATGATACAGCAAGAATCAGTCAAACAGAAATGAAAGAAGGGAAAAAAAGTAGATGAAAAGGTAAAATACCTAACTGGTAAAACAACTGACCTACAAAATAGATCCAAGAGAGACAATTTAAAAATTACTGGTCTACCTGAAAAATCACGATGAAAAAAAGAGCTTGGATAGCTTCTTTCAGGAAATCATCAAAGAAAATTGCCCTGAGGTCCTAGAATCAGAGGGTAAAATAGCCATAGAAAGAATCTGCTGCTCACCTCCTGAAAGAGATCCCAAATTGAAAATACCAAGGAATATAGTAGCCAAATTCCAAAATTACCAGGTCAAAGAGAAAATACTGCAAGCAATCAGAAAGAAATAATTTAAATATCATGGAACCACAGTCAGGATTACACAGGACCTTGCAGTTTCTTTTTTTTTCTTTTTTTCTTTTTTTTAATTTTTTAATATAAATTAATTTACTTTTAGTTTTCAATATTCACTTCCACAAGTCTTTGAGTTCCAAATTTTTCACCCCTTCCCCCACCTCAAGATGGCTTGCATTCTGAATACCCCTTCTCTTGGTCTGCCTTCAATTCTATCTCTCCCCCCTCCCTTCTCTCATCCCCTTCCCCTTCTATTTTCCTGTAGAGCAGGATAGACTTCTCTACCCGATTTCCTGTATTTCTTATTTCCCAGTTGCATGTGAAAACATTTTTTTTAGCATATGTTTTTAAAACTTTGATTTCCAAATTTTCTCCCTTCCTCCCTCCCTACCCACCCTCATTGAAAAGGCAAGCAACTCAATATAGGTTGTACATGTGCAGTTATGCAAAACACTTCCTTAGTAGACATGTTGTGAAAAACTAACTCTATTTCCCTTAATCCTATCCCACCCTCCCATCTACTACATTCTTTCGTTTGACACTGTCCCTCTTCAGAAGTATTTACTTCTGAAGGTAACTCTTTCCCAATCTGTCCTCCTCTCTGTCAACCCCCTGCTCTCTTATCCCCTTCTCCCCCTATTTTCCTGTAGGGTAAGACAGATTTCCACACCCAATTGAATGTGTATGTTATTCTCTCCTTAAGCCAAATCCTATGAGAATAAGATTCCCTCATTCCCTCTCACCTTCCCCTGTTTCCCCTCCACTGTGAGAGACTTTTCTGGGTTTTTTTGTGAGATAATTTACCCCATTCTACCTCTCCCTTTCTTCTCCAAGTATCATCCTCTTTCATCCCTTAATTTTATTCTCCAGGTATGACCCCTTAATCTTCAACTCACCCTGTGCCCTCTATCTATCTATATATACACACATACAACTTTTTTCCTTCAACTACCCTAATACTGACAAAGTTCTTATGAGTTACAAATATCATCTTTCCATGCAAGAATGTAAACAGTTCAATCTTAATAAGTCTCTTATGATTTCTCTTTCCTGTTTACCTCTTCATGTTCTACTGGAGTCCTGTATTTGAAAGTCAAATTTCTGTTCAGCTCTGTTCTTTTCATCAGGAATGCTTGAAAGTCCACTATTTCACTGAATGACCATTTTTTCCCAGAAGGATTATACACAGTTTTGTTGGGTAGGTGATTCTTGGTTGTAATCCTATCTCCTTTGCTCTCTCCAGAATATTATATTCCATTCCCTGTGGTCCTTTAATGTAGAAGCTGCTAAATCTTGTTGTATCCTGATTGTGTTTCCACAGTACTTGAATTGTTTCCTTCTGGCAGCTTGTAATATTTTCTCCTTGACCTGGGAACTCTGGAATTTGGCTACAATATTCCTAGGAGTTTTCCTTTGGGGATGTCTTTCGGGAGGAGTTTGGTGGATTCTTTCAATTTCTATTTTGCCCTCTGGTTCTACTATAGCAGGGCAGTTTTCCTTGATAATTTCTTGAAAGATGATGTCTAGGCTCTTTTTTTGATCATGGGTTTCAGATAGTACAATAATTTTTAAGTTCTCTCTCCTGGATCTATTTTCCAAGTCAGTTGTTTTTCAATGAGATATTTCACATTGTTTTCTAATTTTTCATTCTTTTGGATTTGTTTAACAGTGTCTTGATTTCTCATAAAGTCACTAGTTTCCAATTGCTCTATTCTAATTTTTAAGGAAGTATTTTCTTCAGTAATCTTTTGGACTTCCTTTTCCATTTGGACAATTTTTTCTTTTTAGGGCATTTTCCTCCTCATTGGCTTTTTGGACCTCTTTTTCCATTTGACTTAGGTTGTTTTTTAAGGTGTTATTTTCTTCAGTATTTTCTGGGTCTCCTTTAGCAAGCTGTTGACTTGTTTTTCATGATTTTCTTGCATCACTCTCATTTCTCTTCCCAGTTTTTCCTCTACTTCCCTTACTTGCTTCTCAAAATCCCTTTTAGGCTCTTCCAAGGCCTGGGACTGATTCATATTTTTCTTGGAGGCTTTGGATGTAGGAGCTCTGACTTTGTTGTCTTCTTCTGGTTGTATATTTTGATCTTCTTTTTCACCAAAGTAAGATAATATAGTCTGACTCTTTTTGTGCTGCTTGCTCATGATCCCAGCCAATTGCGTGAGTTTTAAACTCTTTGTTAAGGTAAGAGTCTGCTTCCAATGTGGAGAGTGTACTGTCCCAAGCTTCAGGGGTTTGTGTAGCTGTTTTCAGAGATACTTGTAGGAACCTGTAAATTTTCAGTTCTTGTAAGGTGGTATGATAAGGGGCGAGGTGTTTGCTCCTTTCCTCACCTCCAACCACATGTATACTTTTCTGTCCCATAACTATGAGGAGGGGTTCCTCTCCACAGCCACTACAAGCTCCACCACACCAGCGCTCCTCCTCACCCCAGCACTACCGCCCAGAATTGTGACCCAGATCCACACACAGGGAAAGCAAGAGATTCCTGCCTCAGCACTGGCAAAGAGATCCCTGCAATCCCTGTCTGATCAGCCACTGGATTATCCCTCAGTCTATGGGCTGGAAGCTCGGGAAGCAGCTGCCCCCCCCCCCCAGCCACACTCTTGGGGAATGGAGCTGAAACCCCACCTTCCTCTCTGACCAAAAACAGAAACAGACTTTTCCCACTGACCTTCTAAGTTGTCTTTGGCATTGGCGGATTGAGGAATCTGGAAACCTCCACAGGTGCCCGTGATTCAGTCCTCTGAGGCCTGCTCCAGGTTTCCTGTGGCCTGCGCGCCCACGCTGCACTGCGCTCCCAGCCTGGCGTGATACACCTTTCTGATCAATCATCCAGGTTTTCTTGGGCTGGAAATTTGTTTCACTCTGTCTTTTTGTGGGTTCTGCTGCTTCAGAATTTGTTTAGAGCCATTTTTTATGAGTATTAGGAGGGGTTCGGGGGAGAGCTCAAGCAAGTCACTGCTTTCACTCTGCCATCTTGGCTCTGCCGCCAGACCTTGCAGCTTCTACATAGAAAGATCAGAGGGTGTGGAATATGATATTCCATAAGGCAAAGGAGCTTAGTTTACAACCAAAGATCTATTACCCAGCAAAAAATGAGAATAATCTTTCAAGGAAGTAGATGAGCATTCCACTAAATAGGGGACTTCCAAACCTTCTTGATAAAAAGACCAACAGAAAATTTGGTTTTCAAATATAAGATTCAAAAGAGACCTAAAAAGGTAAAAGGGACAGGAAACAACAACAACAACATGGTATTAATAAGGGCAAACTGTTTACATCCCTACGAGGAAAGATGACACTTAACAGCTCTTGAGAATTGTATTGTTTTTGCCCTATTTTAAAGGGATATACTTAGAGGTAGTAGGTATAAGTTGACTTTGATGTAATGATTTTAAAAAATCTAATCAAGTGGATTAAGTGTATCTACATGAGTGGATTAATCTAATCTGACTAAAGGAATTTATTGGAAGAAAAGAACAGGAGGAGCAGGTAAGGGTAAATAATGTTAGTGGAAAAGGCACAAAAATCTATTACAGTAGAGGGAGGGAAGGGAGTGTCTGAACCTTACTCTCATCTGATTTGGCTCAAGGAGGGAATAACATAATCAGTTAGATAAAGAACTTCCCCTACAGGCTGTAGGAAGAAAAAAAAGGGGAAAGAAAAGGGAAGGGAGATGGAAGTGAGGAAAAATGTAGTAAAGGTAAAGGGGAAGAAAAGGGAGGCGGCTAATAGAAGGGAGGCAGTACTGAGGGAGGAGCCAAAACCAAAACACTAGTGAGGAGGGAAAGGGAAAAAAGAGAAAGAAACACATAAACGGGGGGAAATAGGATGAGAAAGACACAGATAGTAATCACAACTGTGGATGTGAATGGCTTGAATTCTCCCATAAAAAGGAAGAGGACAGCAGAATGGGTTAAAAGCCATAATCCTACAATATTTTGTTTACAGGAAACACATATGAAAAAGAATGCCACACACACAAGGTAAAGGTAAAAGGCTGCAGCATAATATATTATGCTGAAACAAAAAAAAAGGCAGGGGTAGCAATCCTGATCTCAGACAAAACAAAAGCAAAGATAGATCTTATCTTATCCCCCTCTCTGAACTAGATAAATCTAAACACAAAATAAACAAGAAAGAAGTTAAGGTGAATAAATATTGCAAAAGTTAAATATGATAGAACTCTGGAGAAAATTGAATGGGGATGGAAAGGAATATACTTTTTTTCTCAGTGGTACATGGCACCTGAATAAAAGTTGACCATGTACTGGGGTATAAAAATCTCACAATCCAATGCAGAAAGGCAGAAATATTAAATGCATCCTTTTCAGATCATGATGCAATAAAAATTATATGTAATAAAGGGCCATGGAAAGAGGGACTGAAAATAATTGGAAACTAAATAATCTAATCCTAAAAAATGAATGGGTCAAGCAATAAATCATAGAAACAATCTGTAACTTCATTCAAGAGAATGACAACAATGAGAAAACATACCAAAACCTATGGGATGCAGTGAAAGTAGTTTTAAGGAGAAATTTCTTTTCTCTAAATGCTTACATGAACAAAATGGAGAAAGTGGAGATCAAAGAGTTGAGCATGCAACTAACAAAAAACTTAAAAAAGAATAAATTAAAAATCTTCAATTAAACACAAAATTAGAAATACTGAAAACTGAAGGAAAGATTAATAAAATTGAAATTAAGGAAACTATTGAACTAATAAATAAAAGAAAGCTGGTTTTATGAAAAACAAAACCAATAAAATACATAAACTTTTTGTTAGTTTAATTTCAAAACAGAAAGAAGAAAACCAAATGACTAGTATCAAAAATGAAAAGGCTAAATCTACCACCATGGAAGAGGAAATTAAAACAATAATTAGGAGCTATTTTGCCCAACTGTATGCCAATAAATTTGACAGTCTCAGTGAAATGGATGACTATTTACAAAAAATTAAATTGCCCAAATTAAGAGAACAGGAAGTAAAATGCTCAAATAAACCTATCTCAGAAAATGAAATGAAAAAATTCATTAATGAACTCCCTAGGGAAAAAAAAATCTCTTGAGACCTATAGATCTACAAGAGAATTCTATCAAACATTTAAAGAACAATTAATTCCAATGTTATATAGGCTATTTGGGAAAATAAGTGAAGAAAGAGTCTTACCAAATTATTTTTATGCCACAAATATGGTGTTGATACCTAAACCAGGAAGAATCAAAATAGAGAAAAAAAATTATAGACCTATTTCTCTAATATGAATAGAGATATGAAATATTTTAAATGAAATATTAGCAAAGAGATTACAGAAACTTATCAGAAGAATAATACACTATGACCAGGTAGGATTTATACCAGGAATGCAGGGCTGGATCAATATGAGGAAAACTATTTAGTTATCTTTTAAAAAGCCAAGCTAACTCAAATTTGCAAACTAGCATTCTCAATCCAATGTAATCTAACAAGTTTTTGTTCTCTGTAAGAGAGTGTGCTAGACACTGGCAGATATATTGGAAAAACAAAATAAACAAACAACCATCCTTACAGTCAAGAGAATTCTATCACCAGTCTTTTATCAACAACTTAACAATGGGTAAAAAGTTTCCAGGACAAGTTAAATTCACACATTATCAATAAGGAAACAACAATGACAAAACAAATGCCTCACAGTTAGCCAAAGAAATACCAATAATGAGAAATGCAGAAGGTATTATCAATGGAGAATGACAAACAGGACAAATTTTTTAAAAAAAGGCAGGCAATGTCTGTTCATACACACTTCATGATGAAATGCATAACTATTATGCATATAATATACATATGCATGTAACACAAATATATATCTGTAAACAGCCAAGCACTTGGGAAACAGGAAATATAATGTGAAGAACTATTCCTTTGAAGTGATAGAGCCTAAGTTAAAATCTTTGCACTGCTATTTACAACCTTTTTAACCTTATGCAACTCTCTGACCTTCTCTGGGCTTCAGTTTTTAAATGAAAGGGTAAAAGTATATAACATATAATATTCCTTTTTGATCTAAATATGATCTAGTCATATAATAAAACATAGTACTTTACACAGCAAAACTGCATATTTCTAGGGTCAACTGGAGAAAATGTTTATGGTCCTAAGATATTAGGTAAGGAGATTTCTCTTTCCAAAGTCATTATGTCTAAGGGAAGATGTGATCACTTTTCTTTCCCTATATTCTTCTTCCAAATACAATCATAAGGGTCTCATCTTAGATGAACACATTGTCCCTGTCTTTGGTCAAGCTGATACCAGGAGTACAGTGTCTTCCCTGTTCCAGCTTCTTATACTTAGAATGTAGAGTCCTATCGATCCAGGGGTTCCATGTGATGTGATCTATTCAGTATTGCAGGGGAAAAAAAAGCAGTGACATGTAGGATCTGTTCCTGTGTTTCAGAGGAGATGCCCTTTAAAAATGCAAAATGGGAAAGATATTGATTAGCTCATTATGTCATCTGTCTAACATACAGAAGCTTCTATGACAAACTAACTGGTGGGGAAAGATCAGACAGAGGAGAAAGGCGGCTATGTCTTTCACTACAATGAAATAGTGTAGTTTCACAAAATTGTTATCCGTTATCTCATAAGAGAAATAAAAATTTTCATGGTAAGGAGATGGGGATGAGAGGGTAACAATTTTGGAACATGAGGCACTAAGAGGTACAATAGATCTTGTTGGTTTGATGCAATGAGGAATTTTTGACAGATTAGACTGAAAGAACATTGAATCTCTTTTGGGGAGGAGAGATGAGGAGGGAGAAGTACCAGCAGGTAGGAGAAAAAAAAAGATTGAGAAAGTACTAAAGATAAATGTCATCTGCTCTAAAATTTTGCCCATGGACAGACTTACCTCTCTTCTCTGAGAGGCCAAGGAAGGTGTCATTCAATTCTATAGCTGCTTCCCCATGCACTGAAAGACCAAACACATCCATTTATTATGCCTAGAGCAGTAAAGCTAAAAGAAGTGATCAACAGCAAGTGAATTTCCTTAAAGTAGGGGCAGTCTATACTCTTCCCTCAGCTATAAACATAAATGGTACCTGAACGCTGTCTTGACTCTGCTTGGCTATGCACAAAAAAATATTGTCTAATATATTCCTCATAAAGTTCTTGTGCCACTTTTAAACTTTAATAACTTGGGTTTAGAAACAATCTATAAATGGTATTAAAAGAAAATTGAATTTGCTGCTTACAGTTGATATGCATGTCAATTCTACTAGGTATAGGACATAGCTTAGCTTGTCTGCGGCAGCATTTTTTTGTTTGTACCAGTATCAAAAATAAGGATTAATGTGTACACAATTGTGTAATGTGTTTCTTCTCTAAAAAGCTGATAAACTTTATTTTAAATGCCATTTAATAGATCATTTCTCTCATACTTAAAGATGTTTTAGTGAAAATATTTATAAGGCCTTCCATCTCCTTCCTTTCCTTCTTACCTTTCTTCCTTCTTCTCTTCATACCTTCTTCCTATTTTCCCTCCTTCACTCTCTTCCGTTCTCTTTCTTCCTCCCCTTCCTCTTTCCCTCACTCCTTCTTTCCTTCTTCTTTTTTCCTTCCTTCCTTCCTTCTTCCCAATAATCTGCCATCTATCCAGATGTACAAAGACCAAGACATTCACTTTCAGAGGCAGATTTATGTTACATTTAGGCATGTGGTCACTTGAATCCTCCCCCATTCCCTCACCCCTCACCCCTACATCCAAAGAAGGCCTGTCTCTGTTCCTAAATATGTCTATAAGAGAGAGATTCAAGGTCAGCAAAGACAATAATAGTAAGAAAAATTTGCAGGACTGGTTAGGAGGGGATGGTATCAAGAATTTCTCTGGAAGATTCGGCCATGGTAGAGAGTATGGTCTCCTTTTCACCTTAATCAGGAGGGAAGGAGGAAGTGTTCAGAATCTTGAGGTATGTGAATAGAGCAGGAGCTTATAGTGTACTGATTGCATTTTTGTATTTGTTTGGGGTTTTTTTGTTTGTTTGTTTTTGCTTTGCTTTGTTTTTTCTTGAAATAAGTGAGATCCTCAACTGAGAGAATGCAGGAAGAAGATTTTATGGGAAGCTTGAGGAGAGATGGAAAAGTTTAGAACAGTTGCTAATACAGTGCCCTTCAGTGATTACAATAGGAGTTGGGAGGACTGATGATAATGTTAAATGAGTAGTTATGTATGTGATTGAGAAGGACTGATGTTAGTATGACTTTACATATAGCATATGTTTAATAAATTCTATCTCATTGATTAATGACAGAAAGTCCTGGAAGTGATTCAGGTTCAATTTTAAATAGGGGATAAACAATTTGACATATTCCTCTCCCACCCCCACCCGCAATCTAACCCAGAGTGACAAGAAGATCATTTCTTCCTCCAATATATTTCTAAAAATTTCCTGGTATGAAGGAAGGAGAGAGGTGGAGGGTGATTGTATAATATTTTCTGAAGAGTTACTAAAGAAAAATGCATAGATTCTCAGGAAGAATAAAACAAACTTAAAAATGCTAATTTCATGGAAAGTAAGTAATTGGATTCATATCTACAGGACATCATCTTTCTCTAAAGCACTTCAATGAATCCTGTGAAATCCCAATTTTTCACTATCCCTAAAAGTTTTTCATAAAGTCAAAACATTACAATTGAAAGGCATTTTGGCACTGACTTCAAAATAAAATTACCTTTTAATCTAGCAATGTAGGGTAGCAGTTTTTTTTCTGGAAATATAAGGGCTAAATATCAAATAGAAAGAAAATTATACACACTAAGTCTTTAAAAAAGTGTTCTTTCTTCAGATGAGACAAAATGCTCTTGAGAATGAAAATAAAGTCACCTTTTAGCAGTAAAGATTATAGGAAGAAATCAACAATTGGATGTTGCATGGAGGCCCAGTTTGCATCTCATTTGTAGCCAAATTGAGGAAGTGAGATATGGAAATCAGCTCTTCATATTTTGTAGGCAAATTATTACACAATTTATCTAGTACAGAATACTTTTTTATTAATTCTATTTCTAAATGAAGTTGGAGAGTTTACTTAAAATCAGTGAATTGTTCATATATTTGCAATTATTGAATTTCATGTTTCATTTGGGATAATTTGTCATATATGAAGAGCAGTAAAATATAGTGGAAAAAATATTGGATTTTTAGGGACTGTACCTGTGTTCTCATTCCAGTTCTTACAAATACTGTTTGTATGACCACAGACAAGCGTTAATTATAAAGGAACCAAATGTGGAGATTATGGTCAAAGCCAATGTAACAAGAGCCACATCATAGTAGCAAAATAATTTTATCAAAGCAATAAACAAGATAATTGAGGGTGAGTTTATCCTACTAACTTCAGAGGAAAGCCTTAGTAACCTTTCTGTTGACTAGACCTACTATATATAATGTTCACAGCAACCCAGCTCTGACCTAGGTAAAGTCCTCACTGAACTAAACAAGAACCGTGTTTTTATAGGAATTTGTTTTCTCTGTATGGTATCTTGTTATTTTTGTTGTTGTTGTTGTTGTTTAAGTGGTTTTTTTTAAGTCCATGGATTTTTTTTATTTAACGTGTGTTTTTGAAACTTTGGGTTACAAATTTTCTCCCTTCCTCCCTTTCCAACCACCCTCATTGAAAAGGCAATCACCTTGGTACAGGTAATAGATGTGTAGTCATGCAAAACACTTCCATAGTAGTCATGTTGTGAAAAACTAAGTATATTTTCCTTCATCCTATCCTACCCCCCATTTATTCTATTCTCTCTTTGGACCCTGTCTCTCCTCAGAAGTGTTTGCTTTTGATTATCCCCTCCCCCAATCTGCCCCTTACCTCTATCAAGCCCGTGCTGTCTTGCTCCCTTCCCCCCTTATTTACCTGTGGATAGATTTCCATATCCCCTTGTGTATGTTATTCCCTCCTTAAGCCAAATCCTATGAGAATAATATTCACTCATTCTCTGTCACCTCCCCCCGTTTCCCCTCCATTTTAAAAGCCTTTTTTTGTCTGTTTCATGTGAGATAATTTACCTCATTCTACCTCTTCCTTTCTCCTTCTCCCAGTATAATCCTCTCTCATCCCTTAATTTTATTTTCCAGATATTACCCCTTTATCTTCAACTCAACCTCTGCCATCTATCTATATCTATCTATCTATCTATCTATCTATCTATCTACATACGTACATATAATTTTTTTCCCTCCCACTACCCTAATACTGACAAAGGACTCATGAGTTACAAATGTCATCTTTCCATGTAGAATATAAACAGTTCAACCTTCTGATATCTTGTTATCTTGAGTCCTGTTAGGAGAAATAAGGAAAGACCACAACAATGTACTTGCATAAGGACGAATAAGGCAATTTTTGGTTTAAATTTCTCTTTACATAAATAAACTTTTCAGCAGAATTTCTCATCTGCTACAATCCACCCTCTTTAACAAATGGATCTAACACATATATTTCCTTGGGACAGAGTAACAGGTTTTTAATAGTAATATACAAGGTAGTAACATATAGGCATCTATAAATAGAAGTGGTAGGAATACATGTAATAACATATCATCCACCTTTGTGTCCCCATCACTGTGTGAATGGAGTTGCATAGATATAGTGATATTAATATGTATTTAAGGATATTTGAGTGTCTTCTGCCACAATCAGAGGAATGTGGCTTAAAAATTATATTTTAAATAGTGTGTATATAGGTTCAAGAAAAGTAAAAAAAAATGATTACAATGAAAAAAGAGAAGTGACTTTAAGAAAATCATCTCAAATATCAGAGACTAAAATTTAAAAAGGAAATATTTTCCCAAAATGATCAGGTATAAGGATGTGTGTGTGCATATGTGCTTCTGTGAGAAAAAAAAATCTGTTTCTCTGGGTCTCAGTTTCCTTTACTTTTATTTAAATGCCTAATGACAAATGTGTGGAAAATAGCCTGGCTAACTTTTTTTTATTAATTTATTTAGATTCATAAACAATCACTCCCTCTCCTTTTCTCTCCCTCCTTTCCTGCTTCCCTTCCCAAGATGGCAAACAATGTAATATAGGCTATACATATACATTACTATTAAACATATTTTAACATTAATGATGTTGTAAGGAAGAATTAGAACCAATAGGAAGAACCAAAAAGAAGAGAAAACTAAACTAAACAGAAGAAAAAATAGCAAATAGTATACTTCAATCTGCATTCAAACTCCATAGTTCTTTCTTTGGATGTGGATAGCATTTTCCATCATGAGACCTTTGGAGATGTCCTAGTCCTTGCATTTCTGAGAAGGGCTAAGTCTATCAATATTAGTCATCACACAACATGGCTGTTACTATTTACAATGTTCTCCTGGTTCTGTTCACTTTACTCAGAATCAGTCCATGCAAGTCTTTCCCGGTTTTTCTGAAGTCTGCTTCCTCATCATTTCTTATAGCATAATTCCATTACATTCATATACCACAACTTGTTCAGCCATTCCCCAATTGATGGGCATCCTCTCAGTTTCACAATTCTTTGTCACAACAGAAAGAAAGTGCCTCTGGGTCCTTTTCCCATTTTTATGATCTCTTTTATTATTATTATTTGTAATTAATTTATTTTGAATTATCAACAAATACTTCCATAATCTTTTGAGTTTTGAATTTTTCTTCCTCTCCCTCTCCACCTACTTCCCCAAGATGGTATGCCATCTGATGTAGGCTATGCATATACATTCCTATTAATCGTATTTTCACATTGGTAATGTTGTAGGAAAGAATTAGAAATAATAGGAGAAACCACCAGAAAGAGGAAACAAAACAAAACAGAAGGAAAAAAAAAGCAAATAGTATGCTTCTGTCTGCATTCAAACCCCATAGTTCTTTCTTTGGATATGGATAGCATTTTCCATCATGAGGCCTTTGGAAATATTTTAGATTTTTGTATTGCTGAGAAGGGTTAAGTCTGTCAATATTAGTCATTGAACAACATGGCTATTACTGTGTACATTGTTCTCTTGGTTCTACTCACTTCCCTCAGCATCAGACCATGCAAGCCTTTCCAGGTTTTTAAGAAGTCAGCCTGTTCATTATCTCTTACAGCATAATAGTATTCCACTACATTCATATACCACAACTAGTTCAGCCATTCCCCAATTGATGGGCATCCTCTCAATTTCCAATGCTTTGCCACCACATAAAGAGCTGCTTTAAATATTTTTGTACAGGTAGGTCCTTTTCCCATTTGTATGATTTCTTTGGAATACAGCCCTATAACATTTATTACTGAGTCACAAGGTATGCACATTTTTATAGCCCTTTGGGCATAATTCAAAATTGTTAAAAAAAAATGGTTGGATCATTTCAAAACTCCAGCAACAACACATTAGTGTTTCAATTTTGCCACATCTTCACAAACACTTATCATTTTCCTGCTTTGTCACATTGGCCAATCAGGTAAGTGTGATGTGGTACATCAGAGTTGTTTTGAATAGCATTTTTCTAATCAATACTGATTTAGAGGAATTTTTCATATAAATATAGATGGCTTTAATGTCTTCATCTGTTCATATCTTTTGACCATTTATCATTTGGGGCATAACTCGTATTCTTGTAAATTTGCCTTAATTCTCTATATATTTTAGAAATGAGGCCCTTATCAGAGACACTGGTTGTAAAAATTATTTACCAATATTCTACTTTCCTTCTAATCTTGATTGCATTGGCTTTGTTTGTGTAAAAACTTTTCAATTTATTGTAGTCAAAATTATCCATTTTGTATTTCATAATGTTCTCTATTTCTTGTTTGTTCATGATTTCTTCTGTACTCCATAAATCTTATAGGTAAACTATTCCTTACTCTCCCAGTTTGCTTATAGTATCAGCCTTTATGTCTAAGTAATGAACCTATTTTGGCTTTATTTTGGCATATGGTGTGAGATTTTGGTCTATGCCTAGCTTCTGCCATATTCTTTTCCAGTTTTTCAGAAGTTTTTGTGAGTTCTCACCTCAGAAGCTGGAGTCTTTAGGATTGTCAAATAGGAGATTATGATAGTCATTGACTGCTGTGCCCTGCATACCTAATCTATTCCATTGATCCAGTACTCCATTTCTTAGCCAGTACTAAGTACTTTTGATGATTGCTGATTTGTAACACAATTTAAGATCTGGAATGGCTAGGCCACCTTCCCCTGCGTTTCTTTTCATTAGTTCTCTTGATATTCTGGACCTTTTGTTCTTCCAAATGAATCTTCTTATGATTTTTTCTAGGTCTATAAAATGTTTTTTGGTAGTTTGATTGGTAAGTAAATTATCTTAGGTAGAATTGTCATTTTTATTATATTCTCTCGACCTACCCATGAACAGGTGATTTTTTTCCCAATTATTTAGAATTGAGTTTATTTGTGGGAAAAAATGTTTTTGTAATTGTGTTCATATAGTTCCTGGGTTTGTTTCAGTAGGTAGACTCCTAAATTTTTTGTAATGTCTTCAGTAACTTTAAATAGAATTTATCTTTCCATATCTTCATGTTGGGTTTTGTTGGTGTATAGAAATGCTAAAGATTTATGTGGTTTTATTTTATGGCCTGCAAATTTGCTAAAGTTATTTATTATTTTAAGTAGTTTTTTACTTGATTGTCTTGGATTCTCAAAGCATATCATCATATCATCTGTAAAGAGTGATGTATTTGTTTCTTCTTTGTATATTTTAATTCCTTCAATTTCTTTTTCTTCTCTTATTGTTAAAGCTAAGGTTTCCAGTATCGTATTGAATAACAGCGTTGAATGACAATGGACATCGTTGTTTCACCCTTGTTCTTATTTGAAATGCTTCTAGTTTGTCCCCATTGCATTCGATGCTTGCTGAAGGTTTTGGGTAAATGCTCCTCTCCTGAAAGATAGTGCTCATTTTTGCTTGGTAGTAGATCCTTGGTTGTAATCCATGCTCCTTTGCCTTATTGAATATCATATTCCATACCTTCTGATCTCTTAATGTAGAAGCTACAAGGTCCTGTGTAATCCTGACTTGTGGTTCCACGATATTTAATTTTTTCTTTCTGGCTGCTTGCAATATTTTCTCTTTGACCTGGTAATTTGGGAATTTAGCTATTATATTCCTTGGTGGTTTGAATTTGGGAACTCTTTCAGGAGGTGATCTGTGGATTCTTTCTATTGCTATTTTGCCCTCTGATTCTAGGACTTCAGAGCAATTTTCCTTGATGATTTGCTGAAGGATGTGGTCCAGGCTCTTTTTTTTCAGTGTGATTTTCAAGTAGACCAATAATTTTTAAATGGTCTCTTCTGTATCTGTTTTCCATTTTCAATCAATTTTCCAATGAGGTATTTTACATTTTCATCTATTTTTTTTCATTCTTTTGTTTCTGTTTGACTGATTCTTGCTCTCTCATAGAGTCATTAGCTTCCATTTGCCCAATTCTAATTTTTTTAAGTGAGGCAATTGGAGTTAAGTGACTTGCCCAGAGTCACACAGCTAGGAAATATTATGTGTTTTAGGAAAGATTTGAACTCAGGTCCTCCTGATTCCAGGTCTGGTGCTCTATCCACTGCACCACCTAGCTGCTTTCCCTAAATTCTAATTTTTAGCAAATTGTTTTCTTTTGTTCAATTTTTTTTTTACCTCCTTTTCCATTTGGCCCATTTTATCTTTTGAGGAGTTTTTCTACTCAATGTGTTTTGTGTCTCCTTTTCTGTCTGGTCAATTTTGTTTTTTAAGAAGTTGTTTTCTTCAATTTACTTTTTTTTCAAGTTGGCCAATTATATTTTTTTTAAGGATTTGTTTTCTACTGTTAACTTTTTTCCTTCTTTTTCCAAGCTTTTGATTCTCTCTTGCATATCTTTCATTTCTTTTCCCAATTTATCTTCTATCTCTCTCAACTGACTTAAAATTCTTCTTGAGTTCTTCCAGGAAGGCTTTTTGGGCTACAGACCAGTTCATAATCCCGTTTGAGGTTTCAGATGTGGGTTTTTTGACAGTGTTGTCCTTTTCAGAATTTCTGCCTTGATCTTAACTGTTCCCATAATAAGCATCTATATTCCTTTTTGCTCATGGTGTTTGCTTATTTCCAGGCCTTTAAAGAAATTGAGCTCTCCTGCTGTGGCATAGGTGGCACTGGCCCAAGCTTCACATGCTGGGAACCTGGGGCCTGGTCACTGGCTTTGTGTGCTGGGGCCTCAACCACTGAGAGTTGAAGGCTGTATAGTTCTGTCAGATTATTTGGTGTTGGGCTGGAATCAACCACACTGGAATTTAGGAGTAGGATTAGGTAGTATGGTCCCTGGAGGTTTCCTGCTCACCCAGGCCTTTCCTTTTCCTCCTTTTGTTTTCTTCAGCTCCTTTAAAATGGATGTTTTGCTGCTGCAGAATGTTTCTCCACCTGGTACCTTTTAAGTACTTCTCAGAGTTTTGCTGAGACACTGGAATACTTGACTGCTGCAGAACAATGAGGCATATAAAGTTTTTCTAGCCAGTTTCCACTGGTTACCATGCCTGTATTGAGGCACTGCAGGATCCTGGTTTTGGTGTTTGTCTGCTCTACCACCTGGGGTTCAGGATCTCCCCCAGCATGCTGAGTTGGGCTTTCTGCTAGCTTGATGTAATGCCTCCCGTTCTGTCCTGCTTTCCTTCCCCTTGGGCAAGAGGGGCTTTACCATTAATACCTCAAGCTACCTGGGCTACTGCACTGCTGCATTCCATCTTTCTTCTGGTTCAGCTGTCCCAGGGTTTTTCAGGGGTGATTATTTTCTGGGCTTTCAGAAGTTAATAGGGATGGTAAAAGCCACTTACTTTGCACTCCACCATCTTGGCTCCCAGAAGCGGAACTCTCTCAGTTTCCTTATTGTATTATTCAATAATTATGATAGGAATCAGTGTTGCACAGTGAAGAAAGAAGTCAGAATTCAGAGGAACTGCTCAAATACTGCTTCTGATACTACTAGTGTAAACTTCAGAAAATTAATTAGCTAATTGCCCAGGGCCAAAGTTTCTTCATATTAAAATTAGAGATTTTGTGTTCCTTTCAAACTTTACAAAATGATCTTATGGTAAATAGACAAAAATCTCTAAGAGATCTTCCAGTTTAAAATCCTAAGTTTCTAAAATTTGGAAGACTTGAGGTTAAGCGTCCTACAGAAGAGAAGGCTAAGAAGTTATTTACCTGCTTTCTTTTAGTGAATGGAATATTTTTACACAGAGGTTTATTTGTTCTCACTCTGCATAAAATCAGTTGGGAAAAAAAAATAAAAGCTGGGTTAAAGAAATAAACTTTTCCATCTTCCACTCTTTCCTTACCTTACTCTCTATGCAAAGGTAAAAATATGCTGGCATTAATTTTCAAGCTACTTCCTTAAATTCCCTTCAATTTGTTAAAATGGAACTGATCCTCAACTATCTCAACAATTATGTGAATGTTCCATGAACGTTACATGAGAGTATAGAAAGAATTTCAATATGATAATCTGTAATAAGTATGTACAATTGATGATTTTGCAATAGCTATGAATATATTCAAGAATACTTAGATTTTTACTTGGAGTTAAGTTTGCCTCCTAATTAGCAAATAAAACTAACTCTCCAGTTCTATCAAAATTAATTAAAAATAACACAAGTTTCACCAAGTGTTCACCAACTCTAAATAACTACAGGTAAATTATGAGTAATTATTTTATTTTGTATTTGTAATTAGTAATTCCTAAGCAGTACATAATGTAGAGCTTAGGATTACAAAACAACTGGTTTAAACCATTTCAAATTGCTTTTCACATTTTTTTTCTTTCCCATAATAAGAGGTGACTAAGAATTGAAATATCACAGTTTCCAAAAAAAAGTACATCTCCAGTACTAATACCATTTTAATTAAAGATTCAAAAATAGATTCAATTTTTCTATGTTACTTGATATAAACCTACCTCCTACATGGATGCAACATATTTTCTCATTTACTTTTGTAGCCAACATTTTCTGTCCAAAGAATTGAAATTCGTTTTCTGTTTCTTTGAAAAGCAGAGACCATTCAATATTTTATATTTAACCATTTATTATCTTAGCTCATGTTTTGCACTTATGCAATGGAAATACTATTTAAATCATTTCTTCAACAATCTAGGAATAAATTATAATTAGTGTTAGAGTGGCAGACTGCATAATTAAAGATTTGTAAAGTATTTTAGCAAAATTGTGGTAGAGAGACATGAATTAGTTATAAAGAGGTTATGTTAATATCACACATAAAAAATACAGATATATAGACTAATACTTCTCTTTAGTGGAATTGCTTTGGGGAAAAAATTGAAGTGTTTTTGAAAAATATTAAGTGTATATGAATTATAAGAGATAACTCAGAATTTCAGCAATGTTTTTGCTCTGCTCCTAGGAATGAAACACTTAACTACTACAGTTAAGTAGCAACACGAAAAGATAGTTTTTGAAAATTTAGTTATAATAATTATAGGTCAATTTTCAAAATACATTCATTTAATTTAGTTTTCAACGTTTACTTCCACAAGATTTTGAGTTCCAAATTTTCACTCCATCTTGCCCCTCTCCCACCCCAAGATGGCATGCATTCTGAGTACCATTTCCCCCACTCTGCCTTCTCTTCCATCTCTCTCCCCCCCTTCTCTTATCCCCTTCCCCTTCTATTTTCCTGCAGGGTAAGACAGACTTCTGTACCCCATTTCCTGTATTTCTTATTTCCCAGTTGAATGTGAGAACATTTTTTTAAACATGTGTTTTTAAAACTTTGGGTTCCAAATTTTCTCCCCTCCTCCCTCCTAACCCACCCTCACTGAAAAGGCAAGCAACTCAATATAGGTTATACTTGTGCAGTTATGCAGAACACTTCCATAATAGACATGTGAAAAACTAACTCTATTTCACTTAATCCTATCCTCCTGCCCCATTTATTCTATTCTTTCTTTTGACCCTGTCCCTTCTTAGAAGTATTTGCTTCTGATTACCCCCTTTCCCAGTCTGCCCTCCTCTCTATCATCCCCCTGCTCTCTTGCCCCTTCCACCCTATTTTCCTGTATAGTAAGACAGATTTCCATACCCAGTTGATTGTGTATGTTATTCCCTCCTTAAGCCAAATCCTATGAGAATAAGATTCACTCATTCTCTTTCACCTTCCCCCATTTCCCCTCCACTGTAAGAGCCTTTTCTTTTCTGTTTTTTTTGTAAGATAATTTACCTCTTTCTACCTCTTACTTTCTTCTCCCAGTATAATCTTCTCTCATCCCTTAATTTTCTCCTCCAGATATGACCCCTTTATTTTCAACTCACCCTGTGCCATCTATCTATCATCTATCTATCTATCTATCTATGTATCTATTCTATGTATCTATCTATCTATCTATCTATCTATCTACACATATATAATTTTCCCCTCCAACTACCCTAATACTGACAAAGGTCTCATGAGTTATAAATATCATCTTTCCATGCATGAATGTAAACAGTTCAACCTTAATAAGTCCCTTATGATTTCTCTTTCCTGTTTACCTCTTCACATTCCACTTGAGTCTGGTGTTTGAAAGTCAAATTTTCTATTCAGCTCTGGTCTTTTTATTAAGAATGCTTGAAAGTCCTCTATTTAACTGAATGACTATTTTTCCCCCTGAAGGATTATACTCAGTTTTGCTGGGTAGGTGATTCTTGGTTGTAATCCTATCTCCTTTGCCCTCCAGAATATTATATTTCATGCCCTGTGGTCCTTTAATGTAGAAGCTGCTAAATCTTGTGTTATCCTGATTGTGTTTCCACAATACTTGAATTGTTTCTTTCTGGCAGCTTGTAATATTTTCTCCTTGACCTGGGAACTCTGGAATTTGGCTACAATATTCCTAGGAGTTTTCCTTTGGGGATCTCTTTCAGGAGGAGATCTGTGGATTCTTTCAATTTCTATTTTGCCCTCTGGTTCTACTATATCAGGGCAGTTTTCCTTGATAATTTCTTGAAAGATGATGTCTAGGCTCTTTTTTTGATCATGGCTTTCAGATAGACCAATAATTTTTAAATTCTCTCTCCTGGATCTATTTTCCAGGTCAGTTGTTTTTCCAATGAGATATTTCACATTATTTTCTAATTTTTCATTATTTTGGGTTTGTTTTACAGTGTCTTAATTTCTCATAAAGTTACTGGATTCCAATTGCTCTATTCTAATTTTTAAGGAAGTATTTTCTTCAGTAATCTTTTGAAATTCCTTTTCTATTTGGCAAATTTTTCTTTTTAGGTCATTCTTCTCCTCATTGGACCTCTTTTGCCATTTGGGTTAGGCTATTTTTTAAAGTGTTATTTTCTTTAGTATTTCTTTGGGTATCCTTTAGCAAGCTGTTGACTTCTTTTTCATGATATTCTTGCATCACTCTGATTTCTCTTCCCAGTTTTTCCTCTGCTTCTCTTATTTGCTTCTCAAAATCCCTTTTAAGCTCTTCGAAGGCCTGGGACTGATTCATATTTTTCTTGGAGGCTTTGGATGTAGGATGTTGTCTTCTTCTGGTTCTATGTTTTGATCTTCTTTGTCACCAAATTAAGATAATATAGTCTGACTCTATTTGCATTGCTTGCTCATGATCCCAGCCAATTACTTGAGTTTTAAACTCTTTGTAAAGGTAAAAGCCAGCTCCCAATGGGGAGAGTGTACTGTCCCAAACTTTGGGGTTTATACAGCTGTTTTCAGAGATACTTGTAGTCACCTGTAAATTTTCAGTGTTTGCAAGGTGGTATGATAAGGGGCAAGATGTTTACTGCTTTCCTGGCCTGTGCTCTGGTCTACTAGTGACCACAAGCACTTCTTTCTGTCCTAGAACTGTAAAGAAGGTTTTCTCTGTACTGCCACTTTAAGCTGCACCACGCCAGCACTCCTCCTCAGCCAAGGACACCTGCCCAGAACTGTGACTCAGATCCAATCATGTGCAAAGCAAGAGATTCCTGCCTCAGCACTGGCAAAGAGATCCCCCTCTGCAATCCCCCTCTGATTAGCCACCGGATTCCCCCTAAGTCTATCTGACAGAAGCACAGAATGCAGCCACCACCCTGGGCCCCCATGCTCAGCTCTTTGTGCTTCTGGAACCAGCTCTGAGACCTAGCTCCTCTCTCACCGCAGAAACAGACTTTTCCCACTGCCCTTCTAAGTTGTCTCTGGTGTTTGTGGTTTGAGAGGTCTGGAAGCCGCCACAGATGCCCATGATTCAGTCCTCTGAGGCCTGCTCCAGGTTCACTGCAGCCTGCACACCTATGCCGCACTGCATTCCTCTCTTCACCTTGTGCAATATTCCTTTCTGATTAACTATTCAGGTTGTCTTCGGCTGCAAATTTGGTCCACTCTGTATTTTTGTGGGTTCTGCTGCTTTAGAATTTGTTTAGAGCCATTTTTTATAGGTATTTGGAGAAGTTTGGGGGAGAGCTCAAGCAAGTCACTGCTTTCACTCTGCCATCTTTGCTCTGCCTCCTCTAGGCCAAATGTTTACATTGAAATGTGTACAGTGTGATATAGAACTGAACCTCAATGTAAAAAATGAAATGTCAATTTGGAATATAAAACCTATAACCAAGAAAAGTGACAGAATGATCTTTTTTTTTTTTGTTAAGTCAAGTGGAGTTAAGTGAGTTGACCAGGGTCACACAGCTAGTTAAGTGTCAAAATGTTTGGTCTGGGGCCAGATTGGAACTCAGGTCCTCCTGACTTCAGGGCTGGTGCTCTATCCACTGTACCACCTAGCTGCCAAAGTGACAGAATGATCTAAAGAAATATTGAAAATAATCTTTCAGTATGCAATTTTTAAATTTCAGAAGTATTTTATTTTTTTCTAAACACATTTAAAGATATCTTTCAGCATTCATTTTTGTAAAATTTTGAGTTCCAAATCTTTCTCCCTCCTTCCCAACAGCAAGCAACTTGATATAGGTTATACCTGTACAATCATATTAATCATATTTCCCATTCAGACATGTTGTGAAAGAAGAATCAGAACAAAAGGGAAAAAACATGAGAAAGGAAAAAAAAAACAGAAAACTCAGTGAAAACTCTATGCTTTGATCTTCATTCAGACTTCATACTTCTTTCTCTGGATGTGGTTAGCATTTTCAATCATTAGTCTTTTGGAATTGTGTTAGATAATTGTATTGCTGAGAAAAGCTAAATCTATCACAGTTAATCATTGCACAGTGTTGCTATTATTGTGTACAGTGTTTTTCTGGTTCTGGTCACTTCACTCAGATTTTTTTCTGAAATCTACCTGCTCATCATTTCTTATAGCACAATAATATTCCATTACATTCATATACCACATCTTGTTCAGCCATTCCCAAAGTGATGGACATTTCTTCAATTTCCAATTCTTGGCCACCATAAAAAGAACTGCTATAAATATTTTTGTACATGTGGGTCCTTTTCCCTTTCTTATAATCTTTTTGAGTTATAGAACTAATAAGAGTATTGCTGGATTAAAGGGTATGCAGTTTTACAGCCCTTTGGGCATAGATCCAAATTGTTGTCCAGAATCATTGGATCAGTTCAAAACTCTATCAACAATGCACATCTTCTCCAACATTTATCATTTTTTCTTTTATGTCATGTCAGCCAATCTGGTAAGTGTGATGTGATACCTCAGAGTTGTTTAATTTGTATTTATGTAATCAATAATGATGTGGTATAACTTTTTGTCGTGTTTAAGTAGGAAGTATTCTTAAATCATTTTGTCTTCATCATTCTACCCTTCTCTTTTATCCTATATTTCAATCACTGATTATTATCCTTTAAGGTTGCCGTCATTTGCCCTTGTTAATTTCCCTTTGTTTTGAGATTGGTGCATAAAACTTAATTTAGGACTTTGAGGGACCTTTAAGATCAACTGATCAAAATCCTATTCCAATGGGTAAAATTACTAATACTCAGAAATATGAAATGGCTTTCTCATGTTCACATGGTCAGCAAATAGATAAAAAATTGAGCACATATAAAAAAAATTAATTTGTACAAGATTTGGTTTTAAAGTCAAATGAGCTAGATAATTCTAAAAGCATTTACTGATGAAATTCAGAGAGCAACAAGAAGAAAAAAAAAGAAACCATCAGTATTTCTTTGACAAATAATTTTCATCATCAACAGTAGTAGGGCCACCATTTTTGAATGCATGACATTGTTATCAATCTGGAAATAGAAATCATCTGGAAGAAAACAAACAATAGAAAGCAATCTTCCAATATACAGAGAGAAACTAAAGGAAACAGCTTTGAAAATACCAAAGGATATATTATCAACGTATCTGTAAAAGTGGAAGACACTGAATCACTGATGAACAAAATCAATGAATTTGTTGATAACAACAATAAGAAAAATGTAAATTTGTAGGTATTTAGAACTAAAAACACATGTGGCTACTTTCACATTTCTACAAAAAAAGCTTTATAAGAATTATATATATATATATATATACACACACACATATATATATGTATATATACATATATATGTATGTGTATATTCAGAATATTCTTGAAAAAAATGTAAGGCAAGAACAGGCATACTTTTAATTAACATTCTATAGAAAAATAAAATTTTACTCACAAAAAATAGTTTAAATACAAGAAAACAACAGATTCACCTGAGTTTATTACTTAACTATTAAAAAATAAAAATCCCTCAGTTTTATCATTAAATGAACTCAATGGATGGATAGTACACTGGGAACAGAATTAAATTGGAGGAAAAAGTCTAGTACATTATTTTGAGGGAATTTCATATTTCCTTTTTAATAAAGTTTATTCCTGAAACACTCATATTTTTAATGTAAATAATGTAACCAATAATTTACTTAGGCTAAATATAATCAAATAGCACAATCTCCAAAAGGGATAAATTATGCATCATCCAAAGAGAAATGAAAAGATATATGGTTGTCTTGACTAAGCTGTCATGTCTTACCAATGATGATTTATATGCACTAAGTTACATAATGTATACAATAGAAATACATGTGACCAAAAATTTTGGCTGGCCAATCATGTTTCATAGTTATATAGCTTAGACAAATAGCTGAGATCTTACATTGGTACTTGCAGAGATCCAGAGATATTTACTGCATTCTGAATAGACTATCTGTGGCATATTTACTATGTCCAATAATCACATAGAATAAAATATATAAGGAAGCACAATAAAGAACATCATAAATGTCTAAAAATAGGAAAAGAATGTTAAAATAAAAAAAATCTGAACATTTTCATTATATGTTAGTAATCAGCAAAGACTACAAAAGTTAGGAATTGTCAATGTGAGAGGATTTGTGGAAAGATAGGCACACTGACACATCATTGATGAAAAAATGAATTGGAAAAACTTTCAGAAAGCACTTTGAGATTATGAATTTAAGGCTTTGGCCTTAGTGATGTCATTGCTAGATTTATGACTCATTAAGGTTAATGATAAAAAGAAAGATCCTATGGATATAAAAGGGGTAGTAAGTTGGCAAAGTGGATAGAGCACCAGGCCTGGAGTCAGGCAGACCTGTATTCCAATCCAGCCTCAGATACTTACTAGCTGTGTGACCTTGGAAAAGTCACTTACCCTTGTTTTCCTGAAACTCCTCATCTATAAAATGAGCTGGAGAAGGAAATGGCAAATGAATCCAGTATCTCTGCCAAGAAAACTCCAAATGGCCTCATAAATAGCTGGACATGACTGAAGCAACACAACACGAACAAAATGTATGTAGAAAACATTTAGAGAAACACTTTCTGTAGTAGCAAACAGCAGAAGGAAAATAGATGTCCATTGATCAGGGAGTGGTGAAACGAGCTGTGGTACCTAAGTGTAATGGGATATTAATTACTGAGATATGAAAAATAAATACGATAAATTCAGACAAAAATATGGAAGACTCGAAAGAACTGATGCAAAGTAAAGTAAGCAGATTAAGAAAAACTACATATACAATCACCGCAACAATGTAATGGAAACTACCACTACAAAACAATTGAAATTAAATATTGTACTTAAAATTACAAAGACTATTCCTAAAGAAGAGATATGAAAAGATAATTCTCCCTTCTTTTTTCAGAGGTTGGAATCCAAGAATTCACAATACAAAATATTGTGTGAGACTTTTTGATGATGTGATTTTATTGAGAGTGTGTATTACATATGCGTATATATGTATGTATGTATATATATATATATATGCATATACGTGTATATGTGTATACACATATAAATATACATATTCATGTTTTTTTTATTTCCATCTCATTTTAAAACATTTTTTATTATAGTGGTTGGATTTCCGTGAGCAGGTGAAAAGAAAGACAGCTGGAAATACAGGTTATATTTATAAACAAATTTATTAATAAAATGTTGGTTACTTATAAAAAGAAGTCATGTATGTGTTATAAATCCCATTGTACAAAATAGGTGGGCGTTGGAAAACAATATTTTGCAAATGACTGTGTCTTTGACATTTTGTAATAAACTGAAAGATGTAGAAAATATAAAATCTGATAGTCTTTATTTTTTGTTATGAAATGTAATTTGATTCAGGAGATCAAAAGACCACCTAATAGGCTCATTGATGACAAAATGTTTCCCATCCATATATTAAAATCTTTTAACATTCCTTGGAAGGTGAAATGCCAAATACAATATCTGCTCTATTAGCTTCTGATGATAAATATTGGATGAAGAATAAAAGAGAAATTCATGCTTATCAAAAAAAACATTCAGCATAGAATCTACATCAGTGAGGGATTTCCTGTGGATGGTAAATCCCTTTAGATACTTGTGTTTTCATATGACACTGTGATGATTGCATAGAGCCCCAGAAAACTGCAGCTCCTCCTAGAAATTTAATTACTCAAAAGAATTTAGCCTATCTATCCATACAAGGAAAATCAAGTGGATACAAAAAGACTTGCTCAAATGCCAACTCGCATTTTACATGGTGAACATTTTGTAGACCTTATCAGTTAGTATAAAGTATAATCTTAATATGATTGACTATAAATGTGCCATATAGATAGATAGATGTATAACTTGCCCCAAACTCATTATGACAGCTAAGTCCCAGCTTTTCAATATTTACACTTTACTTGATAAATACCTCTGAAGAACTAAAGGTGCAAATCCCACAGGAGGGAATAGCATATGACTAGCCAGAACCATATAACCAATGAGAAATTTCAAAGAAGAACAGGAGCAAAGGATACACTCAAGGGATATAAGACAGGAACAAAATGCAGACTAGTCTATTGGTAAGAACAAATGAGTATATGGATCAAACTGCAAATGGGAAAAAGGAAAATAAAGCAGGAATATTTAGTATTAAGAGAAAAAATGAGATATAATGGAAAGAATATTTACAGCAGAGAATTATATGAGACAGCAACTTCTACTTACCAATGATTAAAAACTAAAGAAAAGACAGAACATTTAACAAAAGTAGAAGCTATCTGCCACAAATTCACTGTTGCAAATGTCTAAAATTCCTATTACTTGACGAAAGAGAAAGTCATATAGCAAGCCACCCAGAGAAAATATATTTTGTTGAAACACGCTATGAATTTTCTGTATTGAATCATCTGTAGTGAAGATATTTATAAGACATTTTTTGAGAAAAATAATCTAGTGAGTATTGAGATTCCAATGAATATAACCTAAAAAAATAATGTATTTTTTTTTGTATAATTTTTTTATGGTCTGTGGTAGAATCCAATCTCTGTCTCTTGTTTTTCATCATATATTTATGATGGTGAGGTTTGGAATAAAATTTCTTATTAGCATTTATCACTTTTTCTCTAGTTAGGTCCAACAAGGTTTGATTCAACTAAAAGAAAAATAGTGGATTAAGAATCAGAGTTCCTGCTTTAAATCCAGGTTCTAATAGTTACTACCTGTGTGACCCTTGGAAAGTCACTTTACCTCTTAGGTCCTCAGTTTCCTCCATTGGAAAAAAAATGATTGATTGACATGATCTCCAAGTTCTCTTCCAATTCTAGGTCTTATATACCTTTATGTTTTCTGAGTCTAAGGTCATCTTTGAGGCCTATTGGAGAAAGTTTTTTTTTTCACCAGTGAAAGACTGCAATTTTGCAGTTTCTGCAAGACTTTTCCTAACGTTGGAATGTACTGAACATACTCAAAGTCCAGCAAATACATTTCCCCATAAATCATCTAATGCATTTGTAAATCTAGAAATGATTTAGCAACCTCTATTCTTAAAAAAATATCATATTCAGGTATCTTCCTGGAAGTTCTGAGGCCTCTGATAATGGGGTTACCAGAATTCCTTAATCACTACTGAGAGCGTTCTGGATAAATGATGCTACACAAATAAAGTATTTATTTATATGGATTGTTGCCACTGTAATAGGGCACAGACTCAGAAATAATTTCAACCATCCATGCTGAATCAGGTGATTTTTCATTAAAAAAGACAGCACAAGTTGTCCTAGAAAGGCAAACTTTTCAATTCTGCATACAAAGCAGATGCAGAAAGAAATCTTTTAATCCAGCCAGAAGGATTTGTTATTAATAAGCACAATATGACAATTCTTACTTTTCTAAGCTCAATAGGACTAAAGTCAGTCAGGAAATGAAGTACAGGCTGGAAACTGAGGTGAATGAAATCATTGTTTTTAGATTATTAGGAGTTCCACATTGAAACTAAAATCAACTTACGTAGCACTGCACTGTGGATATTTCTTGGTAATTTGAATTCTATTGGTTGCTTGGAGGGAGGAATACGGTGATGTGAATGTTAGGGAGCTCCTGGCAGACAGTGTGATGAGACCTTTCTGGACCCCAAATTCTTCCCATTCTGAGCATTTTAATCAAGCATCCCTCTATCTGTGTATGTACAACCAGAATTCCATCAGAACCTTTGCTCATAGCAGCATAAACCATCTAAGAACCAGGGAAAGGAATTGATATAGTATTTGTCTTAAAATGTTTTTATGCACCTATCATGGATTTTTTTTTGTTATTCCACTTTATGCATGTCATACCATATTTACTACTAACACCGAATTTTATGAGGAAAGAAACCTTGCCAAATAGTAGATTCTTAAGGGACACCTAGATGTTGCAGTGAATAGAGTGCTAGATTTGGATTTCAGAAGAATTCAAATCCTGCCTTAGACACTTAATAAATCTGTAATTCTCAGTTTTCTTAAATATAAAATGGGGTAATAATAGCATTTACTTAATAGGGTTATTGTGAAGAGCAAATGAGATTTTATACATACACACATACACATAGACACACACACATAATTTACTTTGCAAATATTAAAGTACTTTAAAAATGTTATTTATTATCAGTTACACATATAATATATATATATATATATATATATATATATATATATATAATAAAAGATTAGCATTAGGTATCAAAACTATAAAATGGAAAAAAGATATTTAACTCAGCTTAAGGTGAGCAAGATATACATTTCAACTAATAGTATTGTCATGAGTGTTGAATGTAAGATCATCTAGCTCAGTCATTTTCAGTCATTACTGAAAAATGAATGATTTTATAGTCAGTACTCATGACTAGGAAATGAATAATTAAGTAACTTGACATAGCATTTTAAGACTCAGAATTCATACAGATGTTTCTAGCAGAAGATGAGACAACTAGAAAGGTAATATCAGTATATCCTTCAATGACTAAATGGGAGGTAGTTAAGGTCTTAAAACAATATAGAAAGAATCAACTTGAAATAAGTTCTCAATACGTTTCCTTGCATAGTTGACAAAAACTAATTATCCAAACTGATTAAGGGTAAGGATGGGGTGAAACAAAAGTTCATAGCTAGTTAAACATCAGGAAGGTAAACTCAGGTAGATGCAGAAATAGGACTATGTTAAAGAGCTATGTAGACCTCCAAATTTATTTCTTCCAGCTTGGAGTTAAGACAAAGTGTCTAAAAGTCCCCCAAATTCCTGGGAATCTGGAAATAAGTAAGGAGTGGCAGCTACAAAATCCACTCCAATTCACTTCAAGCTTCTGAAGTTTTCTCCCTTTTTTCCTTTGAACCTTCTTACATTCAAAAAAGAAAGGACCTAAAATGAGAGGAATGTAGAAGATAGAAACTCTTTCTGTCTATCAATTATTCATTTCATTGTTAATTAAATATATTTTACTAACCTTATTTTTGCATGTAGGGAATTAAGAAGCATGGTATATAACAATATACAGCTTACATAAAAACTTATATATGGGAAAAGGAATTTATCCAGTTTATTTAATAAATAATCTTTAATAAACTGGGTGGGAGCTCAGAGCTAACAGATTAAGTAATTAAAAAGATGATGTGAATTTAAGAATTATTGTGAAGCTATCAGAACTGAACAATTAATTATCTTCAAGCCTAGAATGAGAATACATAAAATAATGAGTGAAGTATTAAGCTGAGGGATGGGAGTTTGATTTGCTTGTTGAATAGCACAAGCAACTGATATTCACACAGCATACACATGAGAGTCATTATTCCATAAAACTTACTGCATGTGAGGAATAGTCTATAAAATCCTACTGTGTAGGAATTTCTCCAAACCTTAAAGATTTTACCTGTTCCAGAGTTAGCTACTTTGGATTTTTACCCTATTGATATTGCAGAAAATCTTTGTGTTTCCTAAAAGAAAAAAAGGCTACTTTGTAAAACAACAATATCAGAGGAAATGCTGTCATTCTTTTATATACATTTTACTAAATTATATTGAGTAATGTAAAAACTAAGTAGATTTGGAGTCAGATGCTTTATACCAGCATTATATCCACACTTGTATATTCTATGTGTTGATATGTTTCAATATGGTCACCTTATGGGAAGGTGGGACAGAAATATGGGACTATTTTACTTTTTTTTTGCATATGGCTTTATTTCTTAAGGATTTCTGCTCTGCCAGCCTACTTATTCACTATATTGACAATTTTTACACAAGAGTGTTTGTGTACTCAACATCCCCAGTTGCTTTCCAGTTGAGGGTTAACTACAATCCTTTGTTCAGTTACTTAAGTCCCAATCTTCCCCACAATAAACTCTTTAGTGTCTAATCCCTTCAAATTTGGTACTCATATTCATTATTAGTCCTGAGTGAAGAAACTCCGGCCAGAATCTCTCTCTCTCTCTCTCTCTCTCTCTCTCTCTCTCTCTCTCTCTGTCTGTCTGTCTCTTTCTTTCTCTCTGTCTCTCTCTCTGTCTCTCTCTCTCTGTCTCTTTCTTTCTCTCTGTCTCTCTGTCTCTCTCTCTCTGTCTCTCTGTCTCTCTCTGTCTCTCTCTCTCTCTCTCTCTCTCTCTCTCTCTCTCTTTATCTGTCTCTCACTCCATCCTCCTGCAATATATTTAGATACAGGACAAAGAAAAAGATAGCCACAAAACCTTAACATGCCTAATTATTTGCCAAACTAATAGTTAATGAAGGTATGGTGATGAAATTTAACTCAAGACCTACTTGAGTTTTGAATTAGCCTGGCCCACAAATAACAGAAAACAAAGAGTGACTCAATGCAATTTTGCTTTCATTTCATTTGAGAAGAAACAAGCAAAATATATAAGATAAATGGGGAAAGAAGACATTTTCTCATAAGTGGAATATAACTAATGAGATTGTAGATATTTATTTATCCTGAGTCCTGTGTCTATTGTGAAGCTGAATAGTTTGTATTTTCAGTAAAGTTCAAAGTATAGACCAGGAGCATTTGTCACCCAGATATAATGCTGTAGGCTCAATATCTCTCAGCTTAGAAACAGAAAAATAATGACCAAGATAGTCCAGATTCCCCTAGAAAATACAGTAGAAATAGAAGGGAAGAATCATTTTAAAAAGAGTATGAGAAAAGGGCTCTGGTGAGCTCAAGTATTTAACAAGAATGCCTCAAGAAAATGAAATCAATTCCCAGTATAAAGGGGTACTGAGGAAAATGATAATTGAAACACAGGTTTTAATTGTGTGTATAGCCACACACAAACAAATATCAAATGAAATCAATCTTCATTGTTAAAGATTGAGGAGAGGAAATAAAATATAAATATAATACATATATTTGTACATTTGCATATCTGAATATATGCTTACTATAAATTATATATCAAACTTCTAATTTAATTACATAATATAATATTGATAAGAGCAGAAGATTCTTTCTTTACATCTTTTATGCTAAAATGGTGCAGCTTGGTGGTACAGTGGTTAGAGCACTGTTTATTCCTGGAGTCACAAAGACCTGAGTTCAAATCTGCCTTCAGCTACTTACTAGCTGAGGGATCATGGGCAAGTCATTAACCTCTCTTTTCCTAAGTTTCTTCATCTATAAAATGAGGATAATAATGGAATCTACCTCTTAGGGTTGTTGTGAGGATCAAATGAGATACTAATTGTAAAGCAGTTAGCATAATATTGAAATATTAGGTACTATTATTATTATTATTATTATTATTATTATTTTATTATTATTATTGTCTAATATACTTGTCTTCCTCAGATCTAGCAGCCATTTTCTGTTCCTTTTTAATCATCTATATTCTCTCCTCCTTGACTCTTTTCCTTTATGCTATTCTTTCCTTTTTACTTCCTTTCTTTCTCTTTTTCTTTGTTTCTTTGTTTCTTTCTCTTTCTTTCTTTCTTCTTTCCTTTCTTCATGTCTATCTTATAAGACCCAATTCCCTATATTCAACATTAAAATCACAGGGTCATACATTACAGTTTGAATAACTTCGGAACTCTGTCTTACAGAAAGGGTTAGCAGTGCATCAGCTGAATTTCTGAATATGAAGCATATATTGTTGATGATCAGCAGGTAAGAGTATGATAAAAAACAGGTGCTTTGTTATTTTTGCAGTCAGGGAGAGAAGGGTATATTGTGAATTTTCTTAATGTGGTTGCCTCTATTATGTAGGTTAGGTGAAGATTGAGGTGGGGGCAGCAAAGACAATTTTAAAAGAAAAGAAGGCTTTTCTTCCAAGAATATAAAAATTTCCATATTCTTTTAAAAAAGATTCATATCTTAAAAAAAATGATGTGGGTCCAATGTAAGTAGTGGATTTTCTTCTTGCTCCCTTCTCTCTGTCTTAATTTTTTTTTCACTTTAACGAGAAGAGCTACATGAATTTTGTTTCTGTTCTTTAAGTAGTTCTGGTTTTACTTCGAGGAAGAGGTCTCTATGTCATATGCTATTTGCCAACAGCAGGACTTGAACCCATTTCCTCCTAACAAAGCTGGTTCTCTATTACATTAGGTAGTTTTTCATTGGAAAGAGAGGAAGTCCCCATAATTAATTAAAACAATAATTATGATCTAATTAATTGTTCAATAATAAGCTTATTCTCCCTAAGAATCCCAAATATGGAATTTTCTATGAGAATAGTCTTTCCTTCCCTAAATATATTTCACTGAAGTGAAATAAATTTGGCTTTTTTTTTGTTTGTTTCATCTTTAAACTGATACCATATATTGTTTGTATATGATGTCAGGCTATGCTAATAGAAATGTATTTTATGAACTCTACTCATGTGTTGAGCATGCAATTGATAAAATTATGAATTTTCTCAAGATTCACTGTGAGGAAGGTAAGGGGAAATAGGGAATTTTACAGTAAAATACTCACGATGAACCTTAATCATTAGTTATGAATGGAAAATTTGCATCAATACTTTAATAGTTGTTAATGGCAAGCACTTTTGTTGTGTTAACAATGTCAAAGTCTCCTGAACACTTATTATTGAGAAATAGAGGACAAATGTAGGGGAAAATGCCAACTTTTAGATTTTCAAGTAAAACTCATTACATATATTTGAAAAATGATGTGCCTACTCATGGTAATGGTAAAATACATCTTATAGTAGTGGCAATAAAACAGTACAATGTAACTATTTTAAAAATATTTATGTTTGTTTTCTTTTCTCTGCTTAACTTTATTGGAACAGTGGAACTGAATTAGTTAGAAACCAGCTGCCAAGTTTTGAAGGTGCTTGAAAGGACTGCCTGAATAACTTCCTCAAATACTCAAGTTAGTTTTTTTTTCCATTGTGTTTAACTAATGGAATGTTTTTTATCAAACTATGTAATTATAATTCCAAACTATACTTCTAATATGTTGTATTTGTTGAAATTATAATTCATTTTATAAATTTAAGGGAGAGAGTAAATGACTAGAGCTTACAAGGTACATATTCATTATATATTTCTATTTTTAATATGTTTCTTGTTTTGAGTTGAATGATGCATTAATTCAATAAAAATAGATCATTTAGAAAATGGATAAACTAGAAATTTTGGTATTTAGTAATGATTAAAGAGTTTAATTGGATTCTTTAACTTAGAAAAGTGTTTATTTTTGTAGTGGTGCTTCAGTTTGCATGTGTCAATTTGGGATGCATGATCATATGCAATCGTAGGATATAGAGATGGAAGAGGCCGCAGGTAGCATCTCACTAACAATCCCTCTTTTTATCACTGAAGAAACAGACTCTTAGAGAGAACAAGCAGTAAAGAGGAGAGCAGAAGTTCGCATTCTAAACCTCTGATGTCAATTACCATGTTCTTTCCACCTTTCCTGCCCCTACCTCTTGTTGTTTTAACTATTCAGTAGTTCAGTAGTGTCTAACTCTTCATTTGGGTTTGTTGCTATTGTTTTTGTTGTTGTAAAGATACTGGAGTGATTTCTCATTTCCTTCTCCAGCTCATTTTGCAGATAAGGAACTGAAGCAAATATTTAGCCAGTTAAGTGACTTGCTGGTAAATGTCAGAGGCCAGATTTGAAATCACAAAGGTGAGCTTTTCTGACTCCAGGCCAAGTGCTCTATACATCGTACTGCCTGGATTCCCAGTAAACCATAAATTAATGACAGGAAAGAAAAACCACAAGTCCCCTACAAAACATAATCATTCAGATAAAAGTGACTTTCAGTTGTTTCAGTTAGACTGAATTCAATTCAATTCAGAATTTATTAATTCTCTAATTAAAGTAAAGGATTTTGAAATTATTTATTAATACAGTAATATAACAATCTATACTATTCTGAATTTCAGTGAAGCAACTAGTATTTCTTTATATTCATAATTGTTTAAAAATAATTATTTTTATGCTCTGAATCATTATTGATTAGAGAAATGCAAATCAAAACAACTCTGAGGTACCACATCACACCTATCAGATTGGCCAACATCACAAAACAGGAAAATGATAAATGTTTGACAGGATGTGGGAAAATTGGAATGCTAATACATTGTTGGTGGAGTTGTGAAATGATCCAACCATTTTGGAGAATAATTTGGAACTATGCCCAAAGGGCTACAAAAATGTGCATACCCTTTGATCCAGCAATAGCACTTCTAGTACTATATCCCAAAGAGATCAAACAAATGGGAAAAGGACCCACATGTACAAAAATATTCATAGCAGCTCTTTTTGTGGTGGCAAAGAATTGGAAATTGAGAGGATGCCAATCAATTGGGGAATGACTGAGCAAGTTGTGGTATATGAATGTAATGGAATACTATTGTACTATAAGAAATGATGAACAGGCTGACTTCAGAAAAACCTGGGAAGACTTATATGGTCTGATGCTGAGTGAAGTGAGCAGAACCCAGAGGACTTTGTATACAATAGCAGCCACATTATGCAATGACTAAGAATGTTAAACTGAATCTTCTCAGCATTACGAGGATCTAAGACATCTCCAGAGGCCTTGGGATGGAAAATGCTGTCCACATCCAAAGAAAGAACTATGGAAATCGAATCGCTCTCACTTATTTTTACCTTAAGTTGAATTTTGTTTCATCTTTCTGATGGTTCCTCCTATTGGTTTTAATTTTTACTTACAACTTCACTAATGTGAAAATATGTTTAATGGGTATGTAAATGTAAAGCCTATGTCAGATTGTGTGCCATCTTGGGGAGGGTGGTGGGGAGTAAGGGGGAGAAAAATTTTAAAATCAAAAGCATGTGGAAAAAAAAATTTTAAAAAATAGAAAAATAGAAAAATAGAAAAAAAATAAAAATAAAAATAATTATTTTTTTCAATTAACAAAAATCTATTTTATTTCCCTCCTATATTCCTCTCTTATTGGGAAAAAAAAAAGAAGGGAGACAAGATAGTGGAGTAAAATTGGTGACTTGCTTGAGCTCTCCCAAAACCCCTCCAAATATCTGTAAAAATGACTCTAAACAAATTCTAGAACATTAGAACCCAGAAAAAGACAGAGTGAAACAAATATCCAACCCAAGACAACCTGGATGGTTGATTGGAAAGGTCAGTTGCTCCAGGCTGGGAGGGGAGCACAGTTCCTCTTAGGTGGCACAGGCAAAGATCAGGCCCCAGAAAACCTGGAGGCCTCAGGAGACTGAATCACAAGCAGCTGTGGAGGTTTCCAGACTTTTCAACCCACAAACACTAAAGACAACTAAGAAGGTCAGTGGGAAAGGTATGTCAGATCTCAGTGAGAGAGGAGCTTGGTCCAGTCCTGGTCCTACGGCAGCCCAGAGTGGTGGCCACAGAGGCAGCTACTGCTTCTGGAGCTCTCAGCCCATAGATGGTGGAGGGATCAAGTGCCTGATCAGAGGGGGATTGCAGGAGGAATCTCTTTGCTGGCACTGAGACAGGATTCTCTTGCTTTGTCTGTGCTGGGATCTGGGTCACAGTCTGGGGTGGGGGGGCACTGACCTGGGGCAAGGAACACTGGCAAAGCATGCTGGTGAGGTGGAGCTTGTGGCAGCAGGGGAGGAGGAAAACTTCTCACAACTCCAAGGCAGAAGAAAAGTGCTTGTGATCACTCATGGACCAGAGCATAGGCCAGGAAAGACATAAACACCTTACCTTTGGTCATACCACTTTGGAAGAATGGAAAATTTACAGGTCACTGGAAGAATGTATGAAAACAGCTGCACAAAACCCCTGAAGCTTGGGACAGTACATCCTCCATACTGGAAGCAGGGCTCTACATTAACAAAGATTTAAAAAGTCAAATAATTGGCTGGGAACATGAGCAACCAAAGAGGAAAAAAAAACCTCAGACTACAGAATCTTACTTTGGTGACAAAGAAGATCAAAAATATACAATCAGAAGAAGAAAATAAAGTCAAAGCTCCTACATCCAAAGCCTCCAAGAAAAAACAAAAAAAACATGAACTGGTCTTAAGCCACAGAAGAGCTCAAAAAGGACATGAAAAGGAAATAAGACAAATAGAGGAAAAATGGGGAAGAGAAATGAGAGTGATGCAAGAAAATCATAGAAAATGAGGTAACAGTTTGGTAAAGGAGACCCAAAGAAATAGTGAAGAAAATAACACCTTAAAAGTAGACTAACCCAAATGGCAAAATAAGTCCAAAAAGCCAATGCGGAGAAGAATGCTTTCAAAAGCAGAGTTGACCAAATGGAAAAGGAGTCCAAAAGCTCATTGAAGAAAATACTTTCTTTAAAATTAAATGGAGCAATTGGAAGCTAATGACTTTATGAGAAGTAAAGACATTGTGAAACAAATCCAAAAGAATGAAAAAATAGAAAAAAATGTGAAATATCTCATTGGAAAAACAACTGACCTGGAAAATAGATCCAGAAGAGATAATTTGTAGAGAAAATGAATATTTAATTCAATATAGGGCTTTCAGGCATTCCTGATTGAAAACAAAACAGAGCTGAATAGAAAATCTGTCATTTAAACACAAGATTGAAGAGAAGCACAAAAAGTTAAACAAGAAAGGGTAATTATTAAGCTTCTTACATTCCTATATAAGTAGATGATACACATTAATGTCTAAGAATTTTATCATTATGAGGGCAGTTAAAAGGAGTTTACACAGACAAACCATATGGATACAAGTCAATTATTTTGGAATGATCTCAAAAAAGATGAAGGGGTGAGAAAGAAGAATGTATTGGGAAAAGAGGAAAGGAAATTTGGAATGGGGAAAATTTTCTCATAGAAAAGAGGTGCAAAAGAAAGAACTTTTATGATACAAGGGAAAGTGGCAAGTAGTGGATGATACTTTTACCTCAGTCTCATCAGAAATAATTCAAAGCAGGAAAATATATACATGTCTGTATTGTTATCTATACAGATAGATATAGATACTCACACAATTGTGTATATAAATGTAACTGGTTCAATAGGGAAATAGGAAGGGAAGGGAATAAGAGAAAGGTGGGGATTATAAAATGGAGAGACAATTAAAGAAAGCAATGGTTAGAAGTAAAATAGATTTTAAGGAGGAAAGGAAAGAGATAGAGACAGACAGGCAGACAGAAGAAAATGGGATGGTGGGAAATACACAGCAATCATAACTGTGGATGCAAATGGGGTGATCTTACCCCTAATAGAGAAGCACACAGCAGAATGAATTAGAAACCAGAATCCAACAATAATACATTTATCAGACACTTGAAACAGAAAGACACACATAGAGTTAAACTAAAGGTTTAGAGAAGAGTTAGCCATCATGATTGCAGAAAAAGCAAAAGCTAAAACAGAACTAATTAAATGACATACTCAGGGAAACTATATCATGCTAAAATAAACAATAAAGTCACAGTTAAAAAATACAGCAAGTCTCCTGGTAAAAGCTTCATTTCTCAAATATAAGCTGAAGATTAAATAGAATAAGATTTATAAAAACAAAATGAAAGCCATTCCTCAACTGGTATGTGCTCAACGGCTATGAACAGGCCATTTTCAGAAGAAGAAATCAGTTAGAGAAATGCAAATCAAAACAACTCGCAGGTACCACATCACACCTATCAAGTTGGCCAACATGACAAAACAAGAAAATGATAAATTTTGGAGAAGATGTGATAAAATTGGAACCCTAATGCATTGGTGGTGGAGTTGTGAAGTGATACAACCATTCTGGAGAGCAATTTGGAACTATGCCCAAATGACCATAAAAATGTGCATACCAAGCAATGTCACCTCTAAGGCTGTATTTCAAAGAGTCATTAAAATGGGAAAAGGACACACATGTCCAAAGATATTTATAGCAGCTCTTTCTGTGGTGGCAGATAATTGGAAATTGAGGGGATTCCCCCATAAATTGGGGAATGCATAAGCAAATTGTGTATATGGTTGTGGCATGTGAATGTAATGGAATACTATTGTACCAAAATAAATGATAAGCAGGCAGACTTCAGAAAAATCTTGAAGGACTTACAGACGGCTGCTGAGTGAAGTGAGCAGAACCAGGAGAACATTGCACATGGTAACTGCCACATTGTGTGATGACTAAATTTGATAGACTTAACTCTTCTCAGCAATACAAGGATCTAAGAGAACTCCAAAAAAAACTTATGATGGAAAATGCCATCCATATCCAGAGAAAGAACTATGGAGTCTGAATGCAGATGGAAGTCTACTATTAGCATGCACTCTCTTGCTCTGTCTCATTTTTTTTCTTCTTTCTAGTGGTTCCTTACATTCACTCTAAATCTTCTCCACATGACTAATGTGAAAATATGTTTGATAAGAATGTATATGAAAAGCCTATATAATGTTGCACTCCATCTTGAGTAGGTGGGAAGGAAGTCTGGTGTAGAAAATATAAAACTCAAAACCTTATGGAAGTGAATGTTTAAAATTAAAAATAAATAAATTAATTGTAAAAATTAAAGGAAAAGAAATGGTAAGGGAGTTGGTTTCAAAAAAAAAATTGCAAGATCTGTATGAACTGATATACAGTAAAGGGAGAAGATCCAGGGTAATATCATACACACCATCGTTATAGCAACACCATATGATGCTAATATCAGCAATACAATGATCTAAGACTATCCTGAATGGCTTATATGAAAAATGCTATCCACCTCCAGAGAAGGAACTGATGGATTCTGAGCCAAAATCAAAAAATACCTTTTTAATTTCCTTTTTTCATGTTTTTGCTTTTTTTCGGGGGCATTCTGTTTTCTTTCTCAATATGGCTAATATAAAAATATATTTTTCATGATTGTGCACATCAAGTTGCTTGCCTTCTCAAAGAAAGAACAGGGTAAGGAATCAAGGAAATAATTTGGAACTCAATTTGAAAAAAAATAATGTTAAAATTATTTTTATATGTTATTTGGGGAAAAAAACCCATGCAAACTTTTTTTAAAAGTTCAAATCATGAAAGTAGCTCAACTATGATACATGATTTATTTTAAGATATAGTCACAGTATTGTGTGGTTGAAGTGGAATAAAGTAAAAGACAGAGTTAAGAACATTAAGAAGCTGTTGTGTGGTCAAATTCTTAAAGGCTTGTCAACATGAATACTTTAGTACCTGAAAATAATAGCAGGGTAAGAAAATTTTATTTATAATAAATTTGGAAGAACATGTGCCAGGTACCAATACCTTATAAAAAATTGATTAAATTAGTTGCAGTCCTTTATGGGTAGGAAGACAAAGTTTTTCTTCACATAATTAATTTGGACAAAATAGATAAGACTGAAGTTGTTTGTTTTCTATAGGTAGAATTGAAATAATATAAAATAGTGATAATGAAAGATAAAACACTATTCTTGCTAACTCATACAATGCTATAAAGATTAAAATGTTAGGGATCAAATTGTATTTATATTTTGGAGTGTTTATATACAGAATAATATATATAACATAGGTACATATATAAAAAATGAATAAATTTCACTGCATAGTTTCATTGAAATCTGATTTACCAGAAAACCCAAACCAAATTCCAATTTCCATAGACCATAATGTTTTAGTTTCTTCATTCTGGCAAATTATTAATCATCTTTTAAGGCAGCAACTTGCATATTGGGTTGATTCATTACGGATTTAGCCATTTTCATTTACAAATGTTATTTTATACTCTAATTTTGCTTTAGCTGATTGAATAAGATAAAAACAAACTCTTTCCTCATTGCTTTTATTACTCTTTATTCTGAAAATGCCATTTTCCATAGAAAAGTCAACCAACTCTTACTAATGCTTTAGACATGTGTGTCATTTTATACAGTAAGTGCATTCCTGAAAAATTGAACATAAATAATTTTTCTTTATAAATTGAATTACATTTTAATTGCATTCCTGGAGTCTTCCATTTGGTTAATCAACAATATTTATTTAAAGACCACTATGTGCTATGTACTGCTAGTATACAGCAAAAGTATAAGATGGTAATCATAGAAGTTAAAATGTAGAAGTAAATACAAAATTAGAAAAAATAAATAAAAATTGAAGAAATATACAAATATGTATGTACATGTCTATGTGTATATACACACATTTCCAAGATTTTTTTTTTTGCTTTATTTGTTCTAGTTTTATCATGTCTATACCTTAGTCTTTAGGCATGTGCATCTCTAGAAGCTTGGTAACATATTTATATAACTCTTTACACTCTCCTGCAAATTTTCAGAGACTAAGGTAGCTGGGAGTCTGTGAATGTGGAAGTTCCATATCATAGCTTTTGGCAGTTTAGGAGAAGAGGGTGCAAGTGGAAATAAGAAGCTTAAGTGTCAGTGAGGCATAGATTTGGAAGCAATGAGACTGGGAGAGGAGCTAGAGCTTTAGTTGGGGAGAGAATAATCAAAGGGGTAGAATGCAACTTAGCTCCACAAGTGGTGGCCAACCAACCATCCACAGCAGGCAGAGTAGACTATAGTATCTTGACTGGAGGAAGGGCCTCTTTCTCTTCAGAAGCTGAGGTGCCTTTTCTTCCTGTCTCTTATTACTCTGTTTAAGCAGATTGTGGAGAAGGTGGGTGGTTTATTCCCACCGTTTCTTTCTTTTTTTAATTCATATCTATTGATGTTATTTCATGAGCGTGCTTTTTTTTTTTTTTGGCTAGGCAATAGGGTTAAATGACTTGGCCAGTGTCACACAGATAGTGAGTGTTATGTTTGTGAGGCCTGATTTGAACTCAGTTCCTCCTGAATTCAGGGCCCTGAGCCTGCTTTTAATAAATAATTTTGTTTCTATTTTTTTGTTGGCATATTGCAACTTGAGATCAAAATTTGTGAGGGGGATGCCCCTAATGTATTTTGTACTTTATTTACTATGTCATGATGCCTAATTTCTGTTATGGGAGCTTAAAATCCCACAAGGGGGCTATCAAATTGTAGTTTTGTTTTATGAAAGATCTTATAGTTCTCTCAAACAAAATCCTAAAACTTAAATTCAATCGTCATGTTAATATCCCTTAGAAAAACAAGCTGATTAGACTCATTTGGTGCTGAGAGAATGAGCTCACCTGATGGAGATAAAACTCCATCCCCTTTAACCCTAAAGGGTGAGAAAGATAGAAAAGGATAGCAGAACAAGCTCTGATTCTGATATGCCCTAATGGATCTCATTTGTAAGGATTTTATATACCTCCCTCTACTGCTGAAATATTGGGGGGCGAATGAGGAAGTAAAGACCCTGTAGTGCTATAAAATGAAATTTAAATGCTTTCCATGGCAAATTTTGCCCTAAATAGTGGACACATACACCCTCACTCACTCATACTTACAAGCAACACACATATATTTGTGTATTTGTGTATGTATGTATGTGTATATGTATGCACAGATATTTATATATAAATGTATGTATTATATATACATATATGTGTGTATATATACATATATGTATATATACATATGTGTGTGTGTATATATATATATATATATATATATACATATATATATATATATAGAGATATATAGAGAGAGAGAGAGAGAGAGAGAGAGAGAGAGAGAGAGAGTATACATCAAGCACCTTACATTGCAGTAGAGGACACAACATATAAATAAATCAGAACATACAAATATGTACAGAGCAGATGAAAGGAATCTTAGAATCTTAGAAAGGTAGCTGGGTGGGAGCACAGTCAAAGAGGGACTAAAGCAATATGTATTATGCTTTAGTTGAAGTAATCAGCAAAGTTGCAATCATGATCTCAGAAAAGGCAATACAAAAATAGAATTGATTTAGAGAGATGAACTATATTATTCTGTAGGGTACTGTAGATTATAAATCATTATCAGTACTCAACATATGCACATAATTATAGAGAAGCTAAATATTTAAAGAAAAGGTTGAATAAGTTGTAAGGAGTAAAATAAAAGTGTCTTTTTCTCCATCCTCTTTCCTGCCCCTGTTTATGCTTTTCTCTCTCTTTTTTCCCTTTCCCTTCTCAGTAAAGTTTTGCTTTCAACAGTCACCACTCTCAGTTTGCCCTCCCTTCTATTAGCCCTCCTCTCTTTTCTTCCCCTTTATCCTTACTACTTTTTCACTCTTTTCTATTCATACCCTCCCTTTTCTTCATCCCTTTCCCCTCATATTTCCTATATGGTAAATTAGATTTTTATGCCTGATTATGCTATTCATATTTGAACCAAATTCCCTCTACTGTAACAAGTTTTTATGCTTTTTCATGTGATGTAATAATTTACCCTTGTCTGCCTCCCCCTTTCCTCTTCTTCCAGTACAATTCCTTTTCCACACGTAATTAGATTTTTTTTTATCAGCACATCAAAGTCAACTCATATTCTCACCCTCTGCCTATGTGTACCCCTTTTAAATGTCATAATAACAATACAGTTCTCAAGAGTTATAAGAGTCATCTTCCCTTGTAGGGATATAAACAATTAACTCATTAATAACATATTGTCATTTTTTTTCTTTCCTGTTTACAATTTTATGGCTCTCTTTTTTTGTTTTTGTTTTGTTTTTTAGGCAATTGGGGTTAAGTGATTTGCCTAGGGTCACACAGCTAAGTAAGTTTCAAGTGTTTGATCTGAGGCCGGATTTGAACTCAGGTCCTCCTTACTTCAGAGCCGGTGCTCTATCCACTGTGCCACCTAGCTGCCCCAATTTTATGCCTCTCTTGAGTCTTGTGTTTGAAGATCAATTTTTCTGTAGAACTCTGGTCTTTTCTTCAGCAAGGTTTGGAAGTCTTCTATTTCTTTCAATGTCCATGTTCTATCCTGAAAGCTTATGCTCAGTTTTGCTGGGCAGTTGATCCTTGGTTGTAATCCAAACTCCATTGCCTTGTGAATACCGTATTCTAAGCCCTCCAGTCTTTTAGTGTAGAAGCCAAAAGTCCTGTATGATCATGATTGTGTTTCCATGATATTTAAATAGTTTCTTTCTGGCTACTTACAGTACTTTCTCTTTGACCTGGTAATTTTGGAATCTGACTACAATATTTTTTGAAGTTTCAATTTGAAATCTCTTTCAGAAGGTGATTGATGGATTCTTTCTATGACTATTTTACCCTCTGATTGTAGGACCTCAGGGCAGTTTTCCTTGTTGAATTCCTGAAAGATGCTGTCCAAGCAATTTTTTTCATCTTGGTATTCAGGTAAACCAATAATTTTTAAATTGTCTCTCCTGGGTCTATTTTCCAGGTCAGTTGTTATACCAATGAGTTTTTATGTTTTCTTTAATTTTTTCACTCTTTTGTTTCTGTTTGACTTATTATTGAACTCTTATAGAGTCATTAGCTTCCACTTGCCTAATTCTAAATTTTAATGGATTGTTTTGTTCTTTTATATTTTTTACCTCCTTTTACATTTGGCCCATTTTACTTTTTAAGGAGTTCTTCTCTTCAGTGAGTATTTGTGCCTCCTTTTTTCATTTGGCCAATTCTACTTTTTAAGGAGTTGTTTTCTTCAGTGTACTTTTTCTTTTTCCCATTTGACCAGTTGTGTTTTTATGAACTTGTTTTCTACAGTGAATTTTTGTCTTTCCTTTTCCAAACTTTTCTTCTCCCTCTTTTACTTGACTTTTGAAATTCTTCTTGCGCTCTTCCAAGAAGGCTTTTTGGGTAGAAGACCAATTCTGATGTGAGTATTTTGACAATGTTGTCCTCTTCTGAAATTGTGCCTTGATCTTCTCTGTACCCATAATAAGATTCTATGGTCATTGTCCATTTCTGCTTTTTGCTCATGGTGTTTGCCTATTTCCTGACTTTTAAAAAAGTTAAGCTCTCCTGCTGGAGTGCAGGGGCACTGACCCAAGCTTCTTGTGCTGGGACCCCTGGACCTGGTCACTATCTTTGTGTACTGTGGCCCATATGCCAGCATTTGGAGGCTGTTGGCTTCTAGCAGCTAACCTGCTGCTGGGCTGGGGTCAGCAATACTGGAGCATTCAGGGTGGGGGTGGGGAGTCTGGCCCCTGGAAGATGCCTGGTCATCTGGTCTTGTACTTCTTTCTTTGGTTCCTTTTTTTTTAATGTGATATCCTTTATTCTCTATAAATGCCAAGGTCAGAAAGGCTGAGTTTGAGAGGGTAGAGATTCAGTACTATTGAAATGTCCAGCATTTATGGTTGACTATGCTGTTGAATGATCAATAATACTTCTCGCATTGCTCTAGAAATCCACAGCATCTGTGTCAGGTCAATTATATCAGGCATGTAGAAGGACGTGTATAACTCTCCCTCTGGGAAACCAATAATTTTGCTAGTTTGCTTTGTACCTCATGTCTGAAGGGGGGAAAAATTCTTCTATTATTTTTCTGTACCTTTGAAAATTGTCATCTTTTTGGCAATGTTGTGTTGAGAGATCAGAATGCAGTGACATCTTTCAGTTTTGCTCAGATTAGGATTTGCATGTGCCTGTTAATGAACTCTGATATTTATTGTTTCAACTGCTATTGAACTCTCTTGGATTGCAAGCTCCATGAAAGCAGAGACAGTCTTGGTCTTTCCCCCATCCCCCTTTTTTGCATTCTTCAGGCCTTATTGCAGTGTCTGGATCATAGTTGGTGCTTAATAAATGCTTACTGATTGACTAGCTATGACTGCTAAATCTACAACTCAGAAAGTGGGATTGCACTGCTGGAATTGTATTTATGTATTTTTTTTCTTTTTTGCCTATGCTTACCACAGTGCCTGACACTTAGCAGGTTCTTAATAAATGGTTATTAAAGGAATGAATTAATGAATTAGTGAATGAATGGTCAGAAAAAGCTCATTAAGTCTTGTTATTAATATAATAATGTAATGTAATGTCATATAACTATATAATATAATACAATATAATACAATATGATATGATTGTCAATGTCTCAGTGAAACTCAATGTATTGTATTCAAAAAAGTGTTGAATCTGAAGTCAAAAGACACTTGCATTTGAGTCATTGCTTTCACACTTACTTTGTAAATATACACAAATTATTTAATCTATAGGAGTTTTAATTTCCTCATCTGGAAAGTGGGGTTTAATGATACATTACTATCTCTCTGAGTTTTTGTGAAGATAAAATTTGATTTAGAAATTTGATATTTTATTTTAAGCTATTAAAAATTAAAATTGTACTAAGAAAATTTGCTCAGCAATTCTTTGAAATATAGACACATTTTGTTTCTAATTTTTTTTTAACTTATGATTATGCTGCTCTGATAATTGTGATACATATGGTTATTTTCTGTCACTAACCATCTTAGGCTAGAAGCCACTACCTACATAATGGAATCAAAGGATATTGAAATTCAATTACCTTTTATAACATATTTCCAAAATATTTCTTTAATGGCTCAACCAATTAAAAGTTTCATTAAGTCTGCATTAGTTTATATGTCTTCCCATAGCACCTCCAATATAGATTATTTTCATATTTTACCATTTATGCTGATTTCATGGATGCTGAGTAAAACAGAGTTTATTGATTATTTTCCCACTTTTTTTTGATAATTTTAGAACTGCAATTTCAAAGGCTCAATCATTATATCATCATCATCATTACTTGCATTAATACAACACTTTTTCTATTTGAAAAGTACTTTACATATTTAATTTCATTTGATATCAACAATCTTGAAGAAGATATTATTATTTTCACTTCAAATTTGTGGAAAGTAAGGCTCAGAATGCTTAAAGTGCTATACTCAAGGTCACATAGCTAGTCAATATTTATGTTCAGATTCAAATTTAGGTTTTTTCTGACTCTGCCTTTCACTATTTTGCTCAAAGACATTCGGTATGTCAAAAAAAATGGTTCTGACAAAATTGCTGTTCACAAATTGACCATTAAGAAGTTACTAGCCAGTTGTTTTACTCAAACTTTGGTGATTTCATCCAATGCACTGAACCAATTTCAGTGTTTAGACAAATAACTTATTTTTTTCTTTTTTTCATTCATAAATTTTTAATCAATGTGACGACCTTATTCACCAGGGGATAATAATGTATTTTTCTCCCACAAGATGACCATCTCATTTCTTCCATAGAGTTGATCTTTAAATTTGTGGCAAGAGAATGGGAAAAAAAAAGGTTTAGATCGCTTTTGATTGAAGTCTGATGTAGTCAAGTTAAACCTATCTCTCTTGCTATTCAACAAGAGCAAAACAAATTAGAAGGTGGAGCAGGGAAGAAGATGGGAGAACTAAGGTAGGTGATGGAAATGATGGAAATGCTCTTTGTTAGAAGAAATTGTTTATCTTTATATACCTTTTTGATAAACTCATCTTTTCTATGAGTCTTTTTTTAATCTGCTCTTTAGCAAGAATCCAATTACTGCACATGAGCTTACTGCATCATAAATAACGTCTTCTTAGCTTTCCAATCACACTGTCCCAATTCTGTATTTTGTAAGCAAAAGTCCTGTTGTTTTTAAAATAATTTTTCAACCATCTGTTTACCCATATGTGCTACACATCGCTGAATGTCAGATTCCCTGCAAGCTTTATAGACAATACCAGAAACCTTGAATGTGTTTTCCCTCATAGTTAGCATTTTACTACTGCATTAAATTGATCACAGGTAAACTGTTTCATTTTGGTAGGTTATTTTGATTGTAATCAAATGACTTGCAGGGAAGTGATTTTGGAGCCAATAAATTCTGGTTATAAAGAGTTTCCTTCCTTTTTTACAGCAAATGCATTATTTTAAAGGTCACCTTTGTCAGTCCTACAAAACAAATTTCAGTCTTGCCAATGTAAAGCACCATCAGAAGCATCCATCAGTGTTTATACTAAATTGTAGAATGTTATCTTAGCAACTCCATCAGTTTCAATTAGTAGTGATCTCATTTGGATTGTTCCTTACTTGTTATTTTCTGACACAAGGGGAGAGATCACATTTGAAAACCTTTTTGCTAAGGCATTGAGCCTTCAGTTAGTTTGATGGAAACTACTGTATTTTTTTTATTCAAGTTTTCGGTGAAAGGAATGAAAATCAGCTTATGGGATAATTCAGAGCTGATGTTACCCCCAGCCCTTTCACTAGGGAAACTATAAAATGTTTTGCAATATTAGGATGATTTTCAGCCCACTGGGAAAACTTCCAAATTGGTGCTTCAGTGCTTATGTAATTCTGTCATAGGAAATAAAAACAAACAACTCAATAAACAGTCTTAGTATGTGATCATGGTTGAAATGTATGTATGAGAATTATGCCCTTTAGAAGCATAAGGTTGTCTCATTATCTAAGATGCTGCCTGTGGACTCACATTTATCTATACAAAGATGAATGTCTCAATATATCCTACTTTCTTTTCTTTTGGGGAAAACATTAATATTTGCATCTGGGAATATTCATTATTGAGGCAATACATGCCTCATGAACAAAATCTCTGAAAAAAAAATCATACCAAAAGGGGAAGGAATTCATCAGTTCCTTTGATGAAATACCCTCCAAGGGGCAATATAAGATTAATAAGAATGTTGGGGGTGGGGTAGACTTAAAGAAAACACAATAATGTAAGGTTGGGTTCCTAGAATTTTTATGGGTGAAGGGGAGAATAGAATCAAGATATCAAAACCTTTGAATACCAATCAAGCTTTTATGTTCATGAAACACCTGTGGCCTATGAAAGAAATTTACATTTATGTATATCCTACTCCTGATGCAAAGGCTAACAACATATTCTAATATTACTCTGAATTACTGCTGGCTGTAAATTTTGTAACTTCTATGACATTTTAATGTAAGCATTTTTTTTTCAATATGGCTGGTTAAAATCTTGAAGTTATTAGTGAATCAGTAATCAGTAGTCTCTCTGAGACATAGTCCCTGAATGAATAAAGGAATTAAAGCCATGGTTATAGTCATAGCAACAAGGAGAATGAACTGTGTCTTGTGATAATACAGACAGTTAAAGAGAAGATCCATCTGCACATTTCACTGATATTTAGAGATGTGTATGTGTGTTCATGTCCATGTGCATTTGTGTGTGGAAGGTAGTATAGCACACATAAATATGTGTGTATTCTGTATATATATGTGTGTGTGTGTAAGGAAACTTTCATTTTGTATAAGTTAATACATAAAACTTAAAGAAGGTTGAAGAAAGAACACATTACTTATCACAGGTTTACTTACTGGAAAATAGAAATAGCTAGTTGAATATCATTAATCTTAAGGGAGAGAAATGAAGGGAATCACAAATTAGAATAACCTTCAGTATCCACCTAGACAAAATTCAAAGTGAAAATCAATTCCCTCTATAACATACTCAAAAAGAAGTCATCTAGACATGTAAGGCCAAAAATACAATACTTCTAGAAGAAGACTACTGTATTGGAGAAGAAAGAAAGAAAGATGAGTCACATAAGTACTGACTTGGGAAAATATTAGACATTAGGTAAAATAGGATATTAGTAAAAGGGGATTTCCAGAATCTAAAAATAGAAATTAACTTGGAAAAGATGCTAAACTATTGAACATTTCATCAGTCCTACTCTCGTCACATTTTATATTTTGACTCCATTGGATAATTTCATAATTTTTGAATTGCAACAATGCAGCACCATTGATGGCAATTGAACCTGAAGTTCCTGGGCTGGAAGTTATTCTAGGCAAGTAGACTAGGGCCAAGAAGTAGACAGACAGACAGACACACACACACACACACACACACACATGTACATATACACATACACATACATATACATATGCATACATGTGTGTGTGTATTTCCAGAGAAGAAATTCAAGTTTACAATATCAAGGAATTTAGAATGGAAAAGTACTTTAAGGATTTAAGGGGGCTTACAACATTAAAGAGCATTATATGAAATCACATTTGTGTGTAGGTATAAGGAAATGAAAATTTATCAAATATTCATTAATATATGTGATTAATAATATAACTAGTATTTATTTTGTCTTTAATTTGATACTGCAATGTATATGAATAATGAAATTAAAAACGCAATGAACATAAAGTTAATGATGACAGATCTTTCCTATATTCCCTTATCCTTTTTGTCTAAATGTCTTGATTTTTAACTAAGATATAGTCTGCTTCTAGTACTTATTCAGAAAACATAATACGGAAATTTTAATGTAGCTAATTCTATTTTATCTACCTAAAATATCATGTGGAAGGAATGTCTGTGAAGTAGGATAACATGATAGTCAAAATTTGATCTCATGGTTAGAATATCTCTACTATGAGAAACCTCATAAAGAGAATTTCAAGCTTAGTATGATAGTTACCAATATAATTAATTATATTTTAGTTATTTTTGAAAATATGTGGATAAAAATGTGTGTATTCATATATACATTATGTAATGTGAATATATGTATGCACATATGTATGAATGTGTGTGTGTGTAACCTATTTGAAATCTATATATCCATATTGAAATGCTAACTGACACTTACTACCTAAATGACCTTGATACTTTATGCCACTTAGTCTTTCAAGGTTTAAAATACTTATCTGTGAAATGAGTGGATTGGTCTAGATAACCTCTAAGTTCTATTTTAGGCCTTTGAATTTATGATCTAGTTTTTCCCAGGTCAGAAAAATAAAACCCGAGAGCTATGACATGACTTTTTCAGGATCACATAGTTAGAGAATAGCAGAAGCCTAACTAGAGCTCAGGGTTTCTGATTCTTAGTTTTGTGTTCTTTTTAACACATATGTCTGATGATGTGTTTGCATACCTACACTTAAAGAATATTTAGTAATTTATATTTGTCACCATTTCATGAATAACAAATAATTGGAAAAACATCCATCTCATTTCCTCTTTGGTGTTAAGAATTTTCTTCAATTTTATGCTATTTTAGGAATAGTTCAATTTAACAATTGTTGTAGAACCCCTAAACAGTACATAATTAGAAAATCAATTTCTAGGGATTATGATGTTATACCAGAGAGTCTGAAGAGTCCCTGGCCTTATTCTAATCAAACAAACTACTTGACTCCTAAATGAAATTCTGAGCTTAGCAAGCTATTGTATTTTTTTTTCATTTGTTGTTGTTCGTTCTTCATCTTTGAAGAGGACTAATGACATCACAATGTTGGAACAAAATGGTGGATGATGGATAATGTCTTGAGTTGTGCATAAATTGGATTTAAGTGAGGCAATTACACAAAGTCTTCAGCCTCACTTTTTCTTCCAGAATCATTGAAGTCCAGTAGCAGGACAAAAATCAGGATGGCTAGCGGTGGCCTGAAATGGACTGGCTAACCTTGGTTTCACTGATGTTTGACCAAGTTCTAAAATTCAACAACTTGTGTTTCAGCCACTTTTGTGGCCTTTGGAACATTTTTTTTAAGTCTGAAAATATATATAATGTGTATCACCTGTGTACCTCTCACCTCCATGAAGGAGTAGGTCAGGAGTGTCTTATATCTCTTCATTCAAATCCTATTTGATTTTTATAGTTTTATCGCATTTACTTTGGATTTTTTTTTTTAGTGTGTGGTTATTCTTTCCATTTACATTTGTTGTAGTTTTTGTATATATTGTTTTCTTAGATAAGCTGAATTTATTCTTTCCATACTTCTCTGTATTCATCACACATCATCTCTTACAGCACAATAATATTCCATTATATTCATGTAACAGTTTGTTTAGCCACTACCCAATTGATGGACACCCTCTGTGTTTCAAATTCTTAGCTGTCACAAAAAGTGCTGCTGTAAATATTTTGCAGTATATGAGGACTTTTTTCCCTTTATTTCCATTTCTCAATATATATTTTATTTTCTCCTAATTACATGTTAAGAAAATTTTGACATTTTCTAAAAAAAGTTTTGAGTTCCAAATTCTAATCCTCTCCCCCTTGCCTCCCCTCTCCCTAAGATAGCTAGCAATTAGATATAGGTCATACATGTGCAGTTATGTAAAACATTTGCATATTAGCCATTTTGTACAAGAAGAATTGAATAAATAAAATAATGAAAGTGAAAATAGCATGCTTCATTCAGTCTGTATTCAAACAATATTAGTTCTTTCTCCAGAGACGGATAATATACTTCATCATTGGTCCTTTAGGATTGTCTTGGATCATTGTACTGCTGAGAATAACTAAATCATTCACAGTTATTCATTGAGCAATATTGCTTTTACTGTGTACAGTGTCCTCCTGGTTTTGTTCACTTTGGTATTCATCAACTCATGTAAGAATTTCCAAGTTTTTTTCTGAAATCATTCTGCTTGTCATTTCTCATAGCACAATAATATTCCATTACAATAATGTACTAGAGCTTGTTTAGCCATCCCCCAATTGATGGGATACTGGTATCCTTTTTTATTTACTTGTTTCTTTGAAAAAATTTTCACATTAGTCATGTTGTAAAGAAGAATTAGAACCAATAAAGGAACAAATTGTTCTCATCCCTTTCTACCAGGAGAGGTCTTTGAATGCTTGACATAAATATCTCTCTAATTCACCAGTGGTTTTGAGGTCTCTTGGTTGCCCTCAAACTGCTTTACCCCATCTGCTGATATGGTTTTAGTGGAATGTGGCCATTGCACAATTTATAACTTTTTAGTGTTACAAGTGAGAGTTGGGTGACAGGTGGGAACTAAAGGTAGATGAGTATTTCTAAAAAGGACTTGGTAAGACTTCATATGAGAGGTGCTGAATTTCCCTGAACACTCCATACACTTAATTTCTTCATTTACTCAGCTACTGATGACCAAGGCCGTATGAGGTCAAAAGTTAAGAACTCTATTGTCACTTTGATCTTGTGAAGAATTCTTTACTGAAAGCTTTTTTTCCCAATTTGACATTTACCTTATGACATGGAATTCAATTTTATTTGGCATCACATGACTATTCCATTAAAGACTATTCTTCTTGCTTCAAGGTCCCTATTCCTCTTCTTGCTTTTAGCCCATTAATTGAAATATTTCAGCTAACATCACAGGAATTTCTCCTTATAAACTTTTTGAGGCCAGAGTATAATGTAATGGCCAACTTCCCTCCAAAAAAAAGAGAAAAAAAATTAAAACACTGCCCATACAAGGAAGTTATGTTTAGGTTTTTGTTTTGAAGTCACTATTGCTACTTGTCCAACCTAGCAAAATAGATTTAAGAATTAAAATTAAGAGACTAATGTAGGGAGTATCTAATTCTATAATTAACTTCACATAATACAATTGCTAAAGAAGAAATGTCTTTCTAGTGTCATCTCTTAGGAACAGTCTCAAAGACTAAAAGCACAGGGATTTCTATTAAATTTTAGAGCTACCTTTATACCACATGATCCATCCCCTCAGCAAACCACTAGGGACACACTGAAGTCTTTGAGAAAAGTTTCATAGTTTTTTAACTGCTGAGAATCCCTTCAAGGGATTTATAAACCAGTGAACTAAGAAGACATTAAAGGAGGAATTTAAACAATCTCAGATGAGCTCAAAGAAGAACCAAAATATGTGTTAGGAGAATATCATGCTAAGATTCAGTATGAAAGAATAAAGTATATGGAAAGGAGATTTGAAAAATATAAAAAAAAGCAGTTTCACTTTATTAGGCTTTTCAAGCATTGTTTGGGGTTCCTATGTCAATCTCACTCTTTATTGTGCTTCTAATTTTTGTTGCTATAGAAATGTTCCTTTCCTCGTGCATATCTCCCCAAGTTTTTTCACTTGTTAAGTCATCTTAGTACTTCTCTGAATTTTTTTGTCATTGTTAATGTTATCTTCTCATTTTTTCAGCCAGACTCTTTGTTGGCTTTTCAGCAGGAATCATCTTGTGAAGATTTCCTCCCTCAACCCCTCATTTGTTGTTGTATATTTCACTCAGCATACCTCTAGCTGTTCTGAGTTGATGCAGTGAAGGAGCTGGATTTAGGAATGTCTCAGTCAGCCATCTTAACTTCCAGCTTGCTGGTGCAGTGGATAGAGTGACTGGACTTGGGGTCAAATATTTCCATTCAGATTATACCTTAGACACTTAGTAATTTTGTTTTCCTGGGCAAATAACATCTCTCAGGCTGAGATTCCTTTTTATAAAATGGTGATAACAATAACTCCTAAATCATAGGGTTGTTGAAAAAATCAGATAAAGTAGTGGATTAAAGTCATTTGCAATCCTTAAATGGTAGCTGTATTCACAACATGATCAATGTGAAAATGTGTTTTACATGACTACACATGCAAAAGTTGTATCATATTGCTTTGCCATCTTGGGGAGGAAAAAACACAACTCCAAATCTTATAAAAGATGAATGTTGAAAATTGTCTTTACATGTAATTAGAAAAAAAAAGCAATTTAAAAGTGGTAAACTTTTATTAATAAGCAGCTTCACATCTATTAATTTCTGAAGAGTAATTTCACATATATTCAACAAATGATTTATCATATGATAACAATCCAAAAGTGAAAGTTGTATATTAGATATGGGATGCACAGTTATGATACTTTTTCCCAAATGTTTGATTAATAGAAGTAACTTTTTAAAAAAATATATACAATTTAAAGTATATGTCAAAGTCTATCTTATAGTTATGATTTTTGTTACAATTATAAATATGATTTATATTGGAAATAAATCAGATTAAAGGGTCAATTAATTAGATTGCTCAGGGACTGGGAATTTTGGGTAAGTGAATATTCAATATTTCCTGGATTTTGGATTAATGAGAAGTTTATGTTTTTCTTTTTTTTTTCTTTTTTGTGGACAAAGCTCTTCCCATGCTATATGTTTTCCCTCTCTTCTGCCTTAAGTGGAAAACTAAATGTAATCAAAAATTTCTGCACTAATCCTTAGTAATGATTCTGAATATTCTCAACAATTCTGCAATGATATAGAAAGTGAGGAAAAGGCAACCAAATGTGTCTTTTCGTCTTGACATGCTATGATTTTTTTTCTAAGTTCTATTTTTTTAAATAAATTGCCCACTATCAGCTTTTGTAATTCAGGTCAGAAGATCTCACAATACAAAGGGATTCAAGTCCATTTTTTGATTACTTCTGATTCTTCTGGCTTACATTTGTTTATCAGAAAACCTACCAAAATTCCTCAGAAAATTATTATCAGCCAACATTTTATATGTATTAACTCCCCATGGTAAACATACAAATCACAAAATTAAAAAAAATACCCAACAATGATATGGGACCTTAAATTTCACACACACACACACACACACACACACACACACACACACACACACACACTCATTTGGTCCCCATGAGAACCCTATGAGATATAAGTCCCCAATTTTTTAAATACATTTTACAGGTGAGGGAACTAAGTTTCAGAAAGACAAAGTGACTTGATCACTATCACAAAAAGTGTCAGACATGACAATGCTGTAAAGTGAACATGTTTATTCATTTATCAAGGAAAATCAAAAGGAAAATAAAATAAAATCCAGGGTAAGTCACTTAACTGATTTCTCAGCTTCAGTTTCCTCATCTGTAAATAGACTATTTAATAGTCACCATTTCACAAAGTTCATAGCTCATATAGCTAAAGTTGGAATGTACCTTAGAGACTAATTAGTCTGACTTATTTATTTTCCCAATGAGGAAACTGAAGTCCAGGAAAAGTAGAGGACATCTCTAAATTCACATGTTGAGCAAAGATCTGAAGGGAGATTTGACTCTGTTACCTCTGACTCACTGTAAGAACACTTTTAATATAAATACTAAATGAATTTATATTTTAAAGCATTTTAAAGCTTAAAGCAATAGACAGATGAACCATTGTTGTTATCACTATTACAATTTTTATTCTGTTAGAACATTTCAGAGAAGTTAGAAACCAAAAAAGAGGAAAGTAGCTTTTGAAAGATGTTGGAGTTTGGGAGTAGCTAGGTGGCACAGTAGATAAAGAAGTGGCCCTGTTGTCAGGAAGACCTGAGTTCAAGTTCCGCCTCAGACACATAACACTCACTAGCTGTGTGACCCTGGGCAAGTCACTTAATCCCAATTGCCTCACCAAAAAAAAAAAAAGAGAAAAAGAAAAAGAGGTTGGAGTAGAACTAGACTTTGATAGATACACAGTCTCTGAGTAGATAAAAGAGAGATGAGGAGAGCAAATTCAAGAAAGATTAGGCAGATAGATAGATAGATAGATAGATAGATAGATAGATAGATAGACAGAGAGATAGATGGATGAAGATTTCTATAATTAGATTATAGGCATATAAATGTAGATATACTATGTAGGAAGTTACATGTTGGAGAGTAGGGGAAGATAAAGCCAATTAGAGTTCCACCAATAAACAAAAAGACATGAAAAGTAGGTTGAGTTTAGAACTGATGTGATAGCAAAGCAAGGAAGATTCAAGGTTTATGTACAGTTGTGCAAAAAGATGAAAATCATATTTAAGAAAGGAAATATTATAGTCCCTGAGGTACTTATAGAAAAATCATATTAGGAATGATATTAAAAAGAACAAATCAAAGAAAAGCAGATGGATGGGTGCATATATCCAATCATGTATATACATACATGTATATGTATATGAATTAATATACACATATAGACACATGTGTGTCTATATGTGTTCATATATGTGTATGTGTGTACACCTGTATGTGTACATACACACATATTTTATATATATACACATATGAGAGGGTGAGTGAGTGGGAGTAAATGTGGTGGTATCTATTTATCTACCTATGTATCTATCCATCAGAAATCTGTGGTGGGTGTAGCATAATTTTAAGGGCATTAAGGGATCCATATTCAAGGTCTCTGAAATAGACCAAGATATTAAAGGAATGGAAAAATTTTGGACCTTTGTTAATGGTGGGACAAAAAAAAATAGGAAATGTGTGGTGAATATCAATTACTCCTGACTTACTTTTCCTATTTCCTCTCTCTCTCTCTCTCTCTCTCTCTCTTTCTCTCTGTCTCGCACACACTCACACACACACACACACACACACACACATGTTATAAGAATCACTTATGTACAAATCGATGCCATCCTCAGGGATTGCATTAATGAGGGAAAATCACACTTTTCCACAATGGATCACATTCTTACCATCTCACAATTGACTAAAAGATGGAGAAAATGTAGTGGAGGATAAGATGGCTATTGTCAGAAAAGTAATTTAAAAGTCGTATGATGAAAATATAGAAGTTTATAAGATACTTTAAAAAAAAGTTAGCCAGACATTGCAGCAGTTTAGATGCAAGTACTTGTAGACAAAGCAAGGAGTTTTATTTAAGATAACAAATATTTATCCTGCCCCAAAGAACAGCAAACAGTCCTCTCTAATTCACAGAATTACAAGTAATAATGCCCTGAGTGTAGCTCCAAAACTTGTTCAGTTTCCCTAATGTATGTATAGCCCAGCATTTGAATTTTTGACTCCAATTTAGGTGTTGCATGATCTATGAATGGGTATGCAATGTTGGCAGTAAATGCCCATTTAGATGTTTAAATTCTTTGCCTTTGCTTAATGGAATGAGCTTTCAGATGGTTATTTTTATAAAGCATTTAATTTGCTTTATGCTTAAAAAATATTTTATGACTAATCCCTGACTTAAAAGTACGTACACATTATTAAATCTAAATTCAAGCAAAATAGACCTTATGCTGCTTATTAGCAAAGGAAATAATTCCTTTTTGGAAATATTTTCATGCTTTTAAGCTTTTTGGCTTATCATTAGTGGAACTGGAAGAGACAATGTATTTGGGGAACTCTAGAAGTAATCTAAAATGTACATTCTCTTATTATAGGTGTAATAGAGAAGCTTAAAAGGTGAAAGGAACCATAAGCATCAACTGTGCAACCTTACATCCAAAGCAGGAACTCTTTCTATAATATTCCTAATGGATAATTGCTTAGTTTTTCTTTGAGAATATGCGGTGACAGAAAACTCACTCCTTTACAATACAAGCCACTCCATTTATACACAACTTGAATGAATAAGTTAGTCCTTCCTTACATTGAGTCAAAACTGGCCTTGGAAAATTCAGTCACTATTCCAAATTCTGCTAGTGTTATATAAAATTTATCAAATTATTTCTCTGTTTTAGGGGTTCTTAACTGGAAGTCTGTAAACTGTTCTTAAAAACATAATTATATATCAATACAATTAATTTTGTTCCTAATCCTAACATTTTATGCATTTAAAAACATTATTTTGAAGAAGGGCCCATGAGTATTATCAGACTGCCAAAGGAGCTCAAAACACACAGACACATACACATAGACACACACAATTAATAGTCTTTACTGTATGTTCATCCCACTTTTATCAAACTATCAGAATGTAGCAGCAAGAAGTAGCAGAGCTGTTGGTTATAAGTTAAATTCATTTTTACAAACATTATTATATACCTATTGAATGCAAAATATTGTGCAAAGTCCTAAAGGGATAACAAAAGCTAGAGAGTCCTTGAACTCCAAGAACTGTACTGGATTAAGTATATATGTGTTAATTAAAAAAGGTATTAACATACCCAAAACTGGTTTGGTATATGGGAAGATTTCACAACGTGAGTGTCACCTGAACTATACCTTGAAGGAAAATGAGGATTCTGAAAGGCAAAAATAATGTCAATGATAATTATGATAGCTGACATATTTATAAGCTTTTAAGGTTAGTGTAACACTTCACTTATATTATTTCACTTAATTACCAAAATAACCCTGTAAAATATAATACTCTCTATTTAAAGATAAGGAACCTGATGCTCAGAGAGTTACAGAGATTTGCTTATAAATTCCATGTATTTCATGCATTTAATAAAATTACTGTGTAAAGGAGTTCATAGGTTTCCATAAATTTCCAAAGAAGTTTATCACACCCATACACAAATTTAAAATATAAGCATTAGATGGTAAGATTGAAACCTAGATCCTCCTAACTGCAAATTCATGTATCAGGAGTGAGTGCATCCCATTCATAGGGGATATATAGACTTGAGAGTAATCTGAAAAATGTATGATAAATGGGAACAGATAACATCACCAAGGGAGATAATAAGAAGGAAAAAAAAAGGACTCAGGACAGAAGACCAACGATAATTCAAGAAAATAGATTAAAGAGGAACAAATTGGACTTCCCCACAATTACAATGTTGCTCACAATGTTCCCTTTGCAAAAAAGATTCTCATTTATTTGTCCACTTCCTGCCTATTCTTTGAAATTCATTGCAAATGTTACTTCATCCAGGAAGCCTTCCCAACTGCCTTGTCAGGAAGGCCCTTCTCTTTCACAAGTCACATAGAACATTTGTGTGCCTCTCTTATATGTAGCCTTTCATTTTATTGCTGTTATAAGTAAAATTGCCAAAAAGGCAGGCTAAGACAGTTTTCTCTAAGGCAACAAAAGTTTATTAATAGTAAAGCATAAAATACTAATAAAGCAGGTCACACTGGCCAGCTCAGCCACAAAGCCAGGCATCTGAGCATAATCAATTTATGAGTTAGGCTAACAATAACCAATAAATTGGTTCAATGGACTTCTGCAGGCCAATTTTTTTAAAACCTATATGAGTCTTCCTTCTGACTGGCCTGACACTACATCATGTGGACCTCCCCTGGCAAAGGTAAATAAATCCCAAATCAGTAGACATCTCAATGAAGAGGTAGAAAAATACTGCAGCTCCTCCCTGTTACTTATTCATTGGGAGATGAGAGTAATTCTTAGGTGATAGAATTAGTCTGCAGCTGGGGAAAGTGGATTGGCCTTCAGGTATGGCTGATCCACTCTGACAATGCTAATTGTTTTATAGGACTCAGCTGCCTCCAGTAATCTTTGCCAAGTCCCCCACCCTTTAATGTGGCATCCTCCTCAGAGACTGAATCACCCTTAATTTTTCTGGGAGACAGGACAGGAGAGTTGTTCCCTACAGAAGACCTAGCTCAAGCTGGTTCTCTATTTTTCTATAAATAAAGACAAGGGTCCCACTAAAATTGCTAGCTAGCAAGTGCCCCAGGGTTTAGGGGTGAACTAGACTGAGAAATGGGGTCTGATAAAATGGAGAAAATCATGGGTTATAGAATAACAATTTTCCTCAATATAATAATGTTTTAGTTAAGTATGCAGCTTTTCCTTCTACTAAACTATATAATTTTTAACTCTAAGGTATACAACTTCATATATCCTTCAGTGCCTATGAAAAGTCCTAAATAGCATGTATGTGATATTTAAGAATGCTTATTAAAATGTAATTTACCCATCTCTGGCCTTCTGAGTGTTTTTGGTTTAAATCCTAGCATCATCTTCTAAAATTTAGGCGTGGAATGGACCTCACAGATCAGCAAGGTATTTGTTGATGGGGAAATTGAGTTTGAGAGGGAATTTCCCAAGATTGCACAGGTAGTGAGAGGTAAGGAGTGGTTATGATTTCAACCCTGGTCCTCTGCCTCTAAGAGCCAGTGTTTTATTTTGTTTAGCATTCCTCCCTGCAAGCTTTTTTTTTTCTCATGATTTCTGAAAGTTTGCTAACAAGTTCTGCTATTACACGTACTTTTAAAAAATAACCTAGAATATACTTTATCGGAGCAAAGAGACTTGTATTCATTAAAAAAACTAGATTATTGTTTACTAAATCTTAACTTATCTTGAACATTCCTTTTAACCATATTCATTCCAATCTAAAGATATTTTCTTTTATAGGAAACAGAAGAGAAACTTCATTGAGTGTTTACTCTTTAAATAGTAGGCTTTTCTTTGCTTTAGTTTTCTGTCTCCAAATATAGCTTTAAATAAGCATTTTTGTTTCATCTCAGTAAATTTGGGGGTCACATGAAAATCCGCCAATGGTATAGTTTCCTTTTCCATGTATTTTGAAAATAAAGCTCATAAAACTCTTCTGCTTATAAATATGTTGTCTTCCTAACCTCTTCCTGAAAGGTTCCAGATGGAATTGTTACAGTGTGTTCTACTTGGAATCTGTTAGGACCACTTGAAATCCTCATCCCACGAGGAATACAACAAATTACCTACTTAAAAATTTTGATGTTGAAGAACAGCCAATTACCCTTTCTTGCAGGTAGTAGCACTGATTGTCTGTCTTCTTGGATGCATTGAGATAAAATCTAACTGCGTCTAAGGTCTGACTGATTTTTTAGTAAGATTATTTCTTCCCATGCATAACTTCATGACAATGCACATCAACTGAAATGTGCTAACTATGGAACTTAATGTATCCTAAGATTGAAGTTGCAGATTTAAAGAATGAGGTATTCATGTTAATTGAAACTCTGAATTAAATAAAACAAAACAAACAATATTTCAGCTATTATTAGTGAAAATCAATTTGAACTGATTCTTCTTTTTTATCTTAGTAAAAAGGTCCTTTAATGAACAGAAATGAATATTTTATTGAGTACCTCCTTGCATTTTCTCGTTTGATACTCAAAACAGATTTTAGGGAATGAAGGAATTATTTTGTAAATACAGAAGAGGAAACTAAGACCAAGAGAAAATTTCATCCAAGTTTATAAAGTTTGTAATTAGGGGATCCAGAATGCAAACCTAATTCTTCTGAATGGGAATAATCATTATGCAATATGACAGATTTTTTTTAATGTTAGATTAGCTAGTGAGATAAATGTATATTGAAGTCCTAGGCATATGCTGGAATTTCTTTAATTTTTCTCCTGAATTTTTGAGAACAATGTTATCTTATTGTGTGCTGCTTTTTGGTTTCCTTACAAAGGAATGTATGGGGTGGAGAGTAAAGGAGAAAAAAACAGTTAGTTCAATTGAGTTGGCTTCCAATTTTATTATATTATGGAACTGCCTTTTTCCCTGGGGTTGCTTGTATTTGGAATGCCCTAGAGTTGCAAACACATAATGTAATAATGCACAGGCCATATAATTTTCTTTTAAAATACCCAGATGTCTAGTGAATTATAATCATTATAGTTGTTGTCAATTAATATTTATTGAGTGCCTACTGGGCATATTATTCTGTACTGTATTGTCATGAATTAGAGATGACTTAAAATTTTATTTGTGACTCAAGGGTGCACCGTAGAACCAAGATATTTGAAACTTGAATCAGTGATTATAGGACCCTACAATGAAGATGTAAGGGGAAAAAAAATATATATATATATATATATATGTGTGTGTATGTGTGTGTGTGTGTGTATATACATACACACACATATATCTGTATGTATGTATGTATGTATGTATGTATGTATATATATGTATATGCACACATATATATACATATACTTACACATATACATAGACATATTGCATTTTATTAAGGTGGTGAGATCTGTACTGAGTACCCTATTGACCGATATTTTATCTTAAAAAAATATTCCTGAAATGCTGCTTAAGAAAGACAGATTTCCTGATATCACTGGCTTAATGTAATATTAGTGTCAAAGAAATAACCATCAGTTGGCTGTTATTGCATGGTCAATGCATATCTCCTTTACTGATTAACATGTGGTCAAATGGAAGGGACACATCTGAGAATCAAAATATGATTTTAGCAAGACTCTCTCAATCAGCTGAAAACATGAATGTTCTTGTGGAAACAATGACAGAATTGAATTGTACAAACAATGGGAGGCAAGGAGAACCAGAAAATTTTAGGAGAATTATCCAAAAAACTATTTATGAAATTAATGAAAATATTTAAAGATAAAGATTAGACGCTAACATGCTCCTCCAGATTGTTCCTAAAAAGGTAAGACACTAAGGAAAAATGAATTTAAAAAATACATAACCAAATAAAACAAGCTTATCTTGATTCCTCTAGAACCAGCAAAGATCCTTTTAGTTACATCAAGTCAATAATATGCACTCAATCCACTTTCCTTTGAAATAACATCAAGGTCACTAAAACACAGTAGAATAAAAGAAAATATAACCAGAATCCTAATTCCAGAGCAACATGACACAGACTTCTTTCCTTACATGTAGTATACAAGCTCCTTGAGGGCAGAGGTTATGTTTTCTCTGTATCTCTATTGTCTAACACAATGCCTCACATACATTAACTTTTTACTAAATATCTGCTGAATTGAACTGCTGAATTGAATTATGATTACCTCAAAACATATCTAGATTCTGTTATTGCAACATAATGAATTCATTATCTGATTATTTCCTCCATCCCAGAGATTTAGGGAGTATCCTATAGCAATAGTCTGTAAAATGTTTATGATATACAGAAATGTAAGAATATAGCTTTTTCTTTCTCCCTCCCTCCTTTAATGGGAAGGGAGTGAGGAGAGAAGTATCAAAATGCACCCTCAAAGACTCTTACTCTTAGAGTATTGCTGAAATTCTTACATTTTCCTTACCTTGTAGAACTGTTTAGATGGGTTGTTCCCCAAATTGGAGTCAGAGGACCTAAATTCAAATTTTTGGCTCTGCCATTTACTACCTGTGTACTCCTGAACAAGTGAATTTCCATCCCTTCTCTGGAACTCCATTTCCCTATCTCCAAAATCTCATTGCCCTTCTGGTGTTGTGATATGATCAGCTTGATGCAATCAGTAGAACACAACCTGTAAAGGGAAACATCTGAAATAGCTGACATCAGCTTAAATGTAATAGGATGATTTTGGAGTCATGTTCTGTTTTCTCTTTTTATCAATGTCAGCGGTAGGATCAAAATCTAGTTGCTTTGTTTTGTTTTCCTCCATCTCTGTCTAGTGTTCTACCCAGGACAGTGGGTGAGAGGAAGGTGATACAGACATTCAGCTTAACTAATACTTGTATTATTGATGAGGAAACTCCATCAATTGATTCTGATAAATACCTATCTGCAGGACTTCCAGGAGCCAAAATGGCAGAGTAAGAGGTAAATCTCTCTTACCCTCCCTTATTGAATTTTGAAAACCAAGAACATAGCTCCCAGGAAAAACTCTAGAATAGATGATCCAGCAGAAAGATGGGATGCAGCAGTCTTCTAGCCTAGGAAGCTTGAAGGATTAATGGAAAAGGTCCCTGTTACTCTGGAGGAGGGAGAGCAGTACAGGATAGGAGGCTTCCTAGCAAGCCAGAGGGAGACCCTGAGTCCCAGGGTGGAGGAGCAGGCAAGTGCCAACACAAGAATCCCCCCCAGTGCCTCAGAAAGGGCAGGAGAACTGGTAGACACCAGCTCAAAAAACTACCATGTGCACCAATGTCATCCAACAGGTGAATCACCCGGTACTTCAGCACAACTCCAGAAAACACAACTCCAAGGGTCACAGCTCCAAGCTTCCACAGCTTCCATCCTTCAGCAGTTAAACATTTAAGGCTTAAAAGAAGCCCAGGGGAGCAGATGTCCTGAAGGGACCAGACTCCTCACCCCTACTCCAAGAGCTTTAGTGTTGCTGACCCCAACTCAGTACCAGGTAAGTTGCCAGATTTCTACAGCCACCAGTGTATTATTGATGAGGAAACTCAATCAATAATCAATCAATCAATCAATAACACTGTCAAAACCTGAATCCCCAGCATACAAAGCCAGTGACCTGGTCCTGGGTTCCTGGCACAAGAAGCTTCGGCTAGTGTTTTCTGCACTCCAGCAGGAGAGCTCAATTTTAAAAGCCAGCAAGTAGGCTAACATCATGTTCAAAAAGCTGACATGGACAATGACAGTAGATTCTTTTATGGGGACAGGGAAGATCAAGACACAAATTCAGAAGAAGACATTTTCAATATACTCACATCTGAAACCTCAAAGGAGAATATAAACTGGTCTGAAGCTCAAGTAGTTTTCTTGAAAGAGCTCAAGAACTTTAAAAGTCAAATAAGCAAGGTAGGAGGAAAATGGGAAAATAAATGAGAGGTATGCAAGAGAGAGTCAATAGCTTGGAAAAGCAAGGACAAAAATTGACTTTAGAAAACAAGTAATTAAAAAATCTAACTGGCCAAATGGGAAAAAAAAGCACACTGAAAAAATAACTAATACTTAAAAATATAATTGACCAAATAGACAAAAAAAGTACACTGAAGAAAACAACTCCTTAAAAAGTAGAATTGCCCAAATGGAGAAGGTGGCACAAAAACTTCCTGAAGAGAAAAAAGTCCTTAAAAAGTAAAATGGGCCAAATGGAAAAGGAGGTACAAAATCTAGTAGAAGAAAAGAATTTATAAAAAAAAAAATTTGAATTGGGCAAACAGAAGCTTAGGACTCAATGAGATACTAAGAATCATTCAAACAGAAAGCAAAGAATGGAAAAAAATAGAAGAAAATTTAAAATACTTCATTGGTAAAAGAAGTGACCTAGAAAATAGATCCAAAAGAGACAATTTAAAAATTATTAGTCTACCTGAAAATCACAATGAAAAAAAGAGCCTGGACAGTATATTTTAGAAAATGATGAAGGAAAACTGCTTTCATGTCCTACAGCCAGAGGGTAAAATAGCCATAGAAAGAATCCACAGATCACCTCCTGAAAGAGATCCCAAATTGAAAATGCTAAGGGATATAGTAGCCAACTTCTAAAATTACCAGGTCAAAGAGAAAATACTGCAAGCAGTCAGAAAGAAACTATTTAAATATAATGGAACCACAGTCAGATTACACAAGACCTTGCAGTTTGTACGATAAAAGTTCTGAGGGCTTGAAATAGGCTATTCCATAAGGAAAAGAAGCTTGGATTACAACCAAGGATCAATTACTCATCAAAATTGAATATAATCTTTCAGGGGAGGAGATTCAATGAAATGGGAAACTTCCAAACCTTCCTGATGAAAAGACCAGAGCTCAACAAGAAATTTGATCTTCAAATACAAGACTCAAGAGAGGCATAAACAGATCAACAGGGAAAAAAATCATAACAACATGTTATTGATAAGGGCAAATTGTTTACATGCCTACAAGGGAAGATGATATTTGTAACTCTTGAGAACTGTATCATTATTACAACATTTAAGATGGGTGTACATAGACATAGGGTATGGGTATAAGTTGACTTTGATATGTACTACTCTAAGTGGTGAAAAGGGATACTTCTTGATGAAGAGGAAAGGAGGAGGCATAGAAGGGTAAATTACATCACATGAAAATGTACAAAAACCTATTACAGTAGAGGGAAAGAAGGGAGAGAGATGAGGATACCTTAGTCTCCTCAGACTTGCCTCAAAGAGGGAATAACATAATCAGTGAGGTATAGAAATCTAACTTAATCTAAAGGGAGTAGGAGGGGAAAGGGTAAGAAAGGTGAGGGGGTGAATAGAAGGGAGAGCAGAGTGAGGGAGGCAGTGGTCAAAAGCAAAACTCCAGGGAGGAGGAAAAGAAAGAAAGGAGAGAGAAAAACTTAAATACAGGAGTGGGGCAATAGCATGTAAAGTAAGGCACATATAGTAATCATAACTTTGAGTGTAAATGGGATGAACTTTTACAGAGTGGATTAAGAAGCATAATCCTACAATATGTTGTTTTCAAAAATACATTAGAAGCAGAGAAATACACACAGAGTAAAGGTAAAAGGCTTGAGCAGAAAAATTATGTTTCAGCTGAAGTAAAAAAACAAACAAAAAAAAGGCAGAAGCAGCAATCCTGATCTCAGACAAAGCAAAAGCAATAATAAATAGATCTAATAAAAAACAGGTCTAATTAAAAGAGATAAGGAAGAAAACTTTATTATGTTAAGGTACCTTAGGCAATGAAGTAATATCATTTCTAAATATCTATTCACCAAGTGGTATAGCATCTAAAGTCTTAAGAGAGAAGTTAAGGGAATTGCAGGAAGAAATAGAGAACAAAATTATTCTAGTGCGAGCCCCCAATCTCCCTGCCTCAAAACTAGCCACAAAATAAACAAGAAAGAAGTTGATAAAATAGTAAAATTTGAGTTAGATATAGTTGATCTCCGGAGAAAATTGAATGGTGATAGAAAGGAATGTACCTTTTTTCTCGGCAGTATGTAGCACATACAGAAAAATTCACCCTTTTAGCACATAAAAGTCTCACAATCAAATGCAGAAAGGTAGAAATATATCAGAAAGGTTTGGAAGTCCCTTATTTTGTGGAATATCCACCCCCTTCCCTGAAAGATCATGTTCATTTTCAGTGGGTAGTCGATCCTTGGTTGTAATCCAAGCTCCTTTGCCTTTTGGCATATCATATCCCATGTCCTAGTGTCTTTTAATGTAGAAGCTTCAAGGTCCTATATAATCCTGACTGTGGTTCCATGATATTTAATTTTTTTTTTCTGGCTGCTTGCAATATTTTCTTTTTGATCTGCAGGATATAAAATAAACCCATATAAGACATCAGCATTTCTATTTATTACCAACAAAGCCCAGCAGCAAGAGATAGAAAGAGAAATTCTATTTCAACTTACTGTACATATTATAAAACATGTGGAAATCTACCTGCTAAAATTAACCCAGGGACCATATGAACACAAATACAGAACACTTTTCACACAAATAAAGTCAGATCTAAATAATTGGAAAAACACTAGTTGCTTATCGGTAGACCAAACTAATGTTAAAAAATGACAATTCTAAGTAAATTAATTTAAGTATTTAATGCCATACAAATCAAACTACCAAAAATTATTTTGTAGAGCTAGAAAAAACAATAACAAAATTCATCTGGAACAACAAAAGTGTCAGAATATCAGGGAAACTAATGAAAAGAAATTCTAGGGAAGGAGGCCTAGCCATATTAGATCTTAAATTGTATTATAAAGTAATAATCATCAAAACTACTTGATACTGGCTAAGAAATAGAGTGGTGGATCAATGGAATAAATTAGGCAGGCAGGATCCAACAGTCAGAGACTATAGCAATCTACTATTTGAGAAATCCAAAGACTCCTGCTTCTGGGATAAAAACCTACTATTAAACAAAAACTTCTGGGGAAAGTGGAAAATAGCATGGCAAAAACTAGGCATAGACCAACATCTTACAATGTATACCAAGATAAAGTTAAAATGGGTATATGATTTAGGTATAAAGGCTAATTCTGTAAGCAAACTAGGAAAGTGAATAGTTTACCTGTAAGATCTATAGAGAAGAGAAGAATTTATGAACAAACAAGAGAAAGAGAACATTATGAAATGCAAAATGGATGATTTTGATTAGATTGAATGAAAAAGATTTTGCACAAACAAAGCCAAATTCAACCAAAATTAGAAGGCAAGCTGAAAACTGGGAAACAATTTTTTACAGCCAGTGTCTCTGATAAAGGCCTCATTTCTAAAATATATAGAGAACTGTGTCAAATTTATAAGAATATACGTCATTCCCCAATTGATAAATGGTCAAAGGATATGAACAGGCAGTTTTCAGATGAAGAAATGAAAATTATCTATAGTCATATGAAAAAATGCACTAAATCCCTGCTGATTAGAGACATACAAATCAAAACAAGTCTGAGCTACCATATTATACCTCTCATATTGTTTAACCTGACAAAACAGGAAAATGATAAATGTTGGAGAAGATGCAGGAAAATTGCACATTAAAACATTGTTGTTGTAGTTGTAAACTGATGAAATCATTCTGGAAAGCACTTTGGAACTATTCCCAAATGGTATAAAACTGGAGCTATGCCCAAATGCCTATAAAACTGTGCATACCCTTTGACCCAGCTGTACCACTCCTAGGTCTCTATCCCAAAGAAATCATACAAATGGGAAAAGGACCCACATGTAGAAAATATTTATAGTAACTGTTTTTGCGGTAGCAAAAACAATTAGAAATTGAGGGGATTCCCATCAGTTGGGGAATGGCTGAACAAATTGTGGTATATGAATGTAATGTAATACTGATGTCCTATGAGAAATGATGAGCACACAGACTTCAGAAAAACCTGGAAAACTTGTGTGAACTGATACAGAGATAAATGAGCAGAACCAGGACAACAGCATACACAGTAACAGCCACATTATGAGACAGCTGACTTTGAGAGACCTAGCTCTTCTCAGCAATGCAAGGATCTAAGACAACTCCAAAAGACTCATCATGAAAAATGCTATCCATATCCAAAGAAAGAACTTAGAAGTCTGAATGAAGATGGAAGTATATTATTTGCTCTCCTTTCCTTTTGTTTTTTTAATTTTGTTTCTTCTTTTTCAGTTCCTCCCATAACTTCTAATTCTTCTTTGCATCATGACTAATGTGAAAATTTGTTTAATCGGAATGTATAAGCAGAGCCTCTGTCAGATTGCATGCCAACTTAGGGAGGGGGAGAACATTTAAAACACAAAATCTTATGGAAATAAATGTTGAAAACTAAAAATAAATTAATCCTAAAAAGAAGAAAATAAGTTTTAAAAAAATTGCTAACTTCAATTAAAACTCTTAGAGGTTTACTTGGCATACTGAGACATTAACTAATTTGCCCAGGGTCACACAAATGTGCCACAGAGTAAAACCGAACCCAGATTTTGTTATTCCAAGGACATCTCTCTATTTCCTACATCAGAGCATCTGCTCAATAAATTTTTAACATAACATACATTTAAAATATATTCATGTGTGTGCACATATTTTTCATATTTATATATAATAAAATTAACAATTATTAACAAATACCAACATTCCAGTATTTAGTACAACAGAAACATATTCCATGTGAAAGCAAGAGCTTGTTTTATACCATTTGATTTTTCAAAAAATATATATTCTATTTCATAAGGTAATAAAGCATTTGGCCTGAATGTATTCTTTTCTGTACTTCTTTAGAAGATACAAGTTTGTCTACGTGTTTTTGTTAATGTTGTATTGATTATCTATATTGTTCCTTTCTCTTTTTTGTATTTATAACACTACTTCTTCTCCAGATCACTCCTACTAATAGCAAGTAAGTATGATGAAGCAAGCAAATCCAACACTGATTATTTCTCAAAATATACGTTACATTCTGCATCTCTAATACATCGCCTCCTGAACAGGAGGCAAAAGCATGCTTCATGATTAGTCTTCCTTAAGTCATGATTATTCACCAATATATGCAATTCAAACACATATACACCAGGAGAAATCCATTGTGAATCATTTCTTTGGTCATTATGATTCACTTAGAATCAAAATACTGAAGAACATCAACTTTCTTTTTTTTTTTCCCTCTGCCCAATTCAGTGTCATTTAACTTCAGAGGAGGCAATGAATGACAAGAGATAGATTCCAGGTCGACTTCTCAGGACTTAATTATTCTCTAAAAATGTAAATGTGAACTATGACTCTAAACTTTTACTTATGGTGGATGAGTCTTCAGAGACTTCAAATGAAAATAGTTTAATAGTTGAGATTCTTTACAACTAGTTTTATATTTTTAATCCAACTAATAACACAGAGAAAATCAAAGAAAGATCTAGAATTCTAGTAATGTAATATAATAGAAAAATTCAGAGTACCTAGAATCAAAATATTTGATTATAAATCATGAACTTATAAAAACCAGAAGATAGTGCAGATCCTCAAAGGTAATTTTCATCCAATTTAATAGCATTCTGTCTAACCTTAATTGGAATCATTGAGAATATAAGATCTATGAGGTCAGGGACTATTTGTCTTTCTTTGTACCCCCAGCACTTAGCATAGTGTATACACACACACACATACACACACATACAAACATATATACATATGCACACACTTATATGTGTCCACATATCTATATCTATATGTATATATAATCTTCTTTACAAATTGAATGGATGACTAATTAATTTCTCAATTTTTTTTCTAATTTAAGACTCTATTAGGAAGTACTCATTTCTGAATTAATAATTTTTGGTTTTGGACAGCTTTAAATTGTTAAGAAGTGTTTATTTACCTCCAGATTAAATCTATTTCTCTGCAATTTCCACAGGATGTTTCTATTCCTTTATTCACCTCTCTAATGATAGCATATGAACCATCTTTTGATTTGGTGACTATTTCTTCATGTCTCCTTTCATTTACAATGATATCCAAGTGAATCTGGGTCAGTTCCTCTAATCATGCATCAATTTATTGCTTTTTCAATAATAATCACACTTTAACAGTATTATATCCATATTACTGACCATTTAAATTAGAGTTATCCTCAGACAGAAGTCACATTCTGTTGCCAATATAGCATCAATGTGATTTCAAGAGGTAGGTAGATGATGCACTGGACAGAGTGCTGAACATGAAATAAGAAAGACATGAGTCCAAAGCCCAACTCAGATATTTCTAAGATTTGTGACTCTGGATAGGTCACATGATTTCACCAGCTCAATTTCATCATCTGTAAAGTGAGGAAAATAATCACATCAACTTAGAAGATTATTTTGAGGATTTAATGAGAAGATGTTTTTGATACACTTTGTGAAATTTAAAGCAATAGAAATAAATGAGAGTTATTGTTGCTTGCTATCACTGTTACTCTTTTACTTGAAGCTTTCTAGATGGAAATTTCTGAGTTTTTGCTCTGTGGGTACATCCTTTGAGGATTCAAAAAATTCTTCCCTACAAAAGCATTAGGTGACTGACTAGGTATTGTCTGGAAGAATAATGGTGATTTTGATGATGATGTAGAGGAAGAAGATGAGAAAGAAGATAACTATAATTATAATTCATATAACTTGGGGTTTATAAGATTAATTGACTTATATTATCTCCTTTCATCCTCATAATAATACTACTAGGTTAGCAGTCCCCAGGATTATTATTCCCATTTAATAGAAGATACCAAAATCAAAAAGATTAATATGTTTAATATAATTAATAGTTTGTAGTAGGAAAACTCAAAACTACTTATTACGATTACAGGTCCAATCTTCTTTCCCTTGCAACATATTCTACATGTTTTACTTTCGGTTTTTATTCCATATGATTTTTTTTTAAGTTATAAAATAATGATGTCATATTGAATAGTGTGTGGTCATAAGAGATTATATTAAAGATAATTATTGATCTGAGTTGCTAGGAGGAGTGTCTAAACCAGAAACTCTCTGCACTGATGAAGTCCCAACTTCAGATAAAAACAACAACAACAACAACAACAGTATTATCTTGTCAGCAATGTCTGACATGTATACCTAAAAAGGCAGGATCCAGATTGTGTTGTTTTTTGTTACATTCCCATTCCCAACATTATCCAATTACCGTCTGTAAAATGCTAACACTGAACCTTCCTGCAGCCCAACAACTAAAATTCACTAGGTAACTTTCCCCATCCCCTCCCTTGTAGCTAATTGATTTGTGACCAAAGTCATTACTTCAAGGAGTAATGCTAACTCAACAATACCCATTCATTTACTGTCACTAGCAGCTAAAATGAATGGAAGTATGTCAGTGTCTCAAAATGCCACTTTTGAGGCAGTTGTGACTTTCATAATACATTATCATAATTAACATATATGCACTAAAATGAATAAAAGATCTCCCTTTCAAATTTTTCAGGATACTCCTACATTCTAAATAAATGTATTGTACTAGCCCCAAGTCTTTCAGTGGTCCAAAATTCATCCCTTCATTGAGACAACTGACATATACAAATAGTTTGCCTTTCTATGGTGCTATATGTATTATCTCATTTGATACACACATATTATTGTTTGTTCGTGTAACTAGAACTGTGGTTGAATTAGCATAGGATGTTCTTAATGAGGAAACTTTCTTTACCAACACAAAATGGTACCAGCTCTGTATTTTATATTCTTAGGAGTTACTCAGGTCATTGTTAAGTTGTGACTTTCACAGCATCCCACACCAACATTTATCAAATGTGGTACTTGAACTCAAAACTTCCTGACCCCAATCCATGCTGCAAACATAATGCATCTATTTTATGTATGATCACCCTGAGCTATTAGTGCTCTGTCTCTCCCATTTCACATCATCATGTGCATACTCATCTATTTACAAGTTATATCGCTAACGGCATCTCCCACTGCAGTTCCTTGATGACAGAGACTACATTAAAGTATTTTTATAATATATACAGTACCTTACATATGCTAGCTTGTTAATTAATATGTATTGAATTAGATTAGTTTAAGAAATTAAAGTTCAAGTAGATGGAAGAATTTTAACAAGCACCTATTAAATATTGATTAAGCACATACTATGTGCCAAGTACTTTGCTAGGTTCTGCTTTGTTATCTGTAGTATGAACTTCAAAATATTGCTTTGAGAATCAAATGAAATAATGTATTAAAAATGCTTTGCCAACTATGGAGCACTTTTTAAATGTCAGCTATCATTATTAATTCTCAAGGTCATTTAGCTTAGAAGGGATTCCAATCCATATTTACTGGCTTCAGATCAATTGCATTTGTACTAGCCCCTGCAGCCACCTCTATTGAAGATCTAGAAAAGAAGGATCTTGTCACCAAAGTTCTTTTCATTGTCAAATAGTTTAACATCAGAGATGGATAATACTTTATTAATGAAATTGACGTTAAAGAAGACACATCACCATGTGTTTTGTTACTCTACCCTAAGAACTATGTATTCTTTCCATCTGACTTAGAGTGGAAATGGTCCACATGTGTTTTCTCCTCCATTAAACAATGTGTGCTCCTTGACAACATTTTTATAATCTTTTCTATGTGTATCCACAGCATTTAGCATAGTGCTTCACATATATTAAGTGTTTAATAAACTCTTAATTCATTCACTACATTTTCCTCCCTAAAAGCAATTTATTCTAACTTCTATTCTTATGAATGGCTTATAACTCAAAACTGAGTCATTTAACATGAGTGCTACTTTATGTTATCAATAATACTTTACAAGTTTGGTAAAAGAAAATAATTCCTTATGATACTTTGTTTTGTTTTTGTCATATTCAAAGCTGATCTACTTTCAGTATAAAAATAAAGCTGTGGTAATGAAATCACTATGGTATCAATGGAATTAAAATAAACTTTCCTATATACAGTGAAAAGGCTGAAAATAATCCCACTGTGGACCTGCGACTCATAAATTCTGCATTTTTACCTCTGGATCTGAGAGTTATGTTATGCACATAATTATTTTTACTTATGTTATTTTTGCAGCTCATTCAATTTTAAGTTTAAGATTACTCTCTGAGAGAGTTGGGAATGTAGGGAAGACAATATGATTGGTTACAGGGCAGGTAGCATCATGGGGGTGTGGACAATAATTGGTTATTTTAAAAGAAAGCAGGCTAGCACCTATGTGGGGTTAGTGACGATATCTCTCTGACAATTAAGAAGTGTTAATTGTTTTATGGGACCTTGTTAGCAGACTCCCTGGCACTTAGAAAGGTTTGTTAGGGAGAGAAGACCCTCCTTAATTGTACAAGGACAGGCACAGATGGACAATATACCTTAGATCAGCTTTTAGGCCTTTAAAGATAAGGTATGGCAACTCTTTGGTGAAAGCATCGAGGCTGCAGCCACATTGAGTCTGCAGTCACTGCCTTTCCTCCTCCTCCTGACTCACTGCTGTTCGCTCTCACCAAGGAATAAGTCAGTCAGGAAGCCACTGCACTGCCATGGCATTCAAAGACATGGGGAACACACTTATGGAGCCCAAAGTAACCATTCACCGGATCCTGATCACTCTTACCAGCCCCAATGTGAAATCCTTTGAGAAAGTGTGTGCTGACCTAATTAGAGGAGCCAAAGAAAATAACTTGAAAGTGAAAGGACCTGTTGGAATGCCCACTAAGATGCCTTGAATCACAACTAGGGGTGAAGGTTCAAAGACTTGGAATCTGTTCCAAATGAGAATCCACAAACACCTTATTGATTTGCACAGTCATTCTGAAATTGTTAAACAGATCACTTCTATCAGCATTGAACAAGATGTAGGAATTGAAGTCACCATTGCAGACCCTAATCAGTCATCTCTTTTAATAAATTGATTGTAACTATTTAAAAAAAAAAAGATAAGATATGGCAGACAAAGGATATAGAAAGATGGTTTGAGCAATCATAGAAAATGGGGCAATAATACAGAATGGGATCAATAACAGAATAGAATAAATTATGAAAGGATACAGAATCAATTTAATTTCTTCAAATAGCAAAGAAAGCCTTAACTAGACAGCAGCCATGCAAGTGGAGAAGAAGAAAAAAATATATGAAAGGTATTGTGGAAACAGAAATGATAAAGTTTGAAAATGATTGGATACATAATTGAGTATATAATTGGATATTTAAGGTGAGTAAGAATGAAGTGTGGAATCTAACACTGAGGTTTTGAAAGTACTTATTATTATTTAGAATAAACCAGGTACATACAAGCTGAGTGCCGCAGAATTGATGCTTTCCAATTGTGGTACTGGAGAAGACTTTTGAGAGTCCCTTAGATAGCAAAGAGATCAAATCAGTCAATACTTTAATTCAGACTATTCACTGGAAGGTCTAAATGCTGAAGCTAAAATACTTAAAATGAAGCTTAAATACTTTGCCACATAATTAGAAGACAGGACTCATTGGAAAAGATCCTGATGTTGGAAGAGAGTGAAAACATGAGGAAAAGGGGATGACAGAGGGTGAGATGTATAGATAGTGTCATGGAAACAATAGACATGAACTTTGAGACAGAGTGGAGGATAAAAGGAACTGATGTACTATGGTCCATGGAGTCATGAAGAGTCAAACAATATCATACAAGACTTTTTAATATATGAAGTTCCTCATTCAAGGGAGGAGTAGAGAAGTTGCCCATTGCTGCCCCTTTTCTTCCTTTGCTAAGCATAGCATGAAGTTTTAGTGTTGGAAGGGGCCTTCAATGTAATTTAATTCAGTTCTCTCATTTAGGAGAAGAAATTAAGGGGAGGGTGGGGAGTGGTTTATCCAAGGCAACAGCAGGTAAATGGTAAGACATGATCTAAAATAAAGTTTTCTGGACTTAAAAAGAAAAAGATTACTCTCTAGGAGTTGTAGGCCAGCTCACTAAGTCTGGTATTGAGTTACCATCAAATCTGCATCTGTACAAAGAAGGTTTACCACAGTAGGGAAAAAAGTTAGGGAAAGTCTACTAAATAATTGCTTAATTCAAATAGAAATAGAGACCACTAAACCGCATATAAGAATCTCCACGGTCTGCATATCAAAAAAAGGTCAAATTAGTGTTATTTGTGATTACTGTATTTTTTTTAATTGTTTAATATATCCTAATTATATTTAACACCATTCAGGACACATTTGAGAGTGTTGTGGACCTCATGTGGCTCATGGACTTTGTGTTTTAGACCTCTGATTGGATAGAGTCTTCATCCATTCTACCAATATGCCTCACTATCCTAGATAAAGGCATTGATTTGTACTTCTAACAGATGTTTGAAGCAAAGGGTGAAGATTACAAAGTAAATGTCAATTTAACATGCTCCAGAATGCAAAGCAGGGTTTGCAGAGTGGAAAAGTAAGTGCTTTAACTCTTTGGATCTGTAACTCTTTTTGGAGTACTAGTTCAGGTCTCTGATTGATTCCTTGCTGGACATCTGTATATGGTAACCTCTTAGTCCTGATTTCCAATGTCTGTGGACCTCAGTCTGATTCACTATGCTGATCTGAGTTGGAAAAATAATTTACTCTGAGTTTTTCTTTAATTTTTTTATTATGATATAGTCTTATGCTGAGGTTGTGGGAGGGTAGAGGAAGATGGGGAATAGAGTTGTTCTCTAAAGCTTCTTCCTACCCCAACAACTTGAATGATCTCTAGAGACAATGGATTAAGGACCTACAGTATAGGAGCTGGGCTCTGTTTTACATAAACAATATTAAAACCGTTTTTGAGAGTTAATAGGAACATGACATGAAGGCTTAGTGATAATAAGAATAACTATAACTTATTTATCACTTTAAGACTTGCAACATATTTATTTTAATATATACTTTATTGTAACAGTTTTTATTTTGAGTTCCAGTTCTCTTCCTTTCCCTGCCTCTCCCCCACCCATTGATAAAACAAGCAGTATGATCTCAATTATCTATTCAGTGTTTCCATATTATCCATGCTCCAAAAAAAAATGTAAGACAAAATAAAGGTGAAAAAATATACTTCAATCTGTAGCCAAAATTTGTAAGTACTTCATGGATGTGGATAGCATTTTTCATTATGGATACTTTGGAAATTTATTGGAACATTGAATGGAGCAGAGTAGTAAGTCTTTTGCAGTTGACCATCATTACAATATTGTCATCACTATATACAACGTTCTGGTTCTGCTCACTTCACATTGCATCAATTCATATAACTTTTCAGGTTTTCTGAAACCAGCCCCCTCATCATTTCTTGTACCATAATAGTATTCCATCACAATTACATACTGCAACTTTTTCAGCCTGGAAATGCTTTTACCTTCTAATTATTCAGCACCATAAAAAGATCTGGTGTATATATATTGTGAGTATCGATGGCTTTGATTTCTTCTTTCGTAAACTGCCTTTTCAATAAAGGAACAGCTCTTCTTCTCTATATGTTTCAGAACTTAAGCCTTTATCAGAGAAATGCTGTAATCCCTTCCCTCCCTCCTCTTTTAGTTTCCTACTTCCTGTCTGATCTTGATTGCATTGTCTGTGTTTATGCATTTAAAAAATTAATGCAATAAAAGTTATCCATTTAACTTCCCACAACATATTTACGAAAGCCAGTAGGACAGAAAGAATCAGAAGATTACCCATCAGGCTTCAGATCAGCAAACTAGTATTTCAAACACAGAAACTGTGAAGCTTCAGCCAACTGCATGAATGCTGTATTATTATTGAATATGTTTTTCCTCTTCTGTCTAAAGAAATCTCCTTTTGTTAATTCTGAGGTGGTTTATGAGTTGTCTAATATTGTTCCAATTCTGAATGTAAAGTAACAGACCAACCTAAATAAAGCATGGCCTACAAAAGTTACTGTTCTGATTAAAAAGATTGCGGGCAGTAAGAAACTGGGGAATGTTATTTTTGAAGAGAGATAGGCATCCTCTTTTTTCTTTAGTGTGCACAGGCGCCTTCCAGGCAGTCAGTTTTGAACATTTAAATGCAATCTCATTCTTGTTTATGATTATCCAGATTGCTACATGTCCCAAAGCTGTCCCATCCAAAAACACATTAAATAAGAGATTGCCTTAACCTTTCTTTATTCCTTTGGGTGAATGACCATAGTCTTTTCTATGAAAAGGTTTGTGACCAAAATTTCTATAGCTCTAAATTAAGCCTACAGCTACCCCAAAGTCCTAGAGATGGTTTTATAACTTTTGAGCTGAGCCAGATGGTAGCAGCAGATGGGAAATATTTATAATTCCACATATCCCCATTGAGCAGTCACTTAAACATCTGGGTTTGGAAAGGGTCACCACTGCTGGAGGAAGTTTAAATCTGATATAGCCAGCTTCATCTGCATGCATCCACATATACACATGTATATGTAGTGATGATTAATAATTAATTTAAAATGTGTTTAAATAAATTTCAATTGTTCATGCTATTTCAAAATCTTTATTGGAGTCTTTACCATTAATAACTTTAAAAAGAATTTTTAGTAAAACAATACTTCAATTTTTATATTTAACAGCATCATTCAGGTAGAAGGTACGAAATATAGTAGAAAGAATGCCATATTTGGAGACAGAAGAATGGGATTCAAATCCTGGCTCTGCTATTTTAAAAATATCTTACTTGGACAACTCATTTAACTTCACTGAGACTGAATTTCCTTATCTATAAAATCAAGGGATTAGACTGAATGGTAGAGATCTAAGATTTTCAAATCTTAGAGGTCATATAATTCAGTATGCTCATTTTACAGATGAGGAATGCGTCATTTAGGTAAAATCATGATTTGTCCAGTATCAGAGAGTAAGTGGCGGTGCTCTGATTCAAATTTAGTTCTTCTGTCACAAGAGTTCTACTGATCTTTTATAACGTTTGTGAAAATGCCTTTCCCAAAATTGTCTATTGATATTCTATTGTGATATATTCTTAAAGCCTGTGTCAGAGAGCACGAACTCTTATAGGATCTACTAATCTGGTGAAAACACACACACACACACACATACACACACACACACACACACACACACACACACACAAACACACACTTTTTAAAAAAATTTTGGTCCTGACAGACTATTGTGTGTTGTCATAAGATCAGCCTATGTTATTTCCTTTACTATGATGAGGCTGATCTTCAGTAGGTGAACCTCTAGGTGATGAATTTTTAAGCCATAGAAATCCATAAAACAAATACCTAATTAACTCATTTTTAATGCATAGAAGATGGAAGCAAAGTCAGGCTTCAGAGTATAGATATAAAAGCATAGCATGGTAAGAATATTGAATTTAGTCTAGTAATAGAAAAATAAGATTTTTTTTTACACAATTGAGGTTAAGTGACTTGCCCAGGATCACATGGCCAGTGTCAAGTGTTTGATCTGAGGCCAGATTTGAGCTCAAGTCCTCCTTACATCAGGACCAGTGCTCTATTGACTGTGTCACTTAGCTGCCCCTAAATACAAGATTTTTTTTTCCCGTAGAAAGCTATATTGTGGAAAAACAAAGTATCAAAAAAAAGTGGTTTATGACCATGTCTTGAGGTGAATAGGATGATATTAAAATAAAAACTGTTTAGTTCTTCATTTATTTCTGTTTCCTGTACCAAAGAAAAGGAGAGAACCAAAGAAAAATGCTAATAGACAATTAATACCCAATAAATTCAAGAGTATACTGAGATAAATTCAAGTAATCCTACCCAGATGAATTACATCTTCAAATAATGAAAAAAATGGCAAGTTTGATTGTCAAGCCATTGACAGCAATTTTTGAAAGATCACGGAAAGAAGAAGAAGTACCATAAGATTAGAGAAAGGGAAATCTCCCATTTTCACAAAAGGAAAATAATGTAACACACTAGTGAATTAAAAGCCAGTGAGCTTGACTTCATGCCTGGAAAAATTGCATCACTGTGGGGAATCTGTGGCCTCAAGACAACATGTGGCCTTCTAGGTCTAAGTTGTATAGAACAAATCCTTTTACTAAGAGGATTTGTTTTGTGAAGTTTGGATAAAGTCAAAGGGCTGTACTTGAGGACCTAGAGGGCCACATGTGGCCTCTAGGCTGCAAGTTCCCCACCCTGCACCTAGATTGTATTGACAAAAGGATAGTTAATTAAGAATTGGAAAGCAAAGCAGTGATTAAAAAGAGCTAGCATGGCTTCAGCTAGCATAGGTTAGGCCAGACAAGAATTCTTTCCTTTTTAAATATGGTTACTCAATAAATAAATCAAGAAAAGTGTTTTAGATTGGTTTACTTAAATTACAGGGTTTTTTTTTCTTTATTAAAAGGTCTCATTCTATTCTTTTTTTGGGAAAAAATACAGGTGGTAATATGGTTAGATGGACTTGCAATTGGTTCAAAGGTCAGATTTTAAGATGAGTCATGAAAGGTTTGATGTCAACTTGGAAAACATCCTCAAGTAGAGTGACCCTGAAATCTGTCATTAGTTTGCACTACTTTTTTAAAATGACTGTCTTAAATAAATTAATAAATACTTTCTTTATCAGATGTTCAGATGATATAAAGATGAAAACAAAAATTAACACATTAGAGGACAAGAGTTAAGAGGAAAAAGTTATCAAAGGGTTAGAAGTTAGGCCTGAAACTAATCAACTGATAATAATTAGACATAAATACAAAATTTTACAATTTCAGTAACCATAGTTCAATAAGTCCAAAATTTAAGAAGCCTGGTGAAATAACACTCTGTATGAAAAATATCAGTGATGATGTAGTGGTAGTAGATTATAAACTAAAAGTGGGTAAACAGTATAATATGATAATAAAAGAAAAAAAAATCTTTAATAATAGAGATGAAGAAATGATAGTGCCATTGCATTCTTCCCTTGGCATACCATATTTCGGATATTTTATTGATTTCTGGGCACTGCAGTTTAAGAAAGATATAAATATACCAGAGAGACGCAGAAAGTAATAAGAATAATGAAGAGCCTTGAATCTATGCCATGTGAGGATTGGTTGAAGGTACTGGGAATGTTTAGCCTCAAGTAAAAAGATTCACAGGAAACACTATAGCAGTTTTCAGCTATTTGAAGAGGTGTCATGTTGAATAAAGATTAGATTTCTTCTATTTGATCCCAGAGGGCAGAACAAATTGCCATGGATAGAAGTTATAAAGACATTAATTTAGATTTTGTGTGAGATAAGGAACAACAGAACAGAACAACAACAACAACAACAAAACAAGCAAGAGAGCAAACAAACAAAAAACTTCCTAACAAATACAATTAATTAGTGGAATGGGATGTGTAAGAAGGTAATGGATTATCAGTCAATGACTAGATAGCCACATATCAAATATTTATAGTGAAGATTATTTTTTTCAGATATTAGTTGAACTAGAAGATTCCTCCTAATTTTGAAATTCTGGATTTGTATAACATTTAAAATAGGTTGAAATATTGTTGTGAAATTAAAAAAAAGAAATAATGTATAGAAATTCAGAATATGTATGCATATGCATCTACTTTTATTAGAAGGAATTTGGAAAGTTCTAAACAGTGATTATTGCATTCTATACATACAACATTGACTGAAATATACAAGAAAGAACCTGTAACCTGTATGTGAGTCATTTTCTAATCAGCTCTCTTACCATTGTATATTGGGAATCTATACCTTAATCAACCAAAGTTCGAAGTCATCATCACATTATATGAAAGCAAAATAATAAACAAAAAGAACTATATGCACACATACATGTACACATATATACAGATATATGCATATGCATATTCATATATATGTATCTTGATATATATGTATATATATGTATAAATCTATGACAGTTTTTCTATCCAAGTTAATCACTGATGCCACAAATGGAAAGAATAAATTAAAAGACATCACCATGTCAATATCATTAGTTTCTCCAGAAGTTTAAATTTTGTGAAGAAATCACCATAACAAGGTAGTTTTAAGAGCCTTGAAATTACGTTATTCAGCAAATACTTGATTTCTTTTTTTGGACAGAGAATATTAAGACCAGTGTGACTACTGGTTTGGAAGAAGGCCTCATTTGCAAAAAGTGTTACAGAGGGTAATGTTGGAAGATTATAAACGATGATGACTGATGAGACATCAAAGAGTATTGGAGGGGAAAATAAGTATTTAAAATGATTAACATAAGACCCAATTGACATGTATGATACCAAGAACAGTAAAGATGAAGTTGAAAGTATTCTAAAAATATAAGTGTCTTTATTTTTTTCTGTTATTATTTTTCCCTTGCTCCATTAAATATATTTTCCCAGATATCCATACATAAACCAAGTGAAAAAAAATATATATGATAAAAGTCTCATCTCTAAAATGTAGAAATAAAATATAGAGAGAATACATTATAAGAATATGAGTCATTCCCCAATTGATAAATGGTCAAAGAATATGAACAAGCACTTTTCACATAAAGAAATTAAAGCTATCTATTGTCATTATGGATTAGAAAAACAAAAATAAATAAAAAGCTCTAAAGTACCACATCACACCTATCACACTGGCTAACATGACAAAACAGGAAAATTATTAGTGTTGGAGAAGATGTGGGAAAATTAGAACACTAATCCATCATTGGTGGAGTTGTGAACTGGTCCAACCCTTCTGGCGAGCAATTTGGAACTATGCTCAAAGGGAAAGCAAAGTGTGCATGCTCTTTGATCCAGCAATACCCCTACTAGTTCTGTCTCCCAAAGAGATAATAAAAAAGGGAAAAGGACCCACACGTACAAAAATATT